>NW_003852568.1:2175375-2179280 GCF_000181295.1 Otolemur garnettii
AAAAAAAAAAAAAAAAAAAAAAGTCCTCTAGAACAGATTAGCAAGACTCCCAGGTTCTGAGTGATTAATATGTATGTAATGTGTTTATGTTCCCCAGCTACCTAGTGTGAGCCAGGAGACCCTGAAACATAGTGGGATTGGACGAGCAGTGATGTATCTCTATAAACACCCCAAGGAATCAAGGTCCAACAAGGACATGGCAGGGAAATTAATCAGTATGTAAATTTTACTTTTTGTTTGTTGTGTTTATGTCTACTTAGAGAGAGACATGTACATATAAAAACTGTATTTTTACCAATATTTATTCATATTGGTAACGTCTGGAAAGTAGAATAGAAATTTTTTAAATAACTTCTTAGAGACACCAGGTTTTTCTCCTAGACTTAAAGTGCTTTTCAGCATATTTAGGTATGCTGTCCAGTATTCAGTATAGCAAGTTAAAAGCATGAGTTTTCTAGCTGTAAGTTAAAACAGTCTTAATTGGTTGTATTTCAACTTCAGCCATCTAGTGGTTATTATAACAAAGTAAAATACCTCAGAAAACTGAACAGTCGAGTAACTATACACCTAGAAATCAATAAATAGACATTTTAAACACCAAAAAAAAAAAAAAAAAGGGAAACAGGAGGGTTAGAATGCAGTCTGGGATTTGGTCATGCCTGAATCATGGATATGCCACTTGCCTACAGCATATCCTTAGCTTGGGGTTTAAGCTCTAAGTGTTGGTCTTTTGCTCTGTAAAATTGAGGCAATCATGTGTTTTCTTTGGGTTATTTTATTTATTTATTTATTTTTAGAGACAGAGTCTCATTTTGTTACCCTCAGTAAAGTGCTATGGCATCACAACTCACAGCAACCTCCAGCTCCTGGGCTTAGGCGATTCTCTTCCTTCACCTTTCCGAGTAACTGAGACTATAGGTGCCTGCCACGACGCCTGGCCATTTTTTTGTTGTTGTTTTGCTGGGGCCAGGTTTAAACCCACCACCCTCCGTATATGGGGCCTACTCACTGAGCTACAGTCACTGCCCTCTTTGGGTTATTTTAAAGATTCATTGAGCGGATGTATATAAAGCACAGTGCCTACCTAGCGCATGGTAAGTACTCGAGTAATACTTAGCTACTTACCACTGTTGTTGTTACTTGCATAATGGTCTCCAGAACCTTTTTGCATGTTCTTAATGATGCCAGAGAAGTTTAACTGAAATGCATGTAATTAAGTGCCATATTGTTTATGAAATTATTCAGTTTTAGGACGGAAATCCATATTTGTTTTTGTTATCCTCTGCATCTGCCCCTTGTTGGAAAGAAATTTTTTAAGCTTTAAGCTCAGCCCAGCGTGGTGGCTCATGCCTATAATTCCAGCACTCTGGGAGTCCGAGGTGGGTGGATTGCCTGAGCTGATGAGTTCAGGAGCAGCCTGAGCCAGAGTGAGACCCCCATCTCTAAAAATAGCCTGGCGTTGTGGCAGGTGCCTATAGTCCCAGCCCACTTGGGAGGCTAAGGCAAGAGAATCACCTGAGCCCAAGAGTTTGAGGTTGCTGGGAGCTGTGATGCCATGGCACTCTACCGAGGGTGACAAAGTGAGACTGTCTCAAAAAACTAAGTCTTTTTAAAGTTACAAAGATTGAAAAAGGAACTACATCAATATTTGAATACAGTAATTATTTTTCTATTGAATCTTTAAACTTTTAGAATATACATTTTTTCATTAAACCAGAGATGTAGTATCATCTCAGATTTTGTTAAAAATCTAAAATTTATTGTCTAGTAGGTGGTAAACTTTTGTTTCTTCTGTGCAGCCGCTTGTGACTTTTTTTTTTGCCTAAGACTGAAAGAAGTAGCATATTAAAAGATTTGGAGACCCCTGACAATCTCTGTTTTCTTCTTTGTGTAGCAACATCTGTGTTCTATCTGAAAGGTCCGTTAGCTTCATTATGTTTCAGAACTAAAACTTCATTTGGCCCTTTGGCCTTCACTTGCTGGACAGTGGTCATGTAGTAATTCTATTTCATTGTCATCTTAGCAGCTTTATGAAGTACGAACTCTACATCTGCCATATTAAACTATAATTTTTGCTACATGCCATGCAGTGGCTCATGTCTATAATCCTAGCACTTTGAGACACCAGCATAGGAGGATCATTTGAGCTCCTGGAGTTCAAGACAGCCCAACACAGCAAGACCCTTCTCTGTAAAAAATAAAATAAATTAATTACGTAAAAGAAAATAGTCAGTCCAGCTAGTTGATAACTATCAAAGTGGCTCAGATGTTACTTTCTTTAAATCTCTGTGGTGTGGCTCAGTGCCTGTGGCTCAAGTGGCTAAAGTGCCAGCCACATACACCTAAGGTGGCAGGTTCGAATCCAGCCCAAGTCCACCAAACAACAATGACGGCTGCAACCAAAAAATAGCCGGGCGTTGTGGTGGGCGCCTGTAGTCCCAGCTACTTGGGAGGCTGAGGCAGGAGACTTGCTTGAGCCTAGGAGTTGGAGGTTGCTGTGAGCTGTGGTGCCGTGGCATTCTACCCAGGAGGACAGCTTGAGGCTCTGTCTCAAAAAAAAAAAAAAAAAAAATCTCTGTGGTGATTACTGATTTAACTGGTATTTTCACCCTGAGTTTTCTGAGTCAGCTAGAATTAGTTATGATATCGGTATTATGCTGTGTTTGTATATAAATAATCCTGAAGTAATGGAGTCTTTAGGAAAGAGTAAATGTTTAGAATATCACATAACATTACAGTGCAATTATTGGAAAGAATGGTAGGAGAAATGCTATTTTGTCAACTAAACAATTGATTTTTTTCTTGTTGCAGATGAATGGTCTCGGCCTATATTTGGTCTTACCTCAAACTACAAAGGAATGACAAGAGAAGAAAGAGAGCAGAGAGATCTAGAACAAATGCCTCAGCGACGAAGAATGAACAGGTATGAGGGAACAGGTATGAGTGGAATAAATATCGTTGTTGGCAGTAATCAGAGGGTTTTTAGTAAATAAGTATCATTTGGAAACCTGCAAGATGATGAGGATTTCTTTCCTTTCACTTGATATTATCTGTGTGGTTCATAATACTCTTTTAATTTAAATGTGGTCGTGTGTGATGGAGCTCCTCTCCATCTGCCATGACCTTCCAGGGTCAGTTTGGTGGAATATGACCCTTCTCCCAGTTCTGATTTTGCTTGGTTTGCCCCAGCCACTTGCAGAAAACAACTTTCTCCCTCCCATTTCCAAATTCCTGGATTAAAAAAAATTGGGTTCACTTTGTACCAATATGCTGGATATAGTTGCACCCTGGAGGGCAGAGTTACTAGTTACCAGTATATGGCAGTTATGGCTCACCCCTAGTGAATTCTGTTATATGCCAGTGAATACTAAAATGAGTAGTACTTTTTAAAGATTATTAGAGATATTTTTCCTGTTCCCATTTATAAGAGCTAAGTAGGGTCTAAGTTTAGTATTAGTTTGCTCTGTTTCTTAGTTATAAGGTTCTAACATTCCTAGTGTCTCCTTGTTTACTTTTCCCCCAGCACTGGTGGTCAGACACCCCGAAGAGACCTGGAAAAGGTGCTGACAGGAGAGGAGAAGTAAGGTTTTGCATTAATTTTTCTTCCTAGACTATGTAGAATGCTTCTGTTTGCTGATTTAAAATGAATAGTAAATGAAATGATGTTATGGTTACATAGGTAAGGGTAATTTTCAGTTTAAAATTTATTGAATATTGGGTACTCTGAGGATATAAGGAAAATTGAAAGAAGAATTCATTTGGTAAAGATTTTGGGCTCAGCACCTGTGGCTCAAGTGGCTAAGGCGCCAGCCACATATACCCAAAGTGGTGGGTTCGAATCCAGCCCAGGCCCGCCAAACAGCAATGATGACTGCAACCAAAAAATAGCCAGGCGTTGTGGCAGG
>NW_003852568.1:2179421-2184631 GCF_000181295.1 Otolemur garnettii
AAAAAAAAAAAAGATTTTGTTGCTGCTTGCTAAATGGTAGACTGCTTGCTAAGCTCTGACAATATAAAGCAAATTAAACATATTCCATGGTCTGAAAAAGTGTAAGTCCGCAGAGGGGATGGTAGGCACAGGGAAAGCTTAGGCAAAGCTATGGAGTAAGTGCACAAGGCCTATTTTGAAAATGGCTGTGGACTGAAAGAGTTAGGCAATAGTGTTGGAAATACAGATATGGTCCAGTGAAGGGCTTTAAGTCACAATGGGGAATTTTTGTTGTCTTTGTGATTACATAGGAGGTTTTGGGGCCTGGATATGAAGCCATCAGATTTGGTTTAGAATGCTGCAGCTGATGACATTGTGTGGGATTGGGTGGAGGGCAGTGGAACTGAACGCAGTGGTCCAGCTAAACAGAGATGGTAATGAGGGAGCAGAATGGTGAGGAGACATTGCAGAGGCAAAGCTGCCTGGAGCTGGTGACTCGGTGGAGAGAAGTTGGCCAGAGTTGAGGAACCTAACTGGAACTTGAACTTTTAAGTACTGAGACAGTGCTATTACCACTCACTCAGATGGATGAATGAGGAAGAGATTGAACAGCATGGGTAAATTCTGTTTTGAGTCAATTAAATGTAGATGCCTAATGGATACTGGATACTATGGGTCTAGATATTTAAAGAGATATTTGGGCTAGAGACAGAGATTGATGGTTCTCCATAGAAAATATATGTTGAATCAAGACAGTATAGAGTAAGAAATGAACTAAACAGGCTCGGTGCCCATAGCACAGTGGTTATGGCGCCGGCCACATACACCAAGGCTGGCGGGTTCAAGCTCAGCCCGGGCCAGCTGGACAACAACAACAACAAAAAAAGCCAGGCGTTGTGGTGGGTGCCTGTGATCCCATCTACTTGGGAGGCTGAGGCAAGAGAATCACTTAAGCCCAAGAGTTTGAGGTTGCTATGAGCTGTGATGATGCCACAGCACTCTACTGAGTGTGACAAAGTGAGACTTTGTCTCTAAATAAATAAATAAGCTAAACAACTTTGAAAGGGGGTGTAACCAGGCAGAGTAACCAGTGGAGGTGAGTCAGTAGCTGTGGTCCTATGCATGGGAGCAAAGCTAGAGGGGAGAGAAGCTTCACTGGTGGTGGACGGTGGCAGGTTGCTGTAGAGGAGTTTGTACAGGGGAGTTGGCAATCAGGCAGCACCCAGATTGCAAGAGGAGAATGAGGGATGAACTAGAGGGAGCAAGTGTAAGTATAGTTCATTATAATAAGTTCCATGATGAGAGGGGATTTCAGGAGAAGAATAAGTGATGGGGGATTTTCTTTGGCAGGACAATGCATCTGTTCATGCATACGTATGTATATCTAAGTTTTAAAAGTAGGGTAAACCATACAAGGAAATAGAAACAATTTAGAACGTTTTCCCTTATCCTCTCCCCACTTCCAGTACACACATGTACATCCACTCTCCATTTACCACCAGAGTCAGTTAACCTAAAGGTTGAGTGGTTTAATGCCCAGACATCTGTAGATATAGGCTTTACTTTTGAAAGTAATCCAACTGTAGTATAGCCTGTTTGCCCTCAAATTGGCATACAAATGAGTGAAAATAAGACTAGGGAAATACGAATAAAAGCAGTGTATTGCATCAATATCTTGTTTGTGGTATTGTACTTTAGTTTTGCAAGTTGTTGCTATTGGGAGAGACATTGGCTTTTGTATCATTCCTTAAAACTACTTGGGAAGTGCCGTGAAGGCTATGTTAACCAGTTTGATGAAAAAATTTCAAATTGTATATAAAACCAGCATATTGTACCCTGTGATTGCATTAATCTACACAGCTATGATTTAATTAAAAAAAAAAACTACTTGGGAAGTTATAATTATCTTTGATAATTTTTCACAAATATAGACAAAAATTACTGTATAAGTTATGTATGCACAAAGTACTTTATGGGCAGATTCAGAGTTTTGGGGGGGTCATTTTAACTACCTGATTTTTCACCTCACAAGTAAACTCATGAGTTATTCCAGTAGACCAGAGAAGTTAAGATTCAGAGTCCTGGCTCGGCGCCTATAGCTCAACCGGCTAAGGCGCCAGCCACGTACACCTAAGGTGGCGGGTTCGAATCCCCAGCTCGGACCCGCCAAACAACAATGACGGCTGCAACCAAAAAATAGCCAGGCGTTGTGGCGGGCGCCTGTGGTCCCAGCTACTTGGGAGGCGGAGGCAGGAGACTCGCTTGAGCCCAGGAGTTGGAGGTTGCTGTGAGCTGTAATGCCACGGCACTCTACCCAGGGGGACAGCTTGAGGCTCTGTCTCAAAAAAAAAAAAAAAAAAAAGATTCAGAGTCCTGCTGAAAGGACCAGCCTTGGAAAAAAGAAGGGCATGATTATATCTGAAGCTGAGGAAGGGCAAAATGGATTGGATGACCTTGGGGAGGCAGAGGAATCTTACAGCATTTCAGCTAAGTGGGGTGGACCCAGGATCGGGCATGTGAAATTACCTGCAGACTCCAAGGCTGGCTGTGTAAGCACTGTTCTTCTCTGTCTCAGGGCTCTTAGACCTGGAGATCCTGGATTCTGTGCCCGTGCAAGGGTCCCTATGCCTTCAAACAAGGACTACGTTGTCAGGCCCAAGTGGAACGTGGAGATGGAGTCATCCAGGGTAAGCAGGCAGAGACATGGCAAGGTGTATCTCATACGCACTCTTTTTTAGGTTTTACTTCATGTTTACTACTCCTGATAGTTCTTGAGGTTTTATTTCAGAGACGACCGTTCTCTGATCTTTTATCTAGCCAAATTATAAATTGAGGAATCAGAGAAAAGAACTGTCTAAGGTTAAAGATTGTTGCTGATGAATTTTTCCTCAAATTTGAAGCAACATCATTAAGCAGAGAAGTTCCTTCTTATTAATATTCTGAACCAGTGATCTTTTCTGTTTTAGGACCATGAGACCTAGAGCTTACCTGCTTCTGAATATCTACTACCCCCTTTCTCTTCAACTATTTAAGCACTTCTGTTTTGAAATATTTAGGGTAGACACTTTCTCTGTCATCATTTTAAGCACTGCTTAGTGATTGTCAGCATTTCTCAGTAATCTTTTTCTATTTTCCAATCAAACAACTTTCTAGCCAGGTATTCTTAAAAAGGGCCTAAGCCGTTTGGAAAAGCATAAGAGGCGATTTGCAGAACAGAAACGACTCAGCAAAGTGCACCGTGCTGTCAAGTTCAGCATTGAAGGCAACAGGATGCCCCTGTAGGCCTGGCTTTACCAGAGTGTATCTGAGAGGTATCCCCAAGGAAGCATGTGCTGTGCATGGGCTTGATTTATCAGCAGTCAGAGTGAAAACTGGTGTGCGTGTGCTTTCTTAACCAGAAAAGGCTAGGACTATTTAGTTCCTGAAATAATGAGCTTAAAAGGCACCTTGGAACATGCAAGACCTCTTGGATATTTAGAAATTTATCAGAATTCCCTTCCTTTGTCAGTACCCTAGAGATAATGAGATTAATGATTACTTTCCTGATGAGTATTTTGGTTTTTCTCACCAGTACTCTTGGGTTTTTGTTTGTTTTTAAGGGTTTGAACCCACCATCCCTGCTACATGGGGCGGGTGCGCTAACCATTGAGCTATATGTGCCCCTAGCTGGTACTCATTTTTATGAAAAGTTTGGGCTGGGGCGCATTGGCTCTTGCCTACAGTCCTAGTACTTTGGGAGACTAAAGTGAGAGGATTGTTTGAGACCAGCATGAGCAAGAGTTAGACCCTGTCTCTACAAATGTAGAAAAATTATCCAGGTGTGGTGGCATGTGCCTGTAGTCCATGCTACCTGGGATGTTGAGGGAGGAGAATCGATTGCTTGAGCTCAGCTTACGGTGAGCTGTGGTGACACTGCTGCACTATAGCTGGGGCAACAAAGCCAGACTTTGTCTCAGGGGGAAAAAAAGTTTTTGTTAGGGCCTCAAATCATGGTAGTCTGCCCTGTGTAGCCATATAAACTGATTAGTGGCTTCTTGATGGAAGGGAAGGTGGCTTGTTTTCCTATTGTGAATGGCCCAGCGGTATGCAATGAGGACTCATTGTATAAACCTTTTACTAGTTAGAGATGAATTTGATTAATACATACTCAGCACATAGGCAGAAATGAAAACATCTCTGGAATGTTCGTTCGTTTGTAAGCCAGACTCACTGATCTACTGTGCTTTGAGATGAGCAGTGGTGCCTTTGTTGCAGTGTGCACAGAGAGTGTGTGTGGTCTGTCTTTGTGCTTCTCTGAGACCCCTGCTTTGGCACCTCTTCCCATGGATTCCACTCACCTTCCCGACCGTTCATTTTACTGTTAAGCAGCTATCAGGATGAAGCACACTTTCTTACTGAGAATAAATAGGGGGTAGAGAGGACTAGTTCTTTGCCAAGAATGCCCTCATCTATGTATATTCACTTCTTTTTGTCTTGTGCCTATATCTGTGTCCCCTAACCACCTTTCCTTAGTATTTCTCCTCCCACTTGTGTCTCTTTTACCCTTCTCGCCTTTCTTCACTGTCTCCCTCTTTTTGGCTCTTTTCTTTCCACAGTATTTTTCCTTCCTGTCACTTTTATTTTTGAGGACCAGGAACTACAGTATGGCAAAGAAAATAATAATAACTCTTAGTGGCTAGTCTGCTTTGGAATATAAGTTGTGTCCCGAGGGGCTTTATGCTTGGCCATTGGTTTTGCTGGTTCTTGTCTCACCCCCACCTACAGGGTAGTCTGACTGCTTTCTAGAATGTGAGGAGGGCACCTTTCCTATATTCTCAGCCCCTCTATAAGATCATAACACCCTGGCGTTTTGGAGGCCTCAATCTGGCCAATAGAGCTCTGTCAAAAAGTCAGTCACACGTAGGGAACTGATGATCATGTGTTACACCCTGCTTTTTAACCTCAAACCACCTAACGCTTGTTTTCCTGCCCAGGATGGTTTCTTGCATGTTCACTGAAGGCTTCCACATTGCAGACACTAGTGGGCGTTGTTAGAAATCATATTGTCCAGAAAGAATACTGGAATGAGTAAATGGGTTTCAGATGAAACTGTTTTAAGTATCATTTTTGTTTTTTAGGTTACATAAGTATAAATCACTATTCCCAAAGTCCTCATCTTCCACTTAATTTTTTTTTTTTTTTTTTTTTTTTTTTGAGACGGAGCCTCAAGCTATCCCCCTGGGTAGAGTGCC
>NW_003852568.1:2185396-2193961 GCF_000181295.1 Otolemur garnettii
GAGTTAGAGGTTGCTGTGAGCTGTGATGCTACAGCACTCTACCCAGGGCAACAGCTTGAGGCTCTGTCTCAAAAAATAAATAAATAAATAAATAAAATGACAAAAGCAATGCATATTTTTATGTAAACTTTTAAAAATATAGAATGCATAAATAAAATTATTCTCACCTATAATGCTGCCATAACTGAGTATTAACATTTTAGATTATTTCATTTTAATCCTTTTTATATGCATGGGTAAACATTACTATATTCTTTAAAAATTTCAAGCAGCATTGGACTTTTTTCTTTTATACTTTGTTGGGTTTATTTGTTTTTTACTTGGTAAAAATCTGTTTGAGTAAACATTCTTCAGTGATTTTAATATTGTGTCATCAAACAGTTATACTATCTTAATTCTGTTTTAAGCAAACCCATCTTGCTCATCTTTTAAGCTGCTTTGGGTTTTTCTCTGGTAAAAAATGTGCAGCATATACTTTTAATGTCCTAAGGAAGTGTGGTATGGAGTTGATGAGTTAGGAAGGAGGTCAGTGATTTGGCATGTTAGGTACTGTGGTCTGTGTGGTATCAGGCTGGGATAACCGAGCATCTACCAGCTGCAAGTCATGTGGTGTTAGCTAGGAATATGTTGACATTGACCTGGGTGTGTCCCTGCTCAGCTGAGACTGGACAGATTCGTTAGGGCTCAGACTTGTTAGTGAAGGTCCTGGGAGTAGGCAGAGAGAAGGTGAAGTAGGTGTGTGGAGTTGGGGAGTTGGCAGAGATCCGAGTAGGTAAGGCTTCCAGTGTGGGCTGACTGCAAGTACTAAATCAGTACATCAGTCTGAAAGGAAGTCAGGTATTTGGGTCTGTCCAGGAAATCTGAGGGACAGTGTGATGGCTGGTGGCATAGCTCTTTCTTGTCTGATAATGAATTTTTATGCTAACCTAGAGTTTATTGCACATGGTCAGAAATGAAAAATCCAGGATAGATGCCCAACATGGTGGCTCTTGTTAAAGAATGACTCAGGGTTCCTTGCATAGTGTTCAGGTGACTTCATATCTGAGGAGACGCCGAATCCAGAGGTGGGATTAGACTTGGAAGGCTCCTAGACTAGAAAGAAGTTCACCACACTTGCACTGACCCCAGGGTCTCCCGGGCTCTGTTATTTTAGCATTCTTTTGAGTTGAGCTGTAGAGGCAATTCAGCAGTAAACATCTAGGGAGATCATTCTTAAACATCTGAATTGTTAACACAATTAACAAGAGTTCTTCCTGATCTTTGACATCAATGGCAGACCTTCCCAGAATTTCTGAAAGGTTCATTAGAGACCATATCTTAGTAACACATACAGTCTTTTCAAAATATAAAAGAGAAAAAACCCAAACCAAACCTTTAAAGATAAAGGGCAAGTGGAAAAAGACTTAATTTTCTTTCTTTCTTTCTTTTTTTTTTTTTTTTTGAGGCAGAGTCCCCCTAGGTAGAGTGCTATGGTGCTGTGGTGCCGTGGTGTCACAGCTTACAGCAACCTCAAACTCTTGGGCTTAAGCGATTCTCTTGCCTCAGCCTCCCAAGTAGCTGGGACTATAGGCGCCTGCCACAAGGCCTGGCTATTTTTTTCTATTGCAGTTGTCATTGTTGCTTAGCTGGCCCAGACTGGGTTCGAACCTGCCAGCCTTGGTGTATGTGGCTGGTACCGTAACCACTGTCGTATGTCGCTGAGCCTTGCTTTTTTTTTTTTTGTCAAGTATACTTAGTTAATGTAAATCTAGTTGATTGTGAGGTAGTAATAGTTGTAGCAATAGCTTCAATTTATTCTGAGAGCACAGGTGCGTCTGCGCTTGAATCCGATATTATTATCTCATTTACTTCCCTCAGCATTGCTGGAAGGCGTACCAGCCAGGAGAGTGCTTTGTCCAGAGATTCAAAACTGGCTGAGGCAGAGCAGGGATTCTGAATCTTTAGAGCTCCAGCACTTCTGGCTTTATTTTGTTAATTCCTCTAACCTAATTCATTGTGCTTAAGGCTTTTTCTCAGATGACTTTCCTTTGCTTTAGAAGATTCTTGTTTTTTTACACCAGTACTGTTTGAAAGTGTCAGTGATCATTCTCACATTTGATCTTTAAAAGGAAAAAGCATGTAATCACTATACAGTGTAAATGATGGAATTGGGAGGAACATGGTCTCAGTTTTTTCCCCTTTCTCTCACCTAGGAGATTTGTTTTTTGGGCCGGGGCCAGGTTTGAACACACCACCTCTACCTCCGGTATATGGGGACAGTGCCCTACTCCTTTGAGCCACAGGCGCCGCCCACTCATCTAGGAGATTGCCACGTACTATGGCAAAATTAAACGTTAAGGCAAAGACAGCAATAAAAATATTCTCCCTTGAGAGTTTCATATGTATTTCTAACACTGCTGTGTGCAACACTTGCTCTGTTGTTAAGATCATCAAAGCATCTTCTGGTTCACTCTTCTGACTGCTAATTTTCAGATATAAGAAGATGAAAGATAAAACTAGATTTATGTGTTTCAGTAATTTGCTCTTTAATTTTCCCCCTGCCCCCTTAGTTTCAAGCGACCTCCAAGAAAGGTATCAGTCGACTGGATAAACAGATGAGAAAGTTCACAGATATCAGGAAAAAAAGCAGATCTGCTCACGCAGTGAAAATCAGCATCGAGGGCAATAAAATGCCATTGTGACCATGCCTGGGATGATGTGTCCCCGCCTCCACTGTTAAGAAATGTGCAACGGACTCTTTGGAGAAAGAAGATATTTTAAAAATTTTTTAGTGTGTCTGTAAATGAATGGTTCAGCTTGTATTAAATGTTGTCATAGGACCCACAGTTCTCTCAGTTGTATTTAAAACCGTTTGTGTACTTTGTACAGAGGGATATTAGTCTTCTATAAACTTTACACAATAAAATTTCATTCTGGTTTTGGGGGGCTGTCTCTTCATTGTCTTAGAGAATGCATTCTTAGTGGGAAGCAAAAATCTTAAGATGCTATAGTTTTGTGACCCTCAAGGTTCAATTCTACCTGACTGGAATAATGAGAAATTGTCATTTGTCCTGGCAAGTAATGTCTATAGTGCTCGGGTTTCCTGAGTAATGGAAATGTCTTGGTGGGACCCTAGATATCTTAAGGATGGAGGTTGGTTACCAGAAAGACCTGCCATATAATTAGGGGGTTGGAACTTTGGGCCAGCAGGACTTGGGGGATTGGGGCCCAGTCACATGGTCTATTTGAGTTAATCAACTCTCCCTGCATAATGGAGCTCCATTTAAGAGCTCTGGACACCGTAGATAAATGAAACTTCCTGGTCAGCAAGCACGTAGGAGGATGAGGAGGCCCAACTGCCTGAGGCTCTGCATTTCTTTGCAGGCCTCCCTCCAAGTATCTCCTTACAATAAAACTAACCATTAGTATTGTGCTTTCTAGGAAAGTATAGTGCTTTCCTGTGTTCTGTGAGTCATTTCAGCAAGTGATTGGAAGTGAAGAGTTTTGAGAATTGGAGATTTGTAGCTAGTGGGAAGTGGCAGTGGTCTAGGGACCTCACTTTTGGCTGGCCCTGCAGTGGGAACAGTCTCATGGAGGACTGAGTCCTTAACCCTGTATAATATTTTTTTTTTTTTTTTTTGAGGCAGAGCCTCAAGCTGTCTCCCTGGGTAGAGTACTATGGCATCACAGCTCACAGCAACCTCCAACTCCTGGGCTCAAGAGAGTCTCCTGCCTCCCAAGTAGCTGGGACCACAGGCGCCCGCCGCAACGCCCAGCTATTTTTTTGTTTGCAGCTATCGTTGTTTGGCGGCCCAGGATGGATTCGAACCCACCACCTTAGGTGTGTGTGGCTGGTGCCTTAGCAGCTTGAGCCACAGGCGCCAAGCGAACCCTGTATAATTTGAAGCTGATTCTGGGTGTTTGGTATTAGAATTAAATTATTGTGCCCTAGTTGGGGTTGAATGGAATAACAACAAAATTGTGTTCCTTTTATTAGGGAATTACTGCTTATAGCAGTTGGGCAATCAGGGTAGAGGAAATTTGTGACTATTTCTTGTTGCTCTAAATTTGTGTTACTCTTTACTTTTTTTTAATGTTTTTCGCAGTTTTTGGCCAGGGCTGGGTTTGAAGCCACCACCTCCACTCTATGAGGTTGGTGCCCTACTCCTTTGAGCCACAGGCACTGCCCTACTCTTTATTATTTTAGTAATTTCTACAGACCTTATGAGAGATCGCTGATGGTCAGAATGACTAAACCCAAGAAAATACTATCACTAAATTATTTTAATTATAGTAATTCTCTGACACAAATCAGCACCTTGATTTTCCAAAACACATCAGAATACCTTGTATTATTGGCCACAAAGGCCTTTGAACAGATGAAATAACATGAAATTTATGTGCTAAAACATATGACTTTTTTTTTTAATTGAGATAGAGTTTCACTTTGTCATCCTCGGTAGAGTACTGTGGCATAGCTTATAGCAACCTCAAACTCTTGGGCTCAAGCAATTCTCTTGCCTTAGCCTCCTTAGTAGCTGGGACTACAGCTCCCACCACAAGGCCCGGCTATTTTTTTTGTTTGTTTAGCAGGCCTGGGCCGTGTTCGAACCCACCAGGCCCAGAGTGTGTGGCTGGTGCCCTAACCACTGAGCTATGGGCACCCAGCCTATGCACTAAAACTATCATAAGATCTCTGTAGTTGGCTGGATGCAGTGGCTCATGCCTGTAATCCCAGCACACAGGGAGGCCAAGGCATGTGGATTGCTTGAGCTCACAAGTTTGAGACCAGCCTGAGCAAGAGTGAGATCTGTTTCTAAAAAATAGACAGGGCTCAGTGCCTGTGGCTCAAGCGGCTAAGGCGCCAGCCACATACACCTAAGGTGGTGGGTTTGAATCCCCAGCCTGGGCCCACCAAACAACAATGATGACTGCAACCAAAAAATGGCCAGGCATTGTGGCGGGTGCCTGTAGTCCCAGCTACTTGGGAGGCTGAGGCCGGAGACTCTCTTGAGCCCAGGAGTTGGAGGTTGCTGTGAGCGTGATGCCATGGCACTCTACCCAGGTGAATAGCTTGAGGCTCCATCTCAAAAAAAATAAAAAATAGATGGGCATTGTGGGCACCTACAGTCCCAGGTACTCGGGAGGCTGAGGCAAGAGGATCGTGTGAGCCCAGGAGTTTGAGGTTGCTGTGAGCTATGACACCATGGCACTCTACCCAGGAAGACAAAAGTGAGACTCTGTCTCAAAAAAAAAAAAACCTCTCAAATTATTTACACTTACTTTCAACAAACTCAGAAGCACAAGTAGGATACAGTAGTTTGTAAAATGCAGTTACATAAAGGCATTAGAGGCTAATAGCTAACCACTAAATGGAGACAAAAACCTAAACCTAAACTATTCTGCAATGTTTCATGTAAATTTCCTCAAAAGAAGGGAATGAAAAAGCATAGCCACATGAACCTCCTGATGTTGCCAGGTAAGAAAGTGATACCCATACCTGGGGAATTCACAATGCTCAGATTGATTCTCTTATACTGTGGTTAGAAGGAAAAATTACTAGTTTCTATTTAAATTATCTTTGGTGTATGGTTTATTCTAAGTATCTCAAACGTGGCTAGCTAGAATAAATTTTCAATTTTGAAAATATTTCCAATTTACAATGGTTACAAGAAGAGTAAAATAAACTCCCATACACCCTTCTCTAATAATTGCAAGTGTTAATATTTTGCCTTATTTTATCATCTTGTATGTACATACAGTTATTTTTGCAGCCCTCCGTAAAACTAACTTGCGCACAGCTTGCCTCTTGAGCCCCAAGTACTTAAGCAGATTTCTCTGGAAACATGGACTGGAGTTTGTCCTAGGACTGGTCATGTTAACTTTGGCCGCTTAGGATGATGCACAATTTTTTTTTTCTCAGTTTTTCTTAAAATAGTAATGGTAAATGATACACGTGTAACAAAATGTACCATCTCCACCATTTCTAAGCATGATATTGACTGGCATTAAGTACATTTTACATTGTTGTGCGACAATCATCACCATCTCCAGAAATCTCTTCATCTTGGGAAACTTCAATTCTGTACCCATTCTCCCTGCCCACCAGCTCTTGGCAGCCATTATTTTGCTTTCTGTCTTGATGATTTTGACCAGGTACTTTATATAAGTGGAGTTACACAGTATTTGTCCTTTCGTGACTGGCTTTATACTTTTATATAATGTCCTGGAAGTTCATCCGTGTTGTAGTATGTGTCAGAATTTCCTTTCATTTTAAGGTTGAGTAATACTCCATTGTGTGTATATACCACATCTTGTCCATCCATCCATCCATCAGTGGACACTTGGATTGCCTCTGCTTTTGGCTGTTGTGAATAATACTGCTGTGATCATGGAAGTACAGATACTTGTTCAAGACCTTTTCCTCAAGTCTGTTGGATACCCACCTAGAAGTGGAATTGCTGGATCATGTAATTCTGTTTTAAGTGCCATGCTTATGTGTAGTTTCCACAGGGCCGCCCAATTTTATATTCCCACCGAGGATACACAGGAATTCAAATTTCTCCATATCTTTGCTAACATTTGTTATTTGTTATAGTAGCTGTCCTAATGAATGTGAGGTTATATCTTCATTGTGGCTGTAATTTGCATTTCTCTAATGATTAGTGATGGGCAGCATCTTTTAATATGTTGATTATTTGTATATGTTCCTTGGAGAAATGTCTATTCTAGTCTTTTGCCCATTTTTTAAAATTGTTTGGGGTTCATTGAGGGTACAAAGAATTAGGTCACACTGATTGCATTTGTTAGGTAAAGTCCCTCTTATAATTGTGTCCCACGCCCCAAGAGAGGTGTGCCGTACACTGTGACCCTCATCTCCCTTCTGTCTTCCCCCTCTCTGCTCCCTCATTCCCCTACCCCACCCCTTGTATTAGCTCATCTGCTGCCTTCATATTAGAATGGAGTATATTGGATTGTTGCTTCTCCATTCCACCTCCATCCAGGTGAATACAGAAGATATAAAATCTCCATCTTTTTTAGTGGCTGAATAGTATTCCACGGTATACATATACCACAGCCTGTTAATCCATTCCTGCGTTGGTAGGCATTTGGGTTGTTTCTATATTTTGGCAATTGTAAATTGAGCTGTGACAAACGGTCTAGTGCAAATATGATAAAAGGATTTGTTTTCTTCTGGATAGAAGCAATGGAATTGCAGGATCAAATGAGAGGTCTAATTTGAGTTCTTCAAGGATTCTCCTTATTTCCTTCCAAAAAGGTGGTATTAGTTTGCCGTCCTACCAGCAGTGTAAAAGTGTTCCCTTCTCTCCACATCCACACCAGCACCTACAGCTTTGAGACTTGTGATGTGGGCCATTTTCACTGGGGATAGGTAATATCTCGGGGTGGTTTGGATTTGCATTTATCTGAGGATTAGGGAAGATGAGCATTTTTTCACGTTAGCCATTCATCTGTCTTTAGAGAAGGTTCTCTTCATGGCTCTTGCCCAGTGATATATGGGATTGTTAGAACTTTTTTGTTGATTAGTTTAAGTTCTCTATAGATCCTAGTCACCAAGCTTTTGTCTGATTCATAACATGCAAATATCTTTTCCCATTCTGAAGGCTGTCTGCTTGCTGTGGTGGTTTTTCTTAGCTGTACAGAAGTTTTTCAGTAATCAAGTCCCATTTGTTTATTTTTGTTGTTGCAATTGTCACGGAGGTCTTCATTAAATTTTTCGCAGGCTGATATCTTCCAGTGTTTTATCCACCCTTTCTTTGAGGATTTTTATTGTTTCATGCCTTAGATTTAAATCTTTTATCCATCTTGAATCAATTTTTGTGAGTGGTGAGAGGTGCGGGTCCAGTTTCACTCTTTTACCTGTGGTTATCCGGTCCTCCCAACACCATTTATTGAATAGGGATTCTTTCCCCCAGTGTATGTTCTTGTTTGGTTTATTGAAGATCAGGTGGCTTTAAGATATTAGTTCATCTCATGGGTTTCTATTCTGTTCCAAATGTCGGGGTCTCTATTTTTGTGCCAATACCATCCTGTTTTGATCACTATGGCCTTGTAGCATAGCCTAAAGTCTGGTAGGGTGATACCCCCAGCTTTGTTTTTATTACTAAGAATTGCCTTGGCTGTAGGGGATTTTTTCTGGTTCCATAAAAAATGAAGAATAATTTTTTCCAGATCGTGGAAGTATGATGATGGTATATTAATGGGGATTGCACTGAATCTGTAGATTGCTTTGGGAAGTATAGGCGTTTTGACAATGTTGATTCGATTCTTCCCAGCCATGAGCATGGTATGTTCTCTTTTGCCCATTTTTTAATTGGGAATTGGGTGGTTTTGTTATTGAGTTGTAGGAGTTTTGTGTGTATTCTGGTATTAATATTTTATCAAGTGGATGATTTACAAATATTTTCTCCCATTCTATAGGTTGCCTTTCCCCTTTGTTGATTGTGTCCTTCCATGTATGGATGACTTTAATTTTTTTTTTTTTTTTTTTTTTTGAGACAGGGCCTCAAGCTGTCCCCCTGGGCAGAGTGCCGTGGCATTACAGCTCACAGCAACCTCCAACTC
>NW_003852568.1:2194619-2199038 GCF_000181295.1 Otolemur garnettii
GCACTCTACCCAGGGGGACAGCTTGAGGCTCCATCTCAAAAAAAAAAAGAAAGAAAGAAAAGATCATCCTTTCCCCCACTGAATGGTCTTGACACCTTTCTGGATTCTGCTCTGTTCATTGGTCTGTATGTCTTTCTTTGTCTTCCTGTGACACCGTTTTGATTACTATAATTTTGTAGTACCGAAGTCAGGAGAGTTGATTCCTCCAAGCTTATTGTCCTTTTTCAGGATTATTTTGGCTATTTGAGAGTCCATATGAATTTTTTTTTTTTTTTTGAGACAGAGCCTCAAGCTATCGCCCTGGGTGAAGTGCCGTGGCATCACAGCTCACAGCAACCTCCAACTCCTGGGCTCAAGTGAGTCTCCTGCCTCCACCTCCCAAGTAGCTGGGACCACAAGTGCCCGCCACAACGCCTGGCTATTTTTTTGGTTGCAACCATCATTGTTGTTTGGCGGGCCCAGGCTGGATTCGAACCTTCCAGCTTAGGTGTATGTGGCTGGCGCCTTAGCTGCTTGAGCCACAGGCGCTGAGCCCCATATGAATTTTAGGATGGATTTTTCTAATTCTATAGTAAATATCATTGGGATTTTGACACGGATTGCATTGAATATGTAGATGTACCTTGGGTAGTATTGATATATTAAAAGATACTAAGTTTTCCAATCCATCAACATGGAATGTCTTTCCATTTATTGCTGTGTTCTTTTTTTAAATTTTTAAATTTCTATTTTAATTGCAAAACCCCAAGACAGATCTTTAATTTCTTTTAGCAGTGTCTTGTACTTTTCAACATACAAGTCTGTCACCTCCTTGGTTAAGTTTATTCCTAAGTTTTTGTCTTATAAATTTAATTGTTTTCTTTTTGTAGAGACAAGAGAATCTCACCTTATCGCCCTTGGGAGAGTGCATCACAGCTCACAGCAACCTCACACTCCTGGGCTTAGGCGATTCTCTTGCTTCAGCCTCCCAAGTAGCTGGGACTACAGGCGCCCACCACAATGCCCGGCTATTTTTTTGTTGCAGTTTGGCCGGGGCTGCAGTTTAAACCTGCCACCCTACCCACTGAGTCATAGGCGCTGCCTATAATTGTTTTCTTCATTTATACAGTGGTTCACTGTTAGCATGGACACACGCAGTTTATTTTTACATTGATTTTGTATTTTGTGGCTTCACTGAATTTGAGTATTAGTTCTAACAGTTTATTGGGTTTTGTGTGGCTTTTTGGGAGGAGGGTTGTTCCATGGACTCTACACATTTCTACATTTAGTATCATGTTATCTACAAGCATCATTTTACTTCTTCCTTTTCAGTTTGAATGCCTTTTATTTCTCTTGCCTCATTGTTCTGGCTAACAATTCTAGTACTATGTAGAATAGAAGTGGAGAAAGTGGACATTCTTGCCTTGTTTCTGATGACGAAAAGGTTTCAGTCTTTTACCATTGACTGTGTTGTTATCTGTGGGCTTTTCATATGTGGCCTTCTTGGTTGTGGTGTCATCAAGTTCTGTCTGCTAGTATTTTGTTGATTTGTACAACAATATTCAGGGATATTGGTCTTTAGTTTTCATATGTCTTTGTCGGTTTGGGTATCAAGGTAATGCTAGCTTTGGTTTGGAGTTTGGAAGTGTTCCTTTTAATTTTTTTTTAAATAGTTTAGGGAAGATTGGTATTCTTTAAATATTTGGTAGAAATCAGTAAAAGCATCTAGTGCTAGACTTTTATTTGTTGGGAGGTTTTTGGTTTTTGAGTCATTCTCTCTATTAAAGATGTGTTCATATTTTTATTTTTTCATGATTCATAGTTCTATGTTACATATTTCTAGGAATTTGTCCATTTTGTCTAAGTTACCTACTTAAATAACTTAGATAAGTTATGGCATAGAGTTATTCACAGTACTCTCTTTTTATTTCTGTAAAATTGATCATAATATCCTTTCTTTCTTTCTTTCTTTCTTTCTTTTTTTTTCTTTTTTTGCAGTTTTTGGCCAGGGCTGGGGTTGAACCTCCCACCTCTGGCACATGGGGCCAGCACCCTACTCCTTTGAGCCACAGGGTGCCACCCAATATCCCTTTTTTTTTCATTGCTGATTTTCATCATTTGAACCTTCTCTTTTTCTTAGTCAGAAATCTTTTTGAAGTCCCAGTTCTTTGTTTCTTTGATTTTCATCTTTATTCTCTGTTATGTGTATCTACACCCTTTGTTTCTTTGATTTCGTCTTTATTCTCTGTTCTGTGTATCTACAGTCTCATCTTTATTCTTTCTTTCCTTCTTCTTGCCGTATCTTTTACATTAATAAATGTAAACGTCTTAATACATTTTAAAAGACTAAAATTATATAAAGTAACTTTTTCCCCCTTTTTCTCTTTTTCTAGTTCCTTAAGTTATAGTTAGGATATTGGTTTGCAATCTTCTTTTTATTTATTTATTTGAGACAGAGCCTCAAGCTATCCCCCTGGGTAGAGTGCCATGGCATCACGCTCACAGCAACCTCCCACTCCTGGGCTCAAGCGAGTCTCCTGCCTCAGCCTCCCAAGTAGCTGGGACCACAGGTGCCCGCCACAACGCCTGGCCATTTTTTGGTTGCAGCCATCATTGTTGTTTGGCGGGCCTGGGCTGGGGATTCGAACCCGCCACCTTAGGTGTACGTGGCTGGCGCCCTAGCCACCTGAGCCACAGGCGCCAAGCCAGCAATCTTCTTTTTAAATGTAAGCATTTGTGGCTGTACATTTCTCTGTCCAGGCTGCTTTTGCTGTTTCCTATAAGCTTTGATACTTTGTGTTTTTGTTTTCATTTGTCTCAAAACATTTTCAAATTTCCCTTGTGATTTCTTGACCCATTGGTTAAGAATGTACTGTTTGATTTCCACATATTCGTGGATTTTCTGGTTTTCCTTCTGGTGTTGATTCCTAATTGTATTCCACTGTGATTAGAAAGATACTTTGGGCGGCACCCATAGCTCAGTGATCTGAGCTCAGCACTGATCTCATATACCAAGGCTAGCGGGTTCTAACTGGCCCCGGGCCAGCTAAAACAACAATGACAACTGCAACAAAAAAATAGCCAGGTATTATGGCAGGTGCCTATAGCCCCAGCTACCTGGGAGCCTAAGGCAAGAGAATTCCTTAAGCCTAAGAGTTTGAGGTTGCTGTGAGCTGTGACGCCATGGCACTCTACCCAGGGTGACAGCTTGAGACTCTGGCTCAAAAAACAAAAAGATACTTTATTTTGGGAGGCTGAAGCGGGTGGATTGCCCAAGCTCAGGAGTTCGAGACCACCCTGAGTAAGAGAAGAGCCCCATCTCTAAAAACTAGCTGGGCATTGTGGTGGATGCCTGTAGTCCCAGCTACAGAGACTACAGGGGAGACTGAAGCAAGAGGATCACTTGAGCCCAGGAGTTGGAGATTGCTGTGAGCTGTGACACAACAGCACTCTATCAAAAGTAACAAAGTAAAACTCTGCCTCTTTAAAAAAAAAAAAAGATGCTTTATATAATTTCAGTTTTTTGGTTTTTTTGGCTGGGGCCGGGTTTGAACACACCACCTCTGGTATATGGGCCTGGTGCCCTACTCCTTTGAGCCACAGGCACCGCCCCTTAATTTCAGTTTTTAAAATGCATTAAGACTTGTTTTGGGCCTCCTGGTCTATCTTAGAGAATGTTCCATGTGTACTTGAGAAAAATGTCTATTCTCATCGTAAAGTGGTTTGTTCTATATATCTGTTAGGTCCAAATGGTCTATAGTGTTGTTCAAGTCTTATATTTCCTTATTGATCTTCAGTCTGGCTGTTCTATTATTGAAAGTGGGATATTGAAGCCTCCTACGATTACTAGAGCTATCTGATCCTTTAATTCTATTAATGTCTGCTTCATACCTATATGTTTAAGAGCTCTGATGTTTAGGGCATATATACTTGTTATAGCTAATTGATTATCCCCTTTTTCATTATATAATGTCCTTCTTTGTCTCTTATAATAATTTTTTTACTTAAAGTCTGTTTAGTCTGATATATAGCCACACTTGCTCGCTTTTGGTTACTGTTTACATGGGAAATCTTTTTCTGTCCTTTGTTGTGTGCTCAGGTCTAAAGTGAGTCTTATGGATAGCATTTAATTGGATCCTGTTTGTTTAATTCATTCTGCTGATCTCTTTTGATTTGGAAGTTAAATCCATTTGCATTTAAAGTAACTTCTGATAGGGAAAAACTTGCTATTGCCCCAAAACTTGCTATTTTGCTATTTTCTGTATCTCGTGGGCCTTTTTCTTTTTTTAATGGTCATTTCCTCCCTTACTGATCCCCTTCCCCTTTCCCTTTGTGTATGTTCTACAGATACTTTCTTTGTGGTTACCGTGGGACTTACATAAAACACCCGAAGTTTATAACAATCTATTTTATTTTTTTTTTTATTTTTTTTTTTTTTTT
>NW_003852568.1:2199198-2214559 GCF_000181295.1 Otolemur garnettii
GGGTCCGGGCTGGGGATTCGAACCCGCCACCTTAGGTGTACGTGGCTGGCGCCTTAGCCGGTTGAGCTATAGGCGCTGAGCCTAACAATCTATTTTAAACTGATAACTTTAATCACATGCAAAATGTCTACTCTTAATAACTCCACCTCCCCTTTATGTTATTGATATCACAAATCATATCTTTATATAGTATGTGCTCACTGACATTTATAGTTTTTTCATCCTTTTTATTTTAAATCCTATAAAATAAAAAGGGGAGTTATGAATCAAAATTACAATAATACTGTATTTTATATCTGTCCTTGTATTTACCTTTATAGGAAAAATTTGTATTTTTCATGACTTTGAGTTACTACTCTCTAGTGCAGGGGTCCTCAAACTTTTTAAACAGGGGGCCAGTTCACTGTGCCTCAGACCTTTGGAGGGTGGGACTGCAGGCTCTGGACCAGTCGGCTGCTAAGCAGGACAGGCAGCAGAGGCAGAAACACCCTGCAGGCAGGATAAATGTCCTCGGCCAGGCTGCGTGTAGCCCGTGGGCCATAGTTTGTGGACACCTGCTAGTTTCTTTTCTGTAGAACTTGAAGGACTCTTTACCATTTCTTGTAGGGGTATGGTAATGAATTCCCTCAGCTTTTGTTTATTTAGGAATGTCTTAATTTCTCCCTCATTTTTTAGGTACAGTTTAGCTAGACATAGAATTCTTAGCTGATTTTTTTCTCCTTTTATGACTTTAAGTATATCATCCCATTATTTGTGGCTGAGATTGTACCTAGAGAGGCAAAGGGAGACCCCCTTACTAGTAAAGTACTGTAGAAATTTTCCAAAGGCAGTGGATTAGCCACTGTATCTAAACCAACTTTTCTCCCCCTACCTGCATACTGTGCCTCTCAGAACAGTATGGAACAGGGTTCATGCCTATAATTTCAGCACTTTGGGAAGATGGGGTTGGTGGATCATGTGAGGCCAGGAGTTTGAGGCCAACTTAGGCAAGACCTCATCTCTATAAAAAACAACAATAGCCAGATATGGTGGCACACCTAAGTAGTACTAGTTACTTGGGAGGTTAAGGAAGGAGGATCACTTTAACCTGAAAGTTTGAGGTTGCACTGAGTTGGAATGACACCACTGCAGTCCAGCGTGGGTGACAGAGCAAGACCCTGTCCAAGAAAAAAAAAAATTACATCCAGCTCCATGCTGCCTCAGTTTCTGTGTTCTTCCCCTGTCGCAGTAGCAGAAGCCCTCCCACCTCAGATTGTGGAACAGGTAAAGTGTAGTGTGGAATGATAGGAATGTATGTTCCTTGTGTAGAGAAGGATTGCAGGGTAAGAAATACTAAGTAGTAAATGTCCTGTGTAGTCATCGGCTAGAAATGCAAAAACACCTGGGTTTCTGTCGGGTCAAAGTCCCATATTGGCTGACAGTACTTATTTTTTTTTTTTGACACAGTGTCTTGCTCTGTCATCCAGGCTATATTGCAGTGGTGTCATCATAGCTCATTGCAACCTCAAACTTTAGGGTTAAACTGATCCTTCTGCGTCAGTCTCCCAAGTAGGGACTGCAGGTACACACCACCATGCCCAGCTAATTTCTGCTGTTTTTATAGCTGCCTATACTATTAAGCTAGACATGTACTTAATATATTCATCAGTTTTTTTGTTTGTTTGTTTGTTTGTTTTTTGAGACAGAGCCTCAAGCTATCCCCCTGGGTAGAGTGCCATGGCATCACAGCTCACAGCAACCTCCAACTCCTGGGCTCAAGCGAGTCTCCTGCCTCAGCCTCCCAAGTAGCTGGGACTACAGGCGCCCGCCACAACGCCTGGCCATTTTTTGGTTGCAGCCATCATTGTTGTTTGGCGGGCCCGAGCTGGGGATTTGAACCCGCCACCTTAGGTGTATGTGGCTGGCACCTTAGCTGCTTGAGCCACAGGCACTGAGCCTATTCATCAGTTTTTAAAGAAAATGATAGAGTATGTCACAGAATTAACCTGTATGCTTTAAGCAAATTCTATATGTGAAAGTAATGATTTCTCCAAAACTTGGAGGTGATAGTTTGCCAAAAGATTCACCGGGAGACTTTTTTTTTAATTCCTGCTGTTTTTTTGTTTTTTTGGTTTTTTGGGGGTTTTTTTTGAGACAGAGCCTCAAGCTATCCCCCTGGGTAGAGTGCCCTGGCATCACAGCTCACAGCAACCTCCAACTCCTAGGCTCAAGCGAGCCTCCCGCCTCTGCCTCCCAAGCAGCCAGGACCACAGGCGCCCACCACAACGCCCAGCCATTTTTTGGTTGCAGCCATCATTGTTGCCTGCAGGCCCGGGCTGGATTCGAACCCGCCACCCTAGGTGTAGGTGGCTGGCGCCCCAGCCACTTGAGCCACAGGAGCCGAGCCAATTCTTGCTGTTTTAAAGAAGGACTTTTGCATTACAAAGTTTGAAGGAGCAACTAGTAAATATACTATTCATGTTAGGAGAAGATGGTTTGGGTTTGTGCTTCTAAGGATTAGTTTCTTTTTTTTTTTTTTGAGACAGAGTCTCATTGTGGCTCACAGCTCACAGCAACCTCAAACTCTTGGGCTCAAGCGATTCTCTTGCCTCAGCCTCCCAAGTAGCTGGAACTACAGGCACCTGCCACAACACCTGAGTATTTTCCTTGTTGTTGTTGCAGTTGTTGTTGTTGTTTAGCAGGCCCCAGGCGAGGCGCAAACCCCCTAGCGTCAGTGTATATGGCCAATGCCCTACTCATTGAGCTATGGGCCTGGAGCCCCAAGGATTAGTTCTTAACAAAGCCTGGAGTCCTGGGCCCAAAGTTTCTTTCCATGGTATGGCTGCTAAAAAATGTAAGGAGGGAGGTTTAAGGTACGTTGGGCCCAAGTACAGACAGCTATTGATAAATAACCTTTGAATCTATTTGACCAGAGAGTGATGCACGAGGCTTTAAGAGAAATATGTTGTGAATATATTAATGTCGACATGTTAAGGTACAGTATAGGCAGTAAAGAGACCTGGGGTTTAGTCTCCACAATGTGAGGATCTCTTGTAGCCAAGGGCAATCAGTGCTAATGGTTTGAGAGTTGGCAGTAGTGATTTCTTTGAAATTCTTTCATTGTATGCTTTTCAAGCAAGATATTAAGAAGCGTTTTTACTAGAGATAGCATGGAAATAGGGTGATTTCCCCAGACAAGTTATGAGACCAGCAGAGAAAGCTAAGAGGTTAAGTGTTGGTCTTTTGAGGGGCTCTAAGGGAAGTTGATCAATATAGTCATGCGTAGCTATTCCAAGCTCACCTCTTATGCAAGCCAGATCAGGGAAGAAAGGCCCAGACCAGAGAGGCAGTGAGCTCCCAGGGACAGCAACAAGGTCTGTCTGATTGTCTCTGTTCAGTTTGTTGAGCTTAACTAGCATAAAGGACTTCTCATTTAACATTGATTGTAATTACTTGTATGCAATGATATTACCCCATGTTACAGATGAGGAAAATGGCACAAAGAGAACCATTACTCGTTCTAAGCTGCCTTCCATGTAACGAGTGCCAGAACCAGGATTCAAGCGCTGTCTTCCTGAGCCAGAGCCTGTGTGCTCTCCTGGCTACCTTGCCCGCTAGGTCTTTTCTACATAGAGCTCACAATAGCTTTTCTTAGTTAGACTTTTTATTTCTTGGGTTTTATTTTCTGATGTTTCTGAATTATTCTGTTTTGTTTTTATGGAGGAAGTCAGAAAACCACTGATGAAGAAAGTCAATTAAGAGTTTCTTGAGAATATAATGATGCTTAATATGAAATAGTGAAGAGAAATAAAAACAGAGTTTCATCATGATTGTGTTAACCTTAGAATTCAGAATGAAATTGATCTTCTATCAACTGATTTTGTTTTTTAAAACCTTTTCAGGTCAAACCTTATAAGTCAGTCCCATGGCATAGATGGCATGATAAGGAACTCCCGTATGTGTCTCTATGGAAAGGGACAGAGAGTAGTACTGGCCTTGAGCCTAGTAGGTGTTAGGTCCTACTATGCCCTTTATGTGTATGACCCTTAAGTCTTCCAAGAAGTAATTATCATTGCCTTTTTATAAGTGAGAAAAATAGATTCAAAGTGAGTGGTTCTCCTAAGACACAGTGAATAGCAAGCAAACCATGGATCTAAAGTCAATTCTTTCTGCCTCCAAAGCTCTCAGTTATGTTGTGGGATTTTCTGGATGAAATACTAGGATTTAAATACATGCTTAAAGTTTTTGTGGTGAACCTCAACTTGCTCTCGGACCTTGTTAATCTTGTATCATCTGAAATGAACACCTGTGTCCACTCTTTTCCAGATTTTGCTGTTACTGTTCAATGTACTCACAGCATGAATTATAAATGGAAGACCTTAGGATGCTGATAAAACTAATATCCTGAAGACCCTCAGAGGGTCACAGCTGGGTAGGAGATGGGATGTGGCTGTACTGGTTTGTAGTTAGGTAATAACCTTCCTCGGACATCACATTCATTGGTTTTTATACTGGGGCTGTGTATCCTGGGGTAAGTCTTGAACTCTGTCCGCTATTGGATTTGATTATTGGCAGGTCTGATGTGCTGGAGTGGCACAGGCAGAGCCTTGCTTGCACAGACTGTGGGAGCCCCAAGAAGAAATTTACCAGTCTGACAGAACAAGCCCAGCTTCCCAGGAAGATACAATGTCAGAGGCACGCTGTTCCAGGTAAGTCCTGACCCAGCCAACTTGAAGGTAAGTTTGACCCCTGGAGAGAGAAGGGTTGAAAGGTGTGAACTAAAAGCTCTGCTAATAGTGTAATATTGGAGTTCAAAAAGCTTTGCTATAGAACATCCCCTCTTACCTGAACCCAGAGAAATGTTCTCACCTCATGAGAGGGGCCTCTTATATTGACGGGATACCCCTGGCAAGGCCCTTCAGAATCTTAGAATCTCAGTCCTCTGGCCAACCAGGACTGGGAATCATGAGTGGAGCTCGCTGTGGTGAGTGTGTACACACCCGGGTGCCCTTAGCTCAGTGGTTAGGGTGCTGGCCACATGCTCCGGGGCGGGTGGGTTCGAACCCCGCTGGAGCCCGCTAAACAAACAAACAAACAAATAATGGACATTGTGGCAGGCACCTGTTGTCCCAGCTACTTGGGAGACTGAGGCAAGAGAATCGCTTGAGCCCAAGAGTTTGAGGTTGCTGTGAGCTATGACACCATGGCCCTCTACTGAGAATGAGAAAGTGAGACTCTGTCTCAATAAAAAAAAAAAAAAAAATTGCACAACCATCAAGGCCTGATGCTGCCAAAACTTGACCTGAGCAGCCACAGCAGCCCACACCCCCAAGATTCCTAGAAATACTTGGGGGAAAAGGATTCTCTTTGAGGTGGGACTTTCTGCATTTTCAGAGATGAGAACTCAGCAATTGAGATTTAGATTTTAGTATGAAACGACAGCATTTGTAATCAATTAGACTGACTAAACCTGGGAGTTATCCTTCCTGTTGCATTTTTAAAAAGGTAAGTGGACAGGATTTTCAAGATGCCCAAGAAAGCAATCTAGCAGTAATCGTTTGCGTCTTCGTGAGGGGATAGTGGTGCCCCATAGAACCCCCAGCCTCACTGCTTCTCTGGGCTTATCACTTCCCGCTCCAGCCCTGGCGCCCCCTGGCCAGCGTCCTATGACTCACGTGTGTGCAGCACACTCTCCCCTTTGGGCCTTTGCCCTGCACGTCCCCTTGGTTTGGCGCATTCTCCCTGCGTCAGTGTCTTGCACCTCACCCCTCACTTCCTTCAGGTTTCTGTTCAAACATCACCCTTCTGTGAGGCCTTACCTGACCTCCTTATATAAAGAACACCAGCTGCCCCTTGATTTGTTATCTCTTAATCTGCTTTATTTTTCCCCAAAGCATTTTATACCATCTAATATCTTATGCTTGTTTTTTTATTGCATGTATCCTCCCCATTAGAATGGGAGCTCCATGAGAGCAGGAGCCCCCATCTGTTTATTCACTGATGTACCCCCAGCAGCCAGAATATTGTTACACAGTACACACTCAATAAATGGTTGATGAATGGGCCTATGTCCTCCCTTTTTCATTAATGAGTTCAACAAACACTGACCCCTAGATATTACCAGATATTACCAGATATTAATGAATAGCAGAAAAGCAAAGATAAAAAAGATAGCCTCTGTCCTTAATAAGGTCACAGTGTGAGGAGGGAGGTGGATAAGTAAACCCATCTATGAGTGCAGCATGGTGGGTTTCACTGGGGGCTCAAATGGAGGAGATAGGGAATGTTCGAGGTGGCATTGAGTTGACTCCTAAAGGGTGAGGATAACTGTGACTTGTTAACATGTATCAAGTACTTATTATGTACCATCTTTCTACTAAGCAAGAACTATAGCATTATTTAATGTGTATTTAGTTTAACATAAGTACTGATAGTACTTTTATCTTAGGACTGAGGAATCAGGCCCAGGAAGGACCAGGGTTATAGAGCTACCACTTGGTGGAGGCGGGATTCAGACCTGGTCCTTTCCTTAACCATGAGCTGGGCAAACAAGAAGGGAAGACACTGTGGGCAGAATAAATAATATATTCCAAGGATTGAAACTTCATTCAGGAAATTACAGGAATCCCAGAAAGTATGGAAAGGGATGAAGCAGGAGTGTACCTCACTCAGAAAGTGGCCTCACTCAGAAAGTGGACACAGAGTTTTCACTTGTGTCCGGCTCCTTTCTCCCTCCAGAATCAGTTTGCTTTTGTTACTGTGTTGAGCATCTGCAGAAAGAATTCATGACTGAAGCAGTGGATTGACCAAGTGGTTGTAGAAGCGCAGATGGAGAGGGGTCCTTGAGTAGACCAGTCCCTGAGAGAATGAAAAAGAGATGACAGATAGGGGAAACCTTTAGAGATGAGACTGCTAGGACTTGGCCACCATTGGTTGATAGATTAGGGAGGCAGGCGGTGGTTGTGGCTCACTCCTGTAATGCCAGCACTCTGGGAGGCCCAGGCAGGAGGATCCTTTGAGCTCAGGAGTTTGAGACCAGCCTGAGCAAAGTGAGACCCTGGCTCTACTAAAAATAGAAAAAAATAGAAAAATTATCCAGGCATTATAGCAGATGCTTGTAGTCCCAGCTACTCAGGAGGCCGAGGGAGGAGAATCCTTTGAACCCAGGAATTTCAGGTTGCAGTGAGCTAGGCTAACGCCATGGCATTCTAGCCTGAACAACAAAGAGAAACTCTTGTCTTCAAGAAAAATAAAATTCTCTGGCTCGGCTCCTGTAGCTCAAGCGGCTAAGGCACTAGCCACATACACCAGAGCTTGTGGGTTTGGTTTCAGCCCCGGTCTGCCAAGCAACAATGATGGCTGCAGCCAAAAAATGACTGGGTATTGTGGTGGGTACCTGCAGTCCCGGCTAGTTGGGAGGCTGAGGCAAGAGAATCGCCTAAGCCCAGGAGTTGGAAGTTGCTGTGAGCTCTGATGCCACGGCATTCTACCCAGGGCAACAGCTTGAGGTTCTGTCCCCCCCCCCCAAAAAAAAACAAATTCTCCAAGAATTAGAGAAGCAGTAGGCAAGACCTGGATGGGTAGGCGGGCATTGGCTCCACTGGTGTTACAGCCTGTAGGAGGATACCCCACGGCAGTGGGAGAGGCAAGATCAGGTTAGTTTGCAGCCCCTGTGGCAACAGAGCCAGGCAGGTGCCCTGTGCTGATGTGGATGTACAAGGCTGGAGCTCCAGATAGAGTCACAGAGCTGACGAACATCAGCTTCTTGGTACTCAGGTTGTTGTCCAGGAAGAGAGTCCAGAGAGAGGCGGAAAACTGGTTGTGGAACCTTGGGAATGCCAGCTGTAGAGGCTGGGCATCTTCTCACCCCTGACAGCTTTGGGCCAGTATTATATTGTTTTCACATGATTTGTTGTGAAATAATTATTAGACAAACACATTTTCTCAACCAGGAAATTTTTTGAAACATCTTAGTTTGAAAAATTATCTGGGCAGCTGAAGTATCCTTGAAGCATTTTCTTTTACCAGTGTGTGAGTAAAATGGCAGGGTTAGTAGCCCCTCAGTCAAGCAGGGTTCTCTTACCCTTTGACACCATTATTTTTAAATTTCTTGGTAGCTTTCACAACCCTGTCAGGATCTTTCTTAGCCTTGAAGTGTGACTGGAAACTTTAGACCCTTTCAGCCACCCTACCCCCCCCCCCAAGTGCACAGCACCTACCAGGAATCAGGTGTTCACCCGAAACCCAGCTGGCAGCTCTCTAGAATGGAGCCAGCACACAGCTTCTGTCGGGAGAAAACTGGGTGCTGACCTTTACCAAGTGTCCATGTTCACATGACAAATCTATGCATAGGAAAAGCCAGGACACAGGGCAGGGGTGAGATTAAGAGCCCCCACTATGCCTGGTCAGCAGAGTCCCAGCTTCTGGTCTGGGACAGCAGAGGAAAGAGCATGCTTGCCCTAGGCCACATCCCAGCTTGGGCAGAGCAGGGTCATGCGTTACTGTGGGAAGGAAGGGAATAAACACTCCTCATGGTGGTCTTTTCATCTGCTCACTCAGGGACTTAGAGGGAAGGACAGGGACAGGGTAGAAGTGGCAAGAGAAGATGCTTATTTCTCTCTTTTTTTGACATAGAGTCTCAGTACGTTGCCCTCAGTAGAGTGCTGTGGCGTCACAGCTCACAGCAACCTCAAACTCTTGGGCTTAAGTGATTCTCTTGCCTCAGCCTCCCAAGTAGCTGGGACTACAGGCACTTGCCACAGTGCCCGGCTGTTTTTTAGTTGCAGTTGTCATTGTTGTTTAGCAGGCCTCAAACCCACCAGCCTCAGTGTATGTGGCCGGCGCCCTACTCACTGAGCTACGAGGGCTGAGCCTTATTTCTGTTTCTGAACCACAGGCTTTTGGCCTAGGGCTAAAGTCATTTTGCCTCCTTGAGCCTCAATTGCCTCCTCCCTGAGAATGATATCAGTGTCTACTGCGCAGAGAGGTCATAGGGATGAACGTGCCCAGCAGGTGCCCAGCACACAGCAGGGGCCTAATAGGTGGGGTTACCTCATTGTAATTATTCTCCAAACACGTCTATGTATTGTTTTATTTTTAATAGACTCTAGTACTTTATTTATTCATTTATTGTTGTTGCAGTTGTCATTGTTGTTTTTTGGCTGGCTGGGGCCGGGTTCAAACCCGCCCTAGGTATATGGGGCCGGTGCCTCACCCACTGAGCCACAGGTGCCACCACGTCTTAGGTTTTTGATGTAACTGCTCAGCACTGGACTTGGCGACATGTGAGTCTGTATTTCTTTACTGTAGTCAGCAGCAGTACAAGGATTATGTGTTCAGGTTGTGGAGGTCAACTTTGCACAGGCAACTTCCCAAATGGCCCCTGTGGAAGTAATGATAGCGCCCACCTTACAGAGGTATTGTTAGAAGAAAATAAGACCCCATGTCTAGGAACCGCCTCGCATATGGAAAGTACTCAAGTACTGTGATATCCATCTTGGTGAATATTGCTGTCCTGAAAGGTCATGTACTTACTCCAAATTGAGCACTTTCCATTGCTCAAAATATTTACCAACTCTTAACATTGTCTTAAGAGTCCTTTGAATGTCTGTAAATGGTAAACAAACAAACAACCTTTATTCTTTCAAGAAAGAGCAGGTTTAGGGGAATGTTTTTCTCAGCCAAATCTGCTGATCCCAGTAGCTATAAATCAAGATTATTACTCTTGGGGTGAGAAGCAATGTGTTTCCTGTGACTGTGAAGATGCACCCAGAAGAGGCCTCCCTCAGAGCGGGTGGGCAGCAGCTGAGCGGAATGGCTCCCAGCCTCTTTGGGTGCTGCTTGCTCCCATACCTGCTTAACTGAAGGATTGAGCATAGCAGGACCCAGCAGCAGGGGCACGGCTCCAACCATGCATAGGAAATCAGCTTTGGCCTCTCTGCCTTATCAGTTCCTTCCCCAGTCTCCAGGGATGAGGGGGCCCTCTTGTCTCAGAGCTCCCTAAATTACCAGGCTGACTTGGACCCATCTCTCCTAGATCCTGTCATGGAGTCAGGAGTAGCTCACTCTCAATCCAGAAGCCTGCATTATTCTCGATCCAGAAGCCTACATTATTCCTCTTTTACTAATCAGGCCAAAAGTCTTATAATGTCCTGGGAAGACCCAGGTGGGTGGGACTGACCTCCCCCGGGCCGTGTGGCATCTCTGGCCCCAGAGGTCAATTCCAGTGGCACAGTTTTCCCTCAAATACTGGTGCTATCACATGCCAAGCTAATGAATCACTGGGGGAGACCAAAGGAAGCACAGAATGCCAAATAGTCCAGAGCCATGCTACACCAAGCTGACGTGGGAGCCTTCCAGGCTGAGTCCCAACCACTGAAGACTGTTCGGGATCATTTTGCCAACTGGTTGTGCTACTGACTGTGTGGACTCTGTATCTACTTCTTAATCATTTCCAGAATCCTCCTCTTTCTTCATCACCGTTTATATTAAGTTTAGGGGATTTCAGGGCTGACCAAGAAACAAGCTCTAACCAGGAGGTGACAGTAGCACCTCAATGTTACTCCAAAACATTGAGCTTTATATGGGCGACACTGGACTAGGTGACATGTGAGAGAGTCCTTCATGGCAGGAGTCCCTCATGGCACTGCAAGGGAGCTCCCAAAGAGGAGGGGGTAGAAGAAGGGGCCTGTGTATCCAGATTATGTTGCACCAGACCACAATGGAGAGTGTCTGGATCAGATTTCCAAAGGGTGCTGTGGCTTTGGGACTTTGATGCTACCAGGTTTATCTCATCCATGGCCAGCAGACGTTGGGTGCAGTCGCACAGGGTGTGCAAAACAGGTTTTAAATGGCTAAAGATAAGCTTATCTGGGATATGTTTAAAACAATTGGATGTATAAAAAATGGAATTTGGCATCTATGGGCTTTTGAGCTAATGAGTCCCAGCCCGCTCTGAAGAAAGAAAGAATATAGTGACAATATACTGATCTGACTTATTTTTGTAGCACTGCCTGATCAGGAAACAGAAGATACAAATTAACAATACAAGGAATGAGAGAAGGAACACCACTATTCTGTAGATATTAAAAGGATAAAATGGAAATTTTATGACCGACTTTATGCCAATAAATTTGACAAATTCTTTGTAAAAACAAACTACCAAATGTAATGAGAGAAAGAGGCTAAACCTAGTGGCTCATACCTAGGATTATAGCACTCTGGGAGGCCGAGGCGGAAGGATTGCTTGAGCTCACAAGATCAAGACCAGCCTGAGCAAAAGTGAACCACATCTCTACTAAAAATAGAAAAAACTGAGGCAAGAGAATCGCTTGAGCCTGAGTTGAAGGTTGCTGTGAGCTATGTTGCTACAGCACTCTACCCAGGGGACAGCTTGAGACTCTGTCTCAAAAAAAAAAAAAAAAAAAATCTAATAGGTTTAGAAGAATCTCAAGCCCCCAGAAAGATTAGGTAAAGAGGAACTGGCAGGGTAATGGGAACTCCCGAGTAGTGAATTGTCAACAATAGCAAATGATGCATTTAGAAAAGGGGGACGGGAAAACAAGTTTCATCCCCACAGGGCAAGCAAGAGAGCCTTCCTAATCTAACTGCAGATCAGGAGTTCAAAGGGTTCAGCCCGCCTGTCTGCTGATTCTTAGCAGACTTGACCCTGTCCAGGGCTCCCCCAGGCTCCTTTCATCTTGCATGGTCTTGATGAACCCTCAAGGATGGTGCATCTGTGCACTTTACCCTGGATGGAGGCGAGACACCCTGCAGAGAGATCAGCCTATCTACTTCCACACCTGGTCAAATAAGCTTAAAAACCTCACCAAAAGGCCTATTCACCTCTGTTCCTTTTAGCCAGCAGGTAATGTTGGGTTTCAACAAAAAATGATAAGCCAGGCTTGGTGCCTGCGGCTCAAGTGGCTAAGGCGCCAGCCACATACACCTAAGGTGGCGGGTTCGAATCCCCAGCCCGGGCCCGCCAAACAACAATGATGGCTGCAACCAAAAAATGGCTGGGCATTGTGGCGGGCGCCTGTGGTCCCAGCTACTTGGGAGGCTGAGGCAGGAGACTCGCTTGAGCCCAGGAGTTGGAGGTTGCTGTGAGCGTGATGCCACGGCACTCTACCCAGGCGGACAGCTTGAGGCTCCGTCTCAAAAAAAAAAATGATAAGCCATACTAAGAAACAAACACACTCTTAAAAGATAGAGCAAGCATCAGGACAAGACTCAGATATGACAGAGACATTTGAAATATCAGACAGGAAATTTAAAACCAACTATGATTAATATGCCAATGACTAATGAAAACACATGCAAGAACAGATAAGTAATGTAAGCAGAGAGATGGAAACTGAGAGAGAATCAAAACAAAATGCTAGAAATAAAAAAAAAAGACTGTAACAGAAATGAAGAATGCCTTTAATGGACTCATCAACAGGTAGGGTGTAGCCAAGGAAACAATCAGTGGCATTGGAGAAATGTCAACAGAAACTTCCAAAACTGAAATTCAAAGAGGAAAAAAAAAGAAAAAGAAAAAATGTCCTTGTTTTACTCTTTTCCCTCTTCTCACTATTGCACTTCATTAGTCTTTTTTTTTAATTTTTGAGACAGAGCCTCAAGCTGTCCCCCTGGGTAGAGTGCCAGGGCATCACAGCTCACAGCAACCTCCAACTCCTGGGCTCAAGCAAGTCTCCTGCCGCAGCCTCCCAAGCAGCTGGGGCCACAGGCACCTGCCACGATGCCCGGCTATTTTTGTTGTTGTTCAGCCGTCATTGCTGTTTGGTGGGCCCGGGCTGGATTTGAATCCGCCATCTTAGGTATATGTGGCTGGTGCCTTAACCACTTGAGCCACAGATGCCAAGCCACTTTACTAGTCTTAAGAAAAAAAAGAATGAAAAAGATGGAATAGAATATTCAGAACTGTGAAACATACACAAATGCACACTGGCAATATCACACAGAGAAGGAAGAGACAAAGAAACCAAGGAAATATTAACCAGGCACTGTGGCTCACACCTGTAATCCCAACACTTTGAGAAGTTGATACAGGAGGATCTCTTGGGGCCAAGCATTCAATACAAGCCCGGGCAATATAGCAAGACCTATCTTTACAAGAAAACTTTTTAAAATTAACTGAGCGCGATGGTGAGCACCTGTAGTCCTAGCTACTCAGCAGACTGAGGCAGAGGATCACTTGAACCCATGAATTGGAGGTCACAGTGAGCTATGATCATGCCACTGCATTACAGCCTGGGCAACAGAGTGAGACCCTGCATCAAAAAGCTAAAAAATAAATAAAATAAAATATGTGTGGAGGCTAAGGCAGGCAGATCACCTAAGCTCAGGAGTTTGAGACCAGTCTGAGCTAGAGTAAGAGCCCATCTCTAAAAATAGCTGCTGGGTGGCACCTGTGGCTCAAGGAGTAGGGTGCCGGCCCATATACCAGAGGTAGTGGGTTCAAACCTGGCCCTGGCCAAAAATTGCAAAAAATAAAAACAAATAAATAAAAAGAATGGTTCATTTCATTTATTAAAAAAAAAAAAATAGCTGGGCATTGTGGCAGATGCCTATAGTCCCAGCCACTCATGAGGCTGAGGCAAGAGAATCACTTGAGCCCAAGAGTCTGAGGTTGCTGTGAGCTATGATGCCATTGCACTCTACTGGGGCAACAAAGTGAGACAGAGCCTCAAAAAAAAAAAAATGATGTAATAACTCACAGATTTCCAAAATTAACGACAGACACTAAACCACAGATCTAGGAAGGCCAGAGAACACCAAGCAGTATAAATACAAAAAAATCTACACCTAAGAAAATCATATTCAAACTGCAAAAATCAAAGACAAAGGGAAAATCTTGAAAGAAGCCAGAGAGGAAAAACAGAGGAACAGTGATAAGAATTATACCAAACTTTTCTTTAGAAATGGCAAAAAGACAGAGGTATGAAATAAAGGATTGAAAGAAAAAAAACAATTTAAAATTCCATATTCAGGGTAGCACCTGTGGCTCAGTGAGTAGGGCACCAGCCACATATACCAAGGGTGGCAGGTTCAAACATGGCCCCGGCCAAACCGCAACAAAAAAATAGCTGGGCTTTGTGGTGGGCACCTGTAGTCCCCGTTATTTTGGAGGCTGAGACAAGAGAATCGCCTAAGCCCAAGAGCTGGAGGTTGCTGTGAGCTGTGACACCACGGCACTCTACCAAGGGTGACAAAGTGAGACTCTGTCTCTAAAAAAAAAAAAATTCCATATTCAGTAAATTATCCTTCAAAAGTGAAGGGGAAATACTTTCTTAGACAGAATAAATTGTCACCAGTTTATCTGCCTTACAAGAAACGTAAAAAGAAATTCTTCAGAAGGAAAAGGAAACTCAGAAACTGATATCTACATAAAGAAAGGAAGAGAGTTAGAGAAGGAATAAATGAAGGTAAAATAAAATTTTAATTTTCTTTTTCTTTTCTTTTCTTTTTTTTTTTTTTTAAGACAGATCCTGAAGCTGTTGTAGAGTGCTGTAGCATCACAGCTCACAAGCGATTCTCTTGCTTCTGCCTCCCAAGTAACTGGGCCCACAGGCGCTGCCCACAACACCCGGCTATTTTTTGGTTGCAGCCGTCATTGTTGTTTGGTGGGCCCAGGCTGGATTTGAACCCGCCAGCTCAGGTGCATGTGGCTGGCGCCTTAGCTGTTTCAGCCACAGGCGCCAAGCCACCAAAATTTTAATTTTCTTGTTCTTTACTGATCTAATAGGTAAAAGTTTGTTCCAAATAATAATAATGATTAGAGCTTATGGATAAGTGAAATAAATGGCAGAAATGTTATAAAGATGGAAGAGAGGATTTGAAAATGCTCTCCTATCTCTATACCACTGCATATAAAGTGGTATAGTGTTATTTGAAAGAAGATTTGAATCAGATATAAATGTATACTGCAAACTCAAGCACACACAAAAAAGAAGTATAATTGATATGCTAAGACCGGAGTAAAAGTGGTTTCATATAAAAATACTTAAATCCAGAGGAGGCAGAAAGAAAGTGGAAAGAAAAAAAGACAAAGAACAAGAGCAATGACTAGAAAATGGAAGAAATCTACATGTAAAGAAATATATACATTAAAAGCAAACAGATGGGCTCAGCACCTGTGGCTCAAGTGTCTAAGGCACCAGCCACATACACCTGAGCTGGCGGGTTCAAATCCAGCCCAGGCCCTCCAAACAACAATGACAGCTGCAACCAAAAAATAGCCAGGTGTTGTGGCGGGCACCTGTAGTCCCAGCTACTTGGGAGGTGGAGGCAGGAAAATCTCTTGAGCCCAGAAGTTGGAAGTTATGGTGAGCTGTAATGCCATGACACTACCTAGGGTGACAGCTTGAGGCTCTGTCTC
>NW_003852568.1:2215800-2221771 GCF_000181295.1 Otolemur garnettii
AAAAAAAAAAAAAAAAAGCAACAAAAATAAAACAAAAAATAAATAAATAAATAAATAAAAACACTGCACAAACAGCCTGGTGTACTACGCATCAGTGTCTCACAGCTGTGTTCCTGTGACATCTGCTGGTGTCTTGCTAAGTGGCATTCATTATTGTTGTGTGTTTTTGTGTGTCATCCCAAGAATATCAGAGCTTAAATTACAGCAATGAACAAATATTTGTAAATTTCTTGTTAAACTGGAAACAGTGGAAGTGAAATCAGGGACATGTCACTCCAAGTTTATGGAGACAACGCCATGAAAGAAATGGCAATGTACAAATGGATTAAATGTTTTTCTGAGGAAAGAAAACGTGTCAATGATGAAGAGAGGTCAGGATGGCCAGTAAATGAGCAGAACTGTCAAAAACATTACAAAAATTTGTTGAATAATTTGTCAAAATTGTCTGCTTCACTGTGAGAAGCATACCTAATCAAGTAAATATTGATAGATAAAAAGGAAAATCTTAACTGAAAATCTTGGCCAACAACTCATGGCTCTTGTAGTAGAACAATGCACCGGCACACGCGGCACTGTCTGTGAGGGAGTTTTTAGCCAATAAACAAATAATTGTTTTGGAATATCCTCCCTACTTACCCGATAGGGCCGATGACTTTGTTCTTTACCTGAAGATAAAGGAAATAGTGAAATATTTTGATGACATTCAGGACATTAGAGTAACACAACAATAGTTCTGATGGCCATTCCAGAAAAAAAACATCCCAAAATGGCTTTGAAGGGTGAACTGGGTGCTCGTGTCATAGCTTCCCAAAAGGAGTATTTCAAAGGTGACTATGGTGATATTCAGCAATGAGGTATGTAGCATTTTTTCTAGGATGAGTTTTTGAACTTCTCAGTCTTCATATATTAGAAAATAAGAAGTATCTAAAATCTGTTTCCACTTTAGGAAACTAAGGAGGAAAAGAGCAAATTAAATCCTAAGTAAGAAGGGAAAAAAAAGAAACGATAACAATTAGGAGAGAAATCATTAAAATTGAAAACAAGAAATCAATAGATAAAATCATTAAAACCAAAAGCTAGGCTGGGTGCTGTGGCTCACGCCTGTAATCCTAGCATTCTGGGAGGCAAAGGCGGGTGGATTGCCTGAGCTGAAGGGTTGGAGACCAGCCTGAGCAAGAGCAAGACTCTCTCTAAAAATAGCTGGGCATTGTGGCAGGCGCCTGTAGTCCCAGCTACTCAGGAGGCTGAGGCAAGAGAATCGCTTGAGCCCAGGAGTTTGAGGTTGCTGTGAACTGTGATGCCACAGCATTCTACAGAGGGCAACAAAGTGAGACTCTGTCTCAAAAAAAAAAGAAGAAGAAGAATGGGAAACCACAGATATATCTCATGAACACAGATGCAAAAATCCTCAAAAAAATTTAGCAAATCAAATACGACAATGCATAAAAACAATTATATACCATGACTAAATAGGCATATTTAGTCAGTCTTCATGTATTAGAAAATAAAAAGTATCTAAAATCTGTTTCCACTTTAGGGAACTAAGGCGGAAAAGAGCAAATTAAATCCTAAGTAAGAAGGAAAAAAAAAAGAAATAATAAAAATTAGGAGAGAAATCATTAAAATTTCTCTAATTGATTCTAGGTACACAAGGTTCATTCACCATTAGAAAATCAGTATTTATGCTGTCCATCACATCAACAGACTAAGGAAGAAAAAACATACGACCATATTAGTAGATGAGAAGAAGCATTTGACAAAATTCAACACCCATTTATGATTTAAAAAAAAACTGTCAGAAAACTGTCAGAGGGGATTTCTGGGGCTGTTGTTAACAATACACCACAAACTGGATGGCTTAAGTAATAGAAATTTATTGTTTGACAGTTTTGGAGGCTAGAAATTCAAGATCAAGGTTTTAGAAGGGTTGATTTCTTTTGAAGCCTGTAAGGGAAAATATAGTCCATGCCTCTCTCCTGGCTTCCAGTGGTTTGCTGGCAATGCTGATGTTCCTTGGTCTGTAGACACAACGCCCTGATCCCTGCCTTCATCTTCACACGGTGCTCTGTGTGTTTACATCATCTTCTATGTGTGTCTGTGTCCATATTTCACCTTTTTATAAGAATACCAGTCATATTAGGGCCCATCCTGTTCCAGTATGACCTTGTCTTACCTTGTCTTACATCTGCAACAGCCCTATTTCTAAATAGAGTCATATTCTGATTTCAACATAGTAAATTTGGTGGGAACACAATCCAACCTGTAACACTCTGTGATGGTTAATTTCATCTGGGCCACAGTGCCAACACTTGCTCAAACGTCATTCTGAATGTTTTCTGTGCAGATGTTTTTTGGAGAAACTTAATATTTTACATCAGTGGACTTTGAGTAAAGCAGACTGCCCTCCTTAATCTCCTTAATGTGGGTGGGCCTTGTCCCATCAGTTGAAAGACTTAAGAGAACAAAGACCAACTTTCCCCAAGAAAGAAGGAATTCTGCCAGAAGACTGCCTTTGGACTCAAACTGCAACTATACTGTGTCTCCAGTCTGCTGACCCACCTTTCAGATTTTAGACTTGCCAGCCCCCATCACAGTGTGAGCCATTTCCCTGAAATGAATCAATCTCTTTCAGTTCTTATTTCTTAATTTCTCTATTCCTATGGAATGTTAAAAGTGTTTATATTGATGATTTCTACAGTCATTGCCTTTTAGCTAGGGGACATGTTTCATATCCTAGTGACCCCTTGAGCCTTCCTTTGAGGTATATTTTTATAAATGTTCCTAGTGTGCTCAAAAAGAATTGCTTCAGTTTTTTTTTTTTTTTTTTTTTTGAGACAGTCTCACTTTGTTGCCCTTGGCAGAGTGCCATGGCATCACAGCTCACAGCAACCTCAAACTCTTGGGCTTAAGCAATTCTCTTGCCTCAGCCTCTGAAGTAGTTGGGACTACAGGCACCTGCCACAATGCCTGGCTATTTTTAGATATGAGGTCTCACTCTTGCTCAGGCTGGTCTCAAACTTTTGAGCTCAGCATTCCACCTGCCTCAGTCTCCCAAAGTGCGAGGATTACTGGTGTGAGCAATCACACCCGGCATCCCACTTATTTTTTTTTTTATTAAGTCATATACATATAGATCATGAATACATTCATGCATATGTGGGGTACAATGTGTGGATTTTTTATACAATTTGGAGAGCTTACATCAAACTAATCAATATAGCTTTTGCCTCATTTACGTAATTATTGTGTTAAGACATTTATGTTCTATATTTGATAGATTTGACTTGTACCCTTGCAATATGCTCCATAGGTGTGCCACTTATTATTTTTTGACTTACTGGTTTCCAGTTAAATTCTCCAAATGCAATTGTTTATTTCTCCCTGCTCTTTTGTCAAATATTGCATTGTTTATAGTATTTTTAGGTTATGTTGTAAGGGCACATACATACTATTGTTTTATATTTATACATAACTAATTCTTTTTTTTTGCAGTTTTTGGCTGGGGCTGGGTTTCAACACACCACCTCTGGCATATGGGGCCGGCGCCCTACTCCTTGAGCCACAGGCGCCACCCATAACTAATTCTTTTTCCAGTATATAATGTTCTGTCATTCTTTATATTTTTCCTTTGATTTCCATTTGATCAGTTAATAAAATCACTGTCTTAATTTTCTTTTCTTCAAGTTTGCATAGAATTTGTAGCAATCTTTATTTTCATTTTTTCAGTGTTGTTTTTAAGTTGACTTAATACAGTATCTGATTTATTTTCTATTCTTAGATTTCCCTTCTAATTGGTAAGATTAATCTAATTATATTTATTATTTTATTCGATAAATTTTCCATATTATTTATCCATTTTATTCCATAATTTACATTAACGGTACTTCCTTTTATTTCATTTTATAGTTTTACATTTAAGTTCATATTCCATTTTGAGTTAACTTTTGTAAGGTGTGACACGTACGTAGTCAAGTTTCACTTTTTTTTTGAGAGTCTCACTCTGTTGCCCAGACTAGAGTGTCATAGTATGAGCCTAGCAACTTCAAACAGCAACTTCAAACTCCTGGGCTCAAGTGATCCTCCTGCCTCAGTTGCTGGAACTTCAGGCTCACACTACTACACCTGGCTAATTTTTCTATTTTTTGTTGAGATAGGTTCTCCCTTTTGCTGAGGCCAGTCTTCAACTCCTAAGCTTAAGTGATCCTTTTACCTTGGCCTCCCAACGGGCTAGGATTACAAGTGTGAGCTACTGTGCCTGGCTAAGGTTCATGTTTTTGTCTGTGGATGCCGCATGATACCAGTACCCTTTATTGAAAAGACTCTCCATTCTCCATTGAATTGCTTTTGCATGTAGTGTTTTTTTGGGGGGGGTTGGTTCCCCGCCCCCCCGTAAGCAAGATGTTTATTGCTCACCTTGGGAGTTTCTCTCCTCCACCACCTTCACCCACCAGCCCAAAACCATGAAAACACTGAGGTTTTTATGGGCCATCTTTTGGCTGTAAGTGGAGCTAATTACATGGTGTGACTCCTCTGTGCAATTCTGGATACATGACTTTCCCACAGGCTCCAGGCCCACGGCTGAGAGCAGGGCAGGGCAGGCCCAGGTGAGTGGGGGTGGCTGGGAGACCCCCAGTAGGGGCTGGCTGCTCCCACAGCAGCAGGACACACACGTGAAGCTGGACAGGTGGGAGGACTTCCTAAGCTACCACCGGGGTGGCCTTTCTAACTTACACAGCTGGGGGTGTTGAAAAAGCAGTAGCGATGCCCCTATTCCTGCACTCTCCTATGGTGGCCTGGAGGAACTCAGACCACCAAGGGAGGACGCACTCACTAAGAAGGCAGGATTCTGGTTCAAGCCCTGACTCACTTCAGATGCTCTGAAGGCATCTGACCCTGACCCTGACGTAGGCTTTAAGAACCAGTGGGTAATGTGAGCCCCAGGACAAGAGCTGAGAGCTCCTTGCCTGGGTCCCGCACCCCCTCCCAGGGACCAGCACAGGGCTGGCACACAGCAGGTCCTGGTTGGGGGGGGAGTCAGCTGAATGAATGAATGAATGAATGATTGCCACAGTGGGGACTAAGCCTCTGCCCAGACTTGTCTCCCAGAGCAGAGTGGTTAATCTCATAAGGTGGAAGTGTAGTTTTCTTCCAAGGCCTGTTGGAGGCCAAAGTCCTGATTTTTTGGTTTTGTTTTGTGTTGTTTTTGTCAAAAATCATTTGGCTGTAGGTGTGTGTGTCTATTTCTGGATTCTCCATTTTGTTCCATTCATCTGTGTCTATTCCTCCACAATACCACCTAGTCTTGATTATTGATTGTATAATAAGCCATGAAATTAGAAATTAGGGTGATTTCTCCTACTTTAGTCTTTTCTCCAAATTTTATACACACACACACACGTATGCAGAGAGAGTGTGAGAGTGAAGGTTGTCTATGTTTATAAAACCCATCCTGTGATTTTGACAGGAATTTCATTAAACCTATAGATAAATTCTGGGGAAACTGACATATTTACTGCATTGAGTTTTCCATCTCTCCATGCATTTAGGTCTTCTTTAATTTCTTTTGCCAGCAGTTTATAAATTTTATCACATAGATCTGGTCTGTGTTTTGCTGAATTTACATCTGACTACCTCATTTTTTCCAGAGGGATTCGAGTGGTATCATGCTTTTACTTCTGGTTTCCACGTGTTCCTTGTCAGTGTACAGGACTGTAATTGCTTTATGTGTGCTTCTTACTTATTTTCATTTTCTCCTTTGCTTTCTGTTGGACAGATCAAGTTTTCTTTTGATTCAAAAGTTGTATTTTTGTTCTTGTTTTGTTGCCTCAATGGTTGTTTCCAGGGACTTTAAATGTTTGTTTTTATAATTTCCACGGTTTCCCAGGGAGCAGGTCAGTGGCACTCCTCATGCTGTCATGCCAGCAGAATTCTAGCCTGTACAGTGTGACTGTCTTTTTTTTTTTTTTTTTTT
>NW_003852568.1:2221864-2243482 GCF_000181295.1 Otolemur garnettii
GTAGCTGGGACCACAGGCGCCGCCACAACACCCGGCCATTTTTTAGTTGCAGCCGTCATTGTTGTTTGGCGGGCCCGGGCTGGGGATTCAAACCCACCACCTTAGGTGTATGTGGCTGGCGCCTTAGCTGCTTGAACCACAGCGCCAAGCCCAGTGTGACTGTCTTGACAGGCAGCCCACTCAGGGAATCCCTGCCAGAGGTGGAGACCTTAGCACTCTGCCGTTCTCTCAGTCTATCACCTCCCACTGTAAGTGCGGTAGACAGTGGACCTCTCACTATGGGGCAGGTGGTTCCAGCCCTGGGCCTGGCTTACTTCCACTTTCAAGAAGTTCCATGTCTCCCTTTCCCAGGTAAGGAGGTGGATCCTGCTGGCTCCATCTCTGACAGGCCTCTTCTCTTGTGGCTGGGCATAGGTAACTAACTCAGTGGGTCCTGGTGTCCTCTTTGGTAAGCAGCAGTTGTGACCTGAGAAGCTGAATATAATCACAGATCAAATCTTCCTTGACTACTGATTAAGTTTGTGCTGTGCTTTCTGAGGTGACTGGCCTTCATCCTTACCAATAGGGAGAGTCTTAGAATTAGAGCCTGCCCGAGGAGAAAAGGCTCTTAAAGACCATTTGGTCCAGGGGAGGAAGAGTGGCACATGCCTGTAATCCCAGCACATTGGGAGCCAAAGCAGGAATATCACTTGAGGCCAGGAGTTTGAGACCAGCCTAGGGAGGGAGGGAAGAAAGGAAGTGGAAGGGGAAAGGGGAGGAAAGGAAAGTCCTTGGTATGGTCCGGTAGCTTTCAGTTGTACATTAAAATGAAGTGGGGTGTTGTTGAAATATCAGTGTCTGGGTCTAACCTTCGCTGCCCAAATTAATTAGAATCCCTGAGGCTGAGACTAGACAAAGGTGTTTTTGAAAGTTCTCTAGGAGATTCAAATGTGCAATTGGGGTTGAGAACCACCACTGTCATCCAATCCCTCCATTTTATTGATGCTCAGTGTAGTAGGATTCTCCAAAGAGACAACCAATATGATATAGATGCAGGGACAGAGATGATAGATAGATAGATGGACAATGGAGATAGATAGGGATAGTTAGAAATAGATGATAGAGATAGAGACAGAGATAGATAAGATGATAGAGAGACAGATGATAGATATAGATTGATAGTGAGAGATAGAGAGATAGAGATAGATGAGAAGGGATTCATTAGAGGAGTTGGCTCACGTGATTATAGAAGCTGAGAATTCCCATGACAGGCCATCTGCCAGCTGGAGAACAGCAAAGCTGGTCAAAGGCCTCAGAACCAGGAAAGCTGAGGGTGTAACTATCACCCTGAGGCCAAAGGCCTGGGAACCTAGACGGGAGGGCTGCTGGTACAAGTCCCAGAGTCTATGCTGTCTGTCTGTCTCTGTCTATTGCTATCTCTGTCTGTCTATCTATCTAGCTATCTCTATCTGCCTCTATATCTATCATCTATCTCTGCAGATCTGATGTCTAAGGGCAGGAGAACAGGGCGTCCCAGCTTCAGGACCGAGTGAGTTCACTGTCCTCTGTCTTTTTGCTCCATTTGGCATGGTACCTGCTCACGCTGAGGGCAGATCTTCCCACTTCCCCACCAACTCACACACCAGTTTCCTCTGAAAACACCTTCACAGACACACCCTACAATAATGCTTTACCAGCTATCTGGGCATCCCATAATCCAGTCAAACTGACACCTAAAATTAACCATCACACCTAGAGAAGAAAAATGACCTGCCCGAGGCCACATAGAGAGCTAGACTAATTTTAGGACTTTAGACTAATTTTCTCAGCTTTGTCTCCCTCCCGTTCCTTTTTACCAGGTACTTAATGATTTCAGATCAGTCATTCTAACTTGCTTCTGTCTCGTCCAATTCTGCTTGTAAGGCCAGATTAAGACAGGGCTTCTCATTTACGGCTGTCTACAACTGCATAACATTAGTCTTTTTTTTTTTTTTTTTTTTTTGAGACAGAGCCTCAAGCTGTCCCCCTGGGTAGAGTGCCGTGGCATTACAGCTCACAGCAACCTCCAACTCCTGGGCTCAAGCGAGTCTCCTGCCTCCGCCTCCCAAGTAGCTGGGACCACAGGCGCCCGCCACAACGCCCGGCTATTTTTTGGTTGCAGCCGTCATTGTTGTTTTGGCGGGTCCGGGCTGGGGATTCGAACCCGCCACCTTAGGTGTACGTGGCTGGCGCCTTAGCCCGTTGAGCTATAGGCGCCGAGCCCATAACATTAGTCTTAAAGGAGATTTCTCAGATACATGGTAAGCTCATTCTGGGCTAAACTCGCCCCTTATGGGTCTCTGCCTACTTCCATCATGGGGCTAGTGATGGCCCCACACGCAGTAGGTGTCAGAAGAGCTGCCCTCCAAGAACAATGGAGAACAGAGAAAAACACGTGGGTTTTGGAGTCCAACCTAGATCTGAACCCTAGCTGTACCAGGTAAACCTTCCTCAGTTTCCTCCTCTGTGATAGGGGCTGTAAACATCACTTCCATAGCTGGGTTTACTGTACAGCCAGCCAAGCTGCAGCTTTAGGATCCCTGGTTGGCACAAGCTCTCTCCAAGGGCCTGAGAAAGTCTCTGGCAGTTTTGTCATCACATTTTTTATTCTCTTTGATAAACAAAGCACCCACAGAGAGCCCACAAAAACTTGGATCTGCTGCTCCTTACCCCACAGGGTTGACCTGAGAGTTAAATAAGATTCTGTTCATAAAGCATGTGACATATAGTAGATGTTCAATGAACGTTACTTCCTCCTGGAACAGCCTAAAGAATGGAGGGGAGGACAGACAGACAGCAGGCCGAGTGGTTCTTGCGTGCCCCTTTAATGTTCCACACATCGCCAATTCAACAGCCCAGCCCGGCAGGGAGGGCTGCTAAGGTACCTGGCCCTTGAGGGAGGCCTCCTTGCCCCTGATGTGGCTGTTGATCCAGTCCAGATAGCGGCTGACTTTGGTGTAAACACCGTAGTTGTGAAGGAGGCCACAGCCCTCACCCCAGCTCACCAGGCCCACCAAGAACCAGGTGCCTCGGAAGGAGGTGACCATGGGCCCCCCACTGTCCCCCTCGCAGGCATCCCTCCGGTCCCCGAGGATGCCCGCGCACAGCATGTTCTCAGAGATCCTGTTGCTCATGACCTGCATGCACTCGTTTCGTGAGACCAGAGGAATCCTGATGGAGCTGAGGACAAAGGTGCGGTTTCTCTTGATCTCTTTCTCTCGGCTACTGTGATAGCCCCAGCCTGAAACCACCATCTCCTGGCCAGCCTGAGTGAGCTCACGCTCAGCAAGGCCACTGTCTGGGAGGCAGATGGGCATGACATTTGGTGAGAGGATGGCAGGCGTGGCCAGGTGCAGCAGTGCAATGTCATTGTCAGTGGTGCTCTTGCTGTAGTTGGGGTGCATGAGGATCTCCTCGATGCCCAGGTCCACTTCCCACTTATCCCGGAGCCGCAGGTCATACTCCCCTGCAGGGCAGAGCTCACTGTCAGACTGGGCTGGGGGAGCCTTTGCCCCACGGCACTTTCCTGAGGCTGACACACAGCTGTGCTCCTGCAGGCCTGGGGGAGCACCCGAGGGGGAGGTCCACAGCTGGAGAGAGTTCCCTCCACGTCCCTGGCACTGTCATAGGGCCATCTGTCTATGCTGTGGATCCCTATCTAGGGTGACTTCTTCCAGAAGGAGTGGCCCCAGGAGTCAAGACCAAAGGGGCAGGATGGGTCTGCATTCAGGATTCAGAGCAGTGAGAGAGACCAGGGAAGTAACACACCACAGGGAAGCTGGAGACGTGGACAAAGCCACAAAGGAACATGAAGCAACTGTAGCTGGAGAGACAAAGGCAGGAGCAGCAAGACTCAGAGAGGGGGACTGACAGAACACAGGCAAGAAAGTTCTGGATCACACACAAGAGACAAGGTCCTCTCAGGCTAGGCTGGTAGTTCCTAGGGAGGAGGGCCTGGAAATCCTAAGCCAAGTACCACTAGGGGCCATTCATCATGCTGAAGGCAATTGTAGGCAATATCCATTTTCCTTCCTTTTTGCATAAAGAGACGAGTGAGAGCCCTCTCTAGAAACTGCCATAGATTGGGGCCTGAGCTAGGGGATTCCCAGACCACTAGAAAAGCAGCTCTCTGCTTTGTAAGATGCCAGGCCCCCACTGCCTAGCTCTGTCCCTGTCAACCTGTGAAGCTCAGCCCTGAGGTCAGCCCTTGTGGGTTTCTGCACCCAAGGGTGCTGAGGCCCACACAGAGCCTGCTCTGCTGAGTAGGAATGAAGAAGAGAGGGCATGTAACCCCTCACTTACAAACATGTGTGCAAGGACTTTTGTCCAGATTTGAAGAGGGCACCAGAAATCATGCAAAATACCACATGTCATGGGGGGGGGGGCAGGCACACATAACTCTTTTCCCCCAGAACATCCTCTGTAGAGATCAAACTATCTCTTGCTCAAGCATACTGGGGACCAGGGTCCCCCAAACCTGGAAAATTTGCCTAGTCCCACCCCAGGGTTTCTGGCAGACACTTCTGCCCAGCTCCAACCCATACCAAGCCTGACAATGAGCTTCTGGGAGACCTCCATACAGTGGGCCGCTGTCAGCACCCAGGAGGGGTGGATAAGCACTGCCCCACAGGCCAGCCTTTTCTTGGAGTCCAGCAGGATCACCTGGAATGGGGATGGGACAGTGACATCACAGCTGCCCTCTGACAGGTCTGAGTTCAGGGCCCTTGGTCTCACAAGGCCCTGGCATGGTTCTCAAGCACTTTCCTGCCTTCCCTGGTCACAAGGCCCTTTTCTGGCACTTTCTGTTTCTGCACATTTTATGGTGTCGGCCTGTCCCAGTGTGTCTTCCTGACTTTGCCCATGATATGCCTTTGTTCCATGCTGTTCCAGTCAGCCTTACCCAATGTTACCCCATGAGTTCCTCTTATCTTTGGGGGCTTAGGCCAGGACTTGCAGTCTCTGGGAAGCCTCTGTGGTGTCCTGGCTGCTCTGGCAGCTCCCCTTTGGCCTCTCTCAGCCCCTGCCCTGATGATGGCCATCTTGGCTCCAGTCCCATTGGGTTGGCCTGTGATTAGGGTTCTGACCTTCCCAGACTGCGAGCTCTCTAAGGCCAGTACTCTCACTTGTTAATTTTTTTTTTTAAAAGAAAAAATTAATTTAATTAATTTTGCAAGTTTTTTTTTTTTTTTTTAGCTAGGGCTGGGTTTGAACCCGCCATCTCCAGCATATGGGGCTGGCGCCTACTCCTTTGAGCCATAGGCACTGCCCACACTTGTTAATTTCTATTCCCACCCCAGACCCCAGTGACCGGCAGAGAGAGGACCCAAGTTAAGTGTTAGTTCCCATGTTGAAGTCAAAGGCACACAGGGCCAGCCCTTCCTCCCAGCCCCATCTGCACAAACCCCTCCCATCAGCAGAACATTGTGCACTCCAATTCTCCCTCCTGTCCTCCCCATCCAAGGCCCCATACCCCCCCTGCCCTGCCTGCTGCTCCTCTCCCATCAGGGTACCCCATCTTTCCCTAAACACTCGCATCTTTGTCACAGCTCCCACCAGGGGGAGCATGTTCCCTGCTTCTTCCTGCATCCTGAGCATAACTCCCAGCAGGGGCTCGGTGACCCATCCCCACAAATGAGAAAAGCAGCCAGCTGCTGCCCCTGCCCTCACCTGCCATGGGTTCTCTCCCCGTGTGGTCACCTTCCCATCGATGATCCGTGGGTCCACTTGGTCTACCTGGTCTTCTTGGTCTGCTTGGCCTGGATCTACTGGGTCCGCTTGGTCTGTGTCACGTTTAGAGTACTTGCGCTTCCTATCCACTCGTCTCCATGGTCTCCCACAAGGGAACTTCACTGAAGGCAGAGGGAGGCCATGAGGGAGACTGCCTTCTGCCTTTGTCCTCCTCCTGCCCGTAGGCTAGTTCACCACATTGTCAGGTTCCAGCAATAAATGGCGCTTAGAACACTCAATTAATATCAGCTACAAATCCCTGCCAATCAGTTAGTCAACAAACAGTGCCACCTGATGGCAAGACCCAGACCAAGCGACATTACCACCTAACTGTGTGTCCTTGCACAAGTTGTTAACCTTCTCAGAGGTTCATTATATCCTAGGGCTGGTGCAGGTAATCCCTGAGATACTTAAGTAAGGTCTCATGCTTGGATGCTGTCAAGCTCCTAACAGAGGTAAGAAATTATGGGGAGGAGGAGGTGAGTGTTCTTGGAGAGCCCTAAAGTAGCCCTAAGCACAGATGCGAGGCCTGCCTGCCAAGAGGCAATGCACACCATGGAGAACTGAGGGCTGGAAGGCCTGCCGGGGTTTGCTCATTAGTAGCCTTAAATGCCGGGTTCAGAGATACAGACTGGTAGGGACAATGGGAACTGCATTAGGACGAGAGAGTGGAGAGAACCCAACAGCAAAATTCCAAAAGTTGACAGCAAATGGTAACTGACTTAGACTAGAAAGCAAAACCCCAGCCAGTCATGGGGGTGCCCACAAGCCAACAGTATCACAGAAGCCTCTATGCTTCTGAGGGAGGCAGTGCAGGTGGGATTGCAGATGGGAGGTGTGCTGAGAGTTTGTAAGAGAAACTGCTGGAGTCCTCACTCGCTTGCCTCCCCTCTACCACCTGATGCAGACCATTCCCTAAAGAGGGTGAACCAGACCCTGTGATATAGGGACTCAGGAAGGAGGGGCGTGCTGGGCTGACCATAGGAGTCATGCGGGCATCCATAGTCTGTGCAGATGCTGGCTTCCTTTTGCCACCCTGCTCCAAGGGACAGGAAGCCAAGCATGAGCCTCCTCCAGCATGAGCTTAGAGGATTCCTTTTGCAAACAGGCCTAAAACTCTGGGCACCAGGTGTTCTGCCAAGGATGGAGCCTGCCAGTCGCCTCACAGGAAAGCCCACAGGCCAACAGGTCCACCATGCATTTCTTTGCAACCTCTTATAAATCTAATTATTTCAAAATAAAAAGTTAGAAAGAAGAGCACACATTCAAAGAGATGGATGCAAAAAATGGAAGGTTATTCCAGGCTCATGGGTTGAAGGAATTAATAGTGTTAAAATGACAATCCTGTCCCAAACAATTTACAGATTCAGTTTAATCCCTATTAAAATACCAATGACATTTTCACAGAAATAGAAAAAAAATTCCTGAAATCTATATGAAATCACAAAAGATCCTGAGTAGCCAAAGCAAACCTAAGCAAAAACACACCACCTGACTTCAAAATTTATTAACAAGCTATGGTCACCCAAATAGCATGTGACTGGCATAAAAACAGACCCAGGGGCCGGTGGAACAGAATAGAGAATCCAGATATAAATCCACACATTTACAACCAACTCATCTTCAACAAAGGTGTCAAGAACTTACAATGTTCTTGTAAGAGAAAGAATAGTCTCTTCAATAAATGGTATAGAGAAAACTGGATAACTATATGCAGAAGAATGAAACCAGACCCCTCTCTCTCCACCCACAAAAATCAGATTAGAATGAAGATTTGAATCTAAGATCTGACACTATGAAACTACTAAAGAAAACACTGAGGAAATGCTTCAGCATATTGTTCTGGGCAAAGATTTCTTTATTTCTTTCATTTTTTTTTTTTTGAGACAGAGTCTCATTATATCAACCTCGGTAGAGTGCTGTAATATCACAGCTCACAGCAACCTCAAACTCTTGGGCTTAAGCGATTCTCTTGCCTCAACATCCCAAGTAGCTGGGACTACAGGTGCCCACCACAAAGCCCGGCTATTTTTTTTTTTTTTTTGGTAGCTGTCATTGTTGTTTGGCAGGCCCAGGCTGGGTTCTAGCCCGCCAGCCCTGGTGGATGTGGCCCGCGCCCTAGCCGCTGAGCTGCAGGCACCAAGCCTGGGCAAAGATTTCTTGTGTAAGACCTCAAAAGCACAGCCCACCAAAGCAAAAATAGACAACTGGGATTATATCAGGCTAAAATCCTTCTGCACAGCAATAAAACAATCAACAAAGTTAAGAAACAACACACAGAATGTGAAAAAATATTCGCACACTATTCATCTGACAAGGGGTAAATAACTAGAATACATAAGGAGCTCAAACAATAGCAAAAAAAAAGTCAATGTAAAAATGGGCAAATAATCTAAATAGACATTTCTCAAAAGAAGACATACAAATGGCCAACAGGTATATTAAAAAATGCTCAACATCACTAATCATCAGAGAAATGCAAAACCAAAGCCATGTCATCTCACCATGGTTAAAAAATGGCCTATATCAAAAAAGTACAATAAAAAAAAAGAAAAATAAATAAAAAATAAAAACACCACGGAATAAGGAAAAAAAAAAAGTCGGCAATAAGAGATGCTGGTGAAGATGCAGAGAAAAGGCAACCCTTGCACACTGTTGGTGAAAATGTAAATTAGTGCAACCACTATGGAGAACAGTACGGAGGTTCCTCAAAAAACTAAACCTAGAACTTCCATATGATCCAACAATTCCACTACTGGGTATATAGTCAAAAGAAAGGGAATTAATATATCAAAGAGATATCTACATCCCCACGTTTACTGTAGCACTCTTCACAATAGCCCAAATATGGAATCAACCTAAGTGCCCATCAATTGATGTATGCATTAATAAAATGTGGTATATATACACAAATAATATTCAACTGTAAAAATCCCCTTATTTGCAGCAACATGGATGGAACTAGAGGCCATTGTATTAAGTTAAATAAGCAAGCACAAATAAATAAGAAAGACAAATAATGCATATTCCCACTCACGTGTGGGAGCTAAAAACAACTGACCCCGGGCGGTGCCTGTGGCTCATAGGGGTAAAAAAAAAAAAAAAACACAAAAACACTGGCTCCCATGAAAATGGAGATGAGATTGGTGGTTGCCAGAAATCAGGGAGGAGGAATGGCAAAACAAAACACACACATATATACACATGTAATATGAATAGTAATATGTATATGTGTGTGTGAATGTATTACCACTGATCTGTACACCTAAAAATGGTAAAGATCATAAATTATATATTTTACCTCAATAAATTGTTTTTAAAGATAATAAAACTAGAGGAAAGAGATCTGAATAATGAAAGTTCCAGAAATAGAACAGAGAAAGCAGAGATGAGATTGTCAAAGAAATAGCTAAAAATTATTGCTAGAAGCAAAAGATACGAATTTCTACATTAAAAGGTCCACCAAGAACACTGCAGCAAGACCCACGGAAAGGAACTGCATGCTGACATGTGAGAGTCGCAAAACTCTGCCTTTTACAACTTTGTACATGTATAAATTAGGTAAAAAGAAAAACGCATAAAACCAGAAATATAAAAGCAGAATCGGAGCTCTCAGAGCAACAGTGGGTGAAGAGGGAAACGGGGCCAGAGAATGTGTCACAGGGAAATAAACGCAGCCGAGACAGCCCGTGGTCGCCGCCGGCCTGGCTGCGGGAGGGTCCCCGCGCTCAGCAGGGGCACCAGGAGGCGGGCGGGCAGAGAAAGGCGGAAACGGCGAGGGCACGCTCCTCTCCGGGGCGGCGCACCAAAAGCGGCACCTGCTGACCGTTCACTCCCGCGGACCGCCCCGGCCGGCGCTCACCCTTGGGCTGGCAGTGCCGGTGGTCGTCTCCCAGCGCGTAGCCCCAGGCGCAGCTGCAGTGGCGCCCGTCCGCGTACTCCCGGCAGTAGTGCGCGCAGCCGCCGTTGTCCACGGAGCAGTTGGAGAAGCTTACCTCTGGAGGGCAGGGCGAGACAGCCGAGAGCGGGCGGTGGCGCTACGCCCCGGCCCCTGTCCCTGCCCTGCCCCGGCCCACCCCGCGCCCGCCGCCCCTCACCGTGCTGGCAGAAGCGGCCCTCCCAGCCCCGGCTGCAGTTACAGCTGAAACCACCGATGCCGTCCGTACACTTGCCATGGCCGCAACACGGGCTGGCGCACAGGTGCTCCGAGGGCCTGGCTGCGCACTGGTCACCGTCTGGGACAAAAGGAGGAGTGGGCGTGTGGAGTCACTCAGACGCCAGCTCCCTCCCCGACTCGCAGAGGCCCAGATAGCCCCAGCGGGCAATGGCAGCCCAGCCAGGCGTCTAGGACGCACTCACCGACGTACTTGGACCAGAAGGCCAGCTGTGGAAAGAGCGGGCAACGTCAGGGCCGTCGGCCGGTATATGTGGGTCGCCGCCTGGGTGTGTCCCAGGTGGGGCGGGCAGCCTGTGCCCTGGCAGGTGAAGCGGGGAGGGGCTTCCAGACAGAAAGGGATCAACTCCTGACGGTCGCAGGCAGCTGGGAACCAGTGTTCCTTGCCCCCCCGCCCCATCCCCACCGCACCCCACCCACATGCCACGAGTAATACACTCTCCACACGCAGCTGCAGCTCTGCGTACTGGTCTGTCTGCTCCACGCTGCCTCTGCAAGGCAAGGGCTCTAAATCCATGATTCCTCCCCGCCGCTATCACCCGCTCTGCCTGAGGGCATTTGAGGACCTCTTAAGCGTCCTGAGCTATGTCTGGGACCTGGTGCGAGGCAATCTGCAGCTTCAGAAAGACTGGGCAGCAGAAGAATGCCTCCTAACCGGGCCCAGGCGCTGAGCACACTGAGACTCGTGATGCTTGATGCCTGCACGGTCAGCAGGCCCCAGACTCGGGCCAGAAACCAGGAGTAAGTAACCTCAGGAAGCCATGGCAGAGACGCCTGCAACCATATTGTGCCTTCAGAAAATCATGCGATATCTTCTGAGGAGGCCATTTGGGAAAAGAGGCAGTGAGGATCCAGTAGGTGAAGGCTGAGGGCAAAAGAGGGGCCAGCACCTCCTTTTGCCTTGAAAGCCTTTCGGGGGAGGCGCCCTACAGACTTCGGCGGGGACCCTAGCAGCTGAAGTGAGCCCCTAGGGACAAACCGGGCCAGAGCTTTGTATCAGAAACCCACATCCCTTACCAAGCCCACTCTGCCACCCCAGGGCCGCCTCCACAGAACCTGGGGAACTCCAGGTTCTGACCCTTAGGCCTGAAAGACCCAGACCCTTTCTGCAGCAGATCCCCTGAGCAATCAGGTTTTCTCCCTTAAGAACTGGACCCGAGGCACAGTGTGAGTGGGGGTATGTGGACAGACATCCAAGAGTGTAGGTCACGCGTGCTGATCTGCAGGTACAGGAATAGAAGCGGGGTGGTAGCCTTTTGGTCCCTTCTCTGTGAGACAGAGAGCAGAGGTGGCAGTGGGGGTAGACCAAACTACCTCAATGGGGCTGAGTAGGATCCTAAGCCAGGGCTGCCCTGCACTCTCTTTTTCCTGGAGCTCATTGCAGAGTTCTGTTTCTTACAGTCACATGTGCCCAACAAACACATAGGGCCAGTGTCCTATTCACTCAACTCAGCCACCCCCAATAAGCTGGGAGGAGAAGGGGGAGCTGGCACCGCAACTCCCCAGAGGACCTCAGCGCTCAATCTCCCCTGCTCCTCTAAGCTCTAGCCGGCCACCAGACTGCCCCTGAACCTCATCCTCTGCACCCAGCCATCCAGGTGACCTTACTGTGTCATCCACATTTTGGAAGATCTCCTTGGCCTCCTCGAAGTCACAGATCTCCTCCGTGCACTCCCGCTCTAGGCTGCTGGGCCGGAGTTCCTCCAGGAAAGTGTTGGCACGTTTGTGGAGCCGAAGCACCTGGTGGGCATGCTCACTGCTGGTGAACACTGAGTCTGGTTTGGGGGGAGGGGAGCTCACTTCAGTGGAGGGGCCTGAGAGGGGTTGGGGGTCAGGAGGGGTCTGAGGAAGCCAAGCTGGAAGAACCTGGAAAGGTCTCCTCTCAGGCCCCCTCTAGACTTAGGCCAATTCTAGGTTATGCTGCTCTTCTGCTCTCTTCCTCCATGGGAAGGAGATGACAGATGGAAGACAGAATGTCCCTGTGAACTCCAACCTAACCTTAAGCGAGTGTCTTTACCGCTGTAAACCTCAACTTACTCATCCAGAAAATGGGAGGAGATCATCACGTAAAACAATACAGTCAGTGCCTGGCCCAGAAATAAGCCCTGAGTGACAAAGCCAGCTGCGGCTGCTACAGCTGCTGCAAAGGCAGGTGTCTCATTGTTCTCCCAGTACCTGCTGTGCAGCCCCATCTCACTGCCACCATCCCTCATGGGCAAGGACACCTGGAGGACAGACAGACCTGATACCTGGTGAGTGTCACTAAGTGTTTCCTGGGCTCTGCATGATGTCTGTCTTAGGTGCAAGGGACAGGCCGGAGACAGGGATCCAGGCAAAAAGTGAGCACAAGAGCTTGGGGGGAAGCCACCCTAGAGGAAGGGGTGTCTGGGCTGAGTCTGGACATTAGAGCTCAAGTAGACCTGGGGTAAGGAAGGGAGACCAGGTGGAAAAGCAGCTCAAGAAGAGACACCAAAGCCACCAGCAGCCTGGTGTGGCTCTAAGCAGATCGTGAGGTTACGTGTCCTGTAGCCTCTCAAGAATTATGGCTGCCTCCTATTGGCTGTGGGGACCAGGGAAGGGGTTGGGGCAGAACAGTGGTGTAGCCTATGTGTATGTTAGGAGGCAAGGCTGTGCTGGCAGTGTGGGTGGTAGAGTGGAAAGGTGGAGTGGGAAAACACAGGCACTTTGCTGAGGGGGCAAGCGCAGGGCTCCCCGCCATCACCCATGTCTGCCCTCATAGCCCCTGTGTTACGTCTCTAGCCTGCTTGAGACTCGTCAGCAATTCATGCTGTTCTCGCCTGTCCCACATCTCACCCATGCAGAGAAGCTGGTAAAAGCTGTGAAGGCCTGGACACTGGCCAGCCAGGGCCTCATGGAAGCTGGGAAGGTCCAGGATGGGGCTGGGGCCTTACCGAGCAGGGCTGGTGTGCTGGAAATTCCCAAGGTGGCCACAAACAGCAGGAAGCTTGTGAGCTGCCACATTCTGCAATTGTTGGCACCTGTTTGAGGAGGACTTCTAAGCTCCTGCAGCCCCCCAGCTGCTGCCTTGCCTGCACGCCAGGTGGAAGATGAAAGGGTGGTCCTAGATGCTGGCTGCCAAGGTGACAGCTGGCTTGGGAAACTTTTTCACTAGATAGACAGCCAGAGCTTCGGTTGTCTTTTCTTAATGGGGCTAAGGTCAGACCACCAGCCCCAGAAGTGGGAGGCACACCAGGTCCTTGTGAAGATCAAAGGGGACCCAGCTCAGAAGTGTGGTGGAGCGTACACTGGAATGTTCATGCCCTCCCTTGCTTCACTCTTTGATGATGGTTCAGGGATGGAGGGGTGACTGCTTTTGTTGTTCTGATAGCTGGACTGAGAATAGCTAACATTGATTAGACACTTAGGATGTCTTTCAAGCAATTTATAAATGATTCAGAAGGGAAGGCATGCAGCCAGACCTCCTGGTGCAAATTCCAGCTTCAGCACATACTGGATGGCAGTGTTGGACACAACAATTAATTGCTTCATGCCTCAGTTTCCTCCTTTGTAAAAGAGACAGAATAATTGTGTTTCTGCCATTAAGGGTATTGTGAGAAATGAGTTAATTCATATACAGCTCTTAAAACAAAGTTTGCACATAGCAAATGCTTGGTAAACATTAGCTGTTGTTTTTTTTTTTTTAGAGACGGAGCCTCAAGCTATCCCCCTGGGCAGAGTGCCATGGCATCATGCTCACAGCAACCTCCAACTCCTGGGCTCAAGCGAGTCTCCTGCCTCAGCCTCCCAAGTAGCTGGGACCACAGGCGCCCGCTACAACGCCTGGCCATTTTTTGGTTGCAGCCATCATTGTTGTTTGGCGGGCCGGGCTGGGGATTTGAACCCGCCACCTTAGGTGTATGTGGCTGGCGCCTTAGCCGCTTGAGCCACAGGCGCAGAGCCAACATTAGCTGTTGTTATCTCAGTTAAGGCTCACAACCACCCAAGAGGTAGGTATTAATGTTGTCACTCCCATTTCATAGAGGGGGAAACTGAGGGCCACAGGGGTTGAGTAGCTTATTAAAAATCCATAAACAGGAGGTGGCACAGCTAGGACTCAAAAGCCCAGACCTAGTCTTGAGGCTCAAGGCTTGGGTCTTAACTAAGGTGACCAGATTTTAACATTGGTAAAGCGGGACACCACTGAGGGAGGGGGTGGGGCCTGGGGGCAGGGCCTGACAACAATGCAAACTTTGATAAGCAGTTCTCCATAATCAGTTCTCAACAATTATTTGTTATTATTAAAGTTTAACATTATAAAATTAACAAAAATAATATAAAATGCATAGCCTGGCGAAATAGCCACATGGCAGCCGAAAACCATATATTCCCTTCCCATTCTCCCACTGTTCCCTAGCTTGCCATGCATTCTTTCCAAAAATCGGGACTTTTTAAAAACACCGCGGGAGAAATTGTTAAAAATCAGGACTGTCCCACCAAAAGCAGGGTCACCTTAGTCTTAACCCATACCCCCAACCACAATGTGCCCCAGGAGGCCACAGAGGTAGCTCTACCAGCTGGAGACTACTCCAAGACCAAGTGGTAGGCCTGCCTGCTGCATCCGGCACCCTTGGTTGGCCTGCTTTTCCACCTGTGCTCACTCCCTCTAAGACTGGTTCTGACATTTGTTTAACTCTGATGCCCAGATATAGAGAAAAGAATGGAGTAAGGAGAATGGAGGGCCCCATGCTCCAAACTGCCTCTGGGGATGGCCATGGTCCTGGAGACCTCTGCTGACTTCCATTTGACCCACAGTCTGGAAAAAGGAGGTGAGTGGTAAGAAGGACCCTCTGAGACTGTGGCTCCTAGGCCTGGGGATGCCAACCAGTGCCTTGGCTCGGCCAAGGACTGGGTCCCATTTTACTTTATCCCAAACTCCAGCCCATCTCAAGAATCCAAGTTTGAAGATTTGATTCAGTCCTCTTATTCCTTCTGCACTCTTCTCACCCCAGCACCCCCTCACAGCCCTGCCTTGAGGCAACTCACAGGGGTGGGTCATGGAGAGACTGCAAGTTCGCCCTCTTGCCGCCATGACAGCCTGGAACTCGGGTTAATCCATAACCACAAATATTTGCTTAGCCTTCAGCACTGAGGCCTCCCTCTCCATAGATAAACAAACAAGTGGCACTCAAACTCCTGGTCCCAGTTCAGGACAGCTCAGTTTGCCCACCAAGGATGCGGTCCAGAAGGGAGGGAGGAGAGGGCTGGCCACCCTCAAAACTGTCCATGATGTAGTCTCAGTTTAGCCTCATAGTGGCTGGCCGAGGTAAGGATGTTGTCCCTGTATTGCAGACAGGGACAGTTTTTTTTTCTTTAGAGACAAGAGTCTCACTTTGTTGTCCTTGGTAGAGTGCTGTGACATCACAGCTCACAGCAACCTCCAGTTCTTGGGCTTAGGAGATTCTCTTGCCCCAGCTTCCCAAGTAGCTGGGACTACAGGCGCCCACCACAATGCCCAGCTAGCAGACAGGGACATTTTTACCCAGAGATATATTTGTCTAAGATTAGCACGACAAGTAATGATTTAATATTTCATCAAATCTAGAATAACATTACTTATAAGATCACCTATTTTATGTGCCACTATAAAAGAAAAAAGATACTGTTAAAATGACATGCCATCTTGATTTCTGATTATAAAAACATGAAAAGATGAGCCTCTTGGGGTCCTTACCACATGGGTGATGGGCACTGGGTAGACCCTCACCTCCAGTTGCTCATATATCTCCCATTTGCACGCACACAGACTGTTCACTCTTGCATTACTCACCCCAATTCACTGAGTGGGTAGTTAGCAGACCTAGATTAGAACCCAGGTCCTCTCGGCTCTAGTTGACCAATTTTGTGAACAAGGGAGAACATGGAACAGGATTCTGGAAAGGCTGCAGTTAGTTCCTGGCTGGAAAGAAGGGCAGAAATCTTTATTTCTTATGTCTGTCTTGGAGCCTCTCCCTGTGTCCTGCAATTTGTCAGCATTATGCGTCTTCTCCCCTGGACTTGGCTTTCTCAGAGATGCCCCCATTCCTTCCCTGCCTTACCCCTTGCTCGGAGGACTTGTCCACACTCCTCTTCAAAGTCTGCACTCCTAAATGGGGCATGTGATCCCACCTCTCTGGCCTCTGCTGATTGCACAGGCAAGTCACCTGACTTAGGGGATCAATCAGATTTTCCCCAGCCCCCTGGCATAGGGACTTAAGCCTTCATCTGCTGCAGGCAGTGGACTCAGAGTATGAAGCCAAGGCCTGGGCATTCATATTTGGGCCTAAAGTAAAGGAAGCTGAGAAGGAAGATGCAGATGTGTAGAGAGAGGCTGAGGCAGGAAACCATGGAGACCTGGAGGGTCCCAGGGAGCACTGGAGGTGGCCCCTGCCTCCTGATGATTAGTGGCACATCATGAGGGATAGGCCTCCTAGCAAGCTCCTTCTTCCTTAAGTTTCCTTAAATTGTCTAGAACAGCTGTGTTCCTTGTAAACAGATGGCTCCTACTAAGGCACAGCACCATGCCAGGCTTTGGAGGTTCAAGGCCTTCCTAGAGGAACAGGGTGAAACTCTAACAAGGCAGCCCCAGTGTGGGGATAGGGATCAGATGCACGTGGGAAATGTTGCAGAGGACAGAGAAATTTGCACGAGCTAGAGTGGCCAGGGAAGCCTGCCTGGAGGAGGTGTCACTTCAGCTGGACATCAAAGCGCAGGTAGGAGGATGGTCCCTGCAGGTGGGGAGAAACTGGGAAGACACAAAAGACAAGCAGTGGGGAAGCTCTGGGGGGCGTAGGTGGAAGAGAGGTGGAGGATGAGGTAATGGAGTAGAAGTGGGGCGTCATGGGCTGTTTGTGAAGGGCTGCGGCCACAGCCTGGAAAAGCAGAGCTGAGCTTTTGGAGACTCAGGCAGGAAACATGAGGACCCTGTGCACGACCACACAATGGGGGCGGCTTGCATGGCAGAGAAACTTGTAAAAATGCCTCCTGCCTCCGTTCTTGCTCCGCATGTCGCTCCCGCCCAGTCTGCAGGGGTCACTGCGTTCCACCTCGCGTACCAAGCGCCAGGTGCCTGAGTGTGCACCGGGCGCCGCTTCATGCCCACAAACTCCCGTCCTAGGACAGTCGATTCCACGTCAAGTCCATGCAGGGTCCACACGCTGATCCTGACTTGTGTAACGGACTCTGCCCGAGGCGCCCGCGTCCAAACAAGCCCAGATGCCCAAAGCACTGGCGCCCGTGTGAGCCGGCGCTTAGTGCCAGGGGTCGGCCAAGACCTCCTCGCTGCCCAGTGGGCTGTGTCATGGCCTCCTCATAGTCTGGCAGAGCAGAGGACCCTGGCCCCTCCCTGCAGCAGGGCAGGTTCTTGCCAACAGCCTTTCCCGTGTTGTAGGAGCTCTGAAATTTGCCACCTTGGGGCCGCGGCCGCATAGTGGAGGCAGATTTCCAGCAGGGGGCGCCGTTCCCAGGCGCGGACTCCCGAACCGGAGCCCGGGACTCCGGGGCTGGCTGCCCAGCGCTGGCTGCTCTGGGCCCGGGTTCCTTCAGGCAGACCGCGGAGGTCGCCGCCGGACTTTGCCGTGGGGCGGGGAGCTCCCGGTCTGGGTGAGCACCCAAGCAAAGGAATAAGACCCGAAGATGCGCGGGGAAAGGAGAGCCCGAACTCTCCGAGGCGGCGGGCGGCGGGCGGCGGGCTGGGATGGTCCCCATCTTCGCGTCACGCTCACTCGGGGTCAAACTTCAACTTGGCTCTTTCCTGAATGGATTATTTAACTCCCCTGAGCCTCAATTTCTGCCTCTGTAAAATGAGGTCTGATGGCGGTTGTGAGGATCGAATTAAATATTTTATTATTTTTGAAATAAATGTTTTATACAAAGCGGACATGGCCTGAGACTTAGCAGTTTAACGACAGTTCCCTCTCGGCTCCCCAGTATCCCCCAAAGAGGGTTGGGCACCACCGGAGGCCTAGTGGGGGTTAAAGCCTGGTGATGACGGTGTCACCCTAACAGGTGCTGCCAAGGTCAGGAACGGGAGAGGGTAAAGGACCGCGGTGCTTAGCGGTCACCAGCCCACCCTCGCCCGCCGCCGGCCCTCCCCGCGCAGGGTGACCGGTGGGCCGGCGTGCGGGCCCCTCCCTGCGCTGCGCAGCTTCCTGCGCTCCTGGGTGGAAGCCCCGCGGCTCCGGCAGGAGGGACTGAGGGGGTCCGGGAGCTCCCTGTTGAGAAATGGAGTTGGGAGGATGCAGTTCAATGTCAATAGCACACTGAGGCATTTTAAAAAATCGGTTTATTTATTGTGGTGTAATTTACATAGGATAAAATTCGCCTTTTTACACTGTACAGTTTTTCCACAAATGTATGTAATAGTGTAACCACCGGGTAATCATGATATAGGATGTTTCCACCACCCTCAAAAGTTTCCCTGTGTTCCACCCCGAACCCCTGGCAACCGCAGACTCAATTTCTGTGCCTACAGCTACCCCTGAAATCCTGCAGGTTGTAGCTCATGACTGGCTTCTTTCACTCAGCTTTAAGTTTTCGAGATTGACCCATGTTGATGTGTATATCAGTGGTTTCTTTTTATTGCTGGTTGGGTTCCATTATATGGATGTACCCCAATTCGTTATCCATTCACCAGTTCTCGGCTCTTATGAAACAGAGCCGCTAGAACATTCGTATACAGGTATCTGTGTGGCATAAGTTTTCGTTTCTCTTAGGTAATATCTCGGAATGCGATTACTGAGTCATGGAGGGGGGCGTGTGTGCTTTTGTAACAACAAAAAAAGGTCAAACTGTTTTCCAGAGTGGCGTGGCTGTACCATTTTGCATTCCCATCAGCAGTGTATAAATGTTCCAGTTTGCTCTGGATCCTCACTCACATTTGGTGTTCTCAGTTGTGATTTTATTTTCTTTTTTATTTTTAGCCATCCTAGGGGGTGTGTAGTGTTATCTCATTGTAGCTTTAATGTTAATGTCTCTTATCACTATGATGTCAAGAATCTTATTTAAAAAAAGAATCTTATTTGCTAATTTGCTATTCATATGTCTTCTTTGGCGAATGTGTGTGTTTAAATCTTTGCACTTTTTGTTATTTATGAATGACAGAGTCTCACTTTGTTGTGACTGACAACAAAGAGTGACATGGTGTCAGCTGAGCTCACAGCAATCTCAGATTCCTGGGTTCAAGTGATCCTCCTGCCACAGCCTCCCGAATAGCTGGGACTACAGGCACCTGTCACAATGCCTATCCAATTAATTTTTTATACTTTTAGTAGAGAAGGGATCTCACCCTTGCTCAGCCTGGTTTCAAACTCCTGAGCTCAAGCAATCCTCCCACCTCAGCCTCCGCAAGAGTGCTAGAGTTACAGGCATGAGCCACTATGCCTGGCCTTTGTCCTTTTTAAAATTGAATTCTTAGAACTTTTATGTATTCTGGTTACAAGTCCTTTGTCAAATAAGTATTTTGCAAACATTTTCTTCCAACTTGTATATTTAATGGTGTCTTTTGATGAATGAACAAATGTTTGTTTTTTAGGGTTTTTTTTGAGACAGAGCCTCAAGCTATCCCCCTGGGTAGAGTGCTATGGCATCACAGCTCACAGCAACCTCCAACTTCTGGGCTCAAGCGAGTCTCCTGCCTCAGCCTCCCAAGTAGCTGGGACCACAGGTGCCCACCACAAAGCCTGGCCATGAGTGCTATGGCATCACAGCTCACAGCAACCTCCAACTTCTGGGCTCAAGCGAGTCTCCTACCTCAGCCTCCCAAGTAGCTGGGACCACAGGCGCCTGCCACAACGCCCGGCTATTTTTTGGTTGCAGCCGTCATTGTTGTTTTTGGCGGGCCGGGCTGGATTCGAACCCGCCACCTTAGGTGTACATGGTTGGCGCCTTAGCCACTTGAGCCACAGGCGCCAAGCCTGAACAAATGTTTTTAATCTTAATAAAGTCCATTTATCAACATTTTCTTTTTTTTTTTTTTTTTGGCCAGGGCTGGGTTTGAACCTGCCATGTCTGGCATATGGGGCCAGCGTCTTACTCCTTTGAGCCACAGGCGCCGCCCCATTTTCTTTTTTTTATGGGACACTTCATGAATTTGTGAGTCATCCTTGCTCAGGGGCCATGCTAATCTTCTCTGTATTGCTCCAAATTAGTACATATGCTGCCAAAGCGAGCACATCAACATTTTCTTTTATGGTTCTTTTTTTTTTTTTTTTTATTAAATCATAGCTACATACGTGAATGCAATCATGGGATACAACGTGCTGGTTGGTTCATGTTTTTGTTTCCTGCCAGAGAACTCTTTGCTTCATGCAAGGTCACAAAGGGTTTCTCTTGTTTTCTTCTAGAAGCTTTATGGTTTTGTTCCTTACATTTTATATCCCTGATGCATTTTGAGATCATGGCATGGGGAGGGGTCAAGATTCATTTAGTTGTTCCAGCACCAGTTTTTGCACACAGTAACTGTTCCCCCATTGAATTGCCTTGGTACTTTGTTCAAAATCAGTTGACCATATGTGCACACTTCTACTTCTGGACTCTGCTTTGTTCTGTGCATCTAGGTGTTCATTTTTATGCCAACACCATGTTGTCTTAATTGCTCAATTGCAATTAAGCAAGTCCTGAGATCAGTAGTATGAGTCCTCGCCAACTTTATCCTTTTCTTTTTTCAAAATTATTTTAGTATTCTAGGTGCTTTCTACTTCTATATACATTTTAGAATTAACTTGTCAATTTCTACATAAAATGCTTGCTGAAATCTTGATGAGGACTGAGTCGACTCTGTAGAACAATTTGTGGAGAAAGTCATCTTAATATTGAGTCTTCTGATCCATTAGCATAGCATTTCTCTCCATTTATTAAGCCTTTTGTTAATTTCTTTCATCATGTTAGCTAGCTTCCTGCATGCAGGTCTTGAACATATTTTGTTAAATTTATTTCTACCTATTTCATGTTTTTAAATTTGGGAGGCTGAAGCAGGAGGATTGCTTGAGCCTAGGAGTTTGAGGTTTCAGTGAGTCATGACAATGGCACTGGACTAGCTTGGGTAATAGAGACTCTATCCCAAACAACCCCAAAAGATTTGAATTTACAATGGTGTATTACTAGCATATAGAAATACAATTGACTTTTTAAAAATTGACACATTATTTCTTTTCTTTTCTTCTTTCTTTCTTTCTTTTCTTGTCTTTTTTTTTTTTTTTGAGACAAAGTAAAAAAAAAGTCTATGTCGCCCTTGGCAGAGTGCCTGGTGTCACAGCTCCAGCAACCTTGATGTGCTTGCTTTGGCAGCATGTGTACTAAATTTGGAGCAATAAAGAGAAGATTAGCATGGCCCCTGAGCAAGGATGACGTGCAAATTCGTGAAGTGTTCCATAAGTGTTTCAAACTCCTGGGCTGAAGCGATTCTCTTGCCTCAGCCTCCCAAGTACCTAGGACTACAGGTGCCCACCACAAAGCCTGGCCATTTTTTGTTGCAGTTATCATTGTTGTTCAGCTCGCCCAGGCCAGGTTTGAAGACACCACCCTCGGTGTATGTGGTTTGTGCTATAACCACTGTGCTACAGGCACTGAGCCAAAACATTATTATTTTTTTTTTTCCTGAGACTGAGCCTCAAGCTATCCCCCTGGGTAGAGTGCTGTGGCATCACAGCTCACAGCAACCTCCAACTCCTGGGCTCAAGCGAGTCTCCTGCCTCAGCCTCCCA
>NW_003852568.1:2244905-2246166 GCF_000181295.1 Otolemur garnettii
AAAAAAAAAAAAAAAATGCTAGTTTAATTGGAATATGGTGAGTATCAGGATCCCGTTTTTTAAGAGTTCAGATAATGAAAATGAGAACAATTACAATACCAATGCCAATATGACCCAACTGTGTTATTTTAGTGACAGATACAATAACACATAAAACTGGTTAGGGAAGTAGAGAATCAAAACAGAGCATACAGCACAACAGGCAGACAAGAACTTGGGATTGAGCATGATGGACAAAGGAATGTAGAAGCACATGTAGAGACTGTCTCACAAGTCCCCAGGAATTCAGGCAAGTACCTCTAAATTAATCAAAAAGGGTTTTTGTCTCTCCAAAAGATACCAATTCTCAGCTGAAAACGGTGGCTGCTGAATTGGCTTGGCATACCACTAAATGAACTGGCATGATTATACTGCTCCTTTGATTGTTTAATGAAACTCAGCAAAGTCACATTTCCTCATTCAGAGGCTGTAACTGAATTATCCTGTGGGTGAACAAAAGGCGAAATTTTGATGACAGCTGTGTTGGCCCCACAAAGCAGAGTTGATTCTGCCAGATCCTGCCAACAATCATGCTTTTGACAATATACCAACTATTCTGTCAAATCATGGCAATAAAAACAAGTTCTCCTATACAGCTCTTAAGTACTAATATTTGAAAAATGGAGTTTCAAATTGTCTTTTTGATTTCTATGAGGATGTTAATGAAACTGCAGAGAAAAATGAAAGAATGTTGATACTATTTGGTCCAAATACAATGAGATTTTGCCCATCTGACTGATTATTTGGCAGACATTGCAAATAAAAATTTTTATAAATTCTATGTAGCCTCTGAACTTCTCACCAAAGAAAATGAAAACACGTTGGCCGCTAAATGCCCTGCACACTTTGTACACAACATAGCTGTGTACACAGGGGGGGGGTTCTGGTGAATGAAAGATTTTGTTTACTTTTTAGTTTCCCCAAAACATTTTTGACATTCCAGAAATGAAAGGAGGTAGCCTTTGAACATGTGTCTACAAGATGGTTATCATTATTGCCAGAGTAAAAAAAGTCAGTCTTGGGTGGCGCCTGTGCCTCAGTGAGTAGGGCGCTGGCCCCATATACCAAGGGTGGCAGGTTCAAACCTGGCCCCGGCCAAACTGCAACAAAAAAATAGCCAGGCGTTGTGGCAGGCACCTATAGTCCCAGCTACTAGGGAGGCTGAGGCAAGAGAATCACCTAAGCCCAAGAGCTGGAGGTTGCTGTGAGCTGTGACACCACT
>NW_003852568.1:2246939-2248349 GCF_000181295.1 Otolemur garnettii
CACAGCAACCTCCAACTCCTGGGCTCAAGCGAGTCTCCTGCCTCAGCCTCCCAAGTAGCTGGGACCACAGGCGCCTGCCACAACGCCCGGCAATTTTTTGGTTGCAGCCGTCATTGTTGTTTGGCAGGCCTGGGCTGGATTCGAACCCACCACCTTAGGTGTATGTGGCTGGCGCCTTAGCCGCTGGAGCCACAGGCGCCAAGCCAATCAGTTTAAATAGAACTTACTCATTTCTTTACTAAAACTGTAATTTATCTGGAATCTAACTTTAATTTCACAGGTTCAAATTATCTCTGTGCTTTAAAACCATCTTTAGTCCTACACCGTGGTGTGAGTCTGTAATCTCAGTAGTTTGAGAGGCTGAGGCAGGAGGATTGCTTGAGCCCACGAGTTTAATGTTGCAGTGAGCTATGATAAAGCTACTGCACTATAGCCAGGGCAACACAGTGAGACTGTCTCAGTCAGTCAATAAAACCATTTTCTCTGAGAGAGGGAGGCTTAACTTATGATGATATCGAGTGTGCTCAGAAATGTTTAAAAAGCATGGCTATCCTATGTGATGAATTTATCAATGCAAAAGATGAAAACAGTTGCTTAATTGAAACCAGCCTGTAGATACAAAGTGAATGGACATCACTGGAGAGATGGAAACAGATCCCTGCAAAGTCTAAAACCCTGCTGTTGTTGGTGAATAAAATCCCAACTATCCCACGCTCAAATGTTTTTGTTGAGAGGACAGTTAGTTTGATGCCAACACACTGGACTGACACCAGGGATCAGTGTAATGTATAATATGGGCTTACAAACAGCAGACCTGCAAGTCAAAGAATTTTACATTTGACTGTATTCAGTTTGATCACTACTTACTAAAGAAGAATTTCCTAAAGCCTACAGGTAAGACAACAGAAAAAGTAAAAATATCATAGGGCATTATAGGACAGAAATGCCATTGTTAATTTTTATTAAATATTAATAACATGTTTAAATAGTCCTATTGTATTCTTCTTTTCAAAATTCTTATATTTATGCATCTTAGTACAAAATGTAAGTATCCAATCAAGAGTTAAAATAAACTGCTGTGGCTTGGAGCCTGTACTCAGTGGGTAGGGCACCTGCTACATACCCCAGGGATGGTGGGTTCAAACCTGGACCGGCCCTGCCAAACAATGACAACTACAACAAAAAAATAGCCAGGTGTTGTGGCTATTGGTGTAGTCCCAACTATTTGGGAGGCTGAGACAAGAGAATCGCTTAAGCCCAAGAGTTTGAGGTTGCTGTGAGCTGTGACAGTACAGCACTCTAAGGAGGGCTACATAGTGAGACTCTGTCTCAAAACAAATAAATAAATGAAATAAATAAACTGCTGTATCAGAGGACCGAAATATTATAAATTTTTTTTTTTTTTTTTTT
>NW_003852568.1:2251204-2254597 GCF_000181295.1 Otolemur garnettii
CCAACTCCTGGGCTCAAGCAAGTCTCCTGCCTCTGCCTCCCAAGTAGCCGGGACCACAGGCGCCCGCCACAATGCCTGGCTATTTTTTGGTTGCAGCCGTCATTATTGTTTGGAGGGCCTGGGCTGGATTTGAACCCACCACCTTAGGTGTATGTGGCTGGCGCCTTAGCCACTTGAGCCAGAGACGCTGAGCCATTTTTAATATTTTTAAGTTGAAGGAATACCCCATATGTGTATAACAATTTTCAAATATTCTATCCAGTTGGCTTTTTGGGGTCCGGTATGGCTTTCTGGGGTTGAATCTTGCAAGTTGGTCACCCAAGACATGTCCCATCCCTTCTGCCAGCGCCCTAAGCCCCAAGACTGAAGGCCAACTAAGACCTGGTGGCTGCCCCCCCAGGGTCTCACTCTGGTGATGAAGGCAGACACAAAATAGGTAGAAAGCAACGTTGAAGATGAGGTGAAATAAATTAGCCCAGGTAAGCCCTAACCCTGCCCAGTGGAGAGGCTCTCCAGGAAGCCTTCCTGGAGGAGGCGGGTCTTGGCTGGAGCTTAGGCGGCGGAGTAGGAGCCGGGAAGAGGAGAGATGGTGGAGTTGGGGAGCAGAGTGCGAAGAGGAGGGCGGAGTCCAGCACCTGGGCCCCTGCAGGTAGGTGACTGGACCAAAAGGATCTGCGCAGCCGGTGACCTGGTCTCAGGACCTGGTGGGGTCTGCGCGTCCCTCTCCAAGGCCACAGGGCCAGAGACCCAATCGCAGAGTTTGGCCCTCTGTAGGCCGGGTGCTGGGGAAGCTGGGAGCGTCCGACGTCTCCAGTCTTTTGCCACCTGGCCCCCGGCGTCCTTCAGGTCCCGTACTCTGCATGGAGCCGCCGTCCTCCCAGGCCCAGCCTCTGGCAAGGCCACTGCGCCAGGCAGAGCTTGTTTCACGGCTCCGCGGACCGGCCAGGAGCTGCCAGGGCTGCTCCAGCGGCCGGGCGACTGTTGACCGGCTGTGCCATCCCGGCGCCTGCCCAGGTCCCGCCGCCACCCCTCTACCTCCGCCAGCACAGCTGCCAGCGGCCAGGCTGTGAGCCCGCCGGGCGCCCGGCCACCAGCCTCTGGCGTCTACTGGCAGCGCGCCGCCAGCTGAGTCAGCTCGTGAGTCAGCGCCCTCTGACCGCGCCGTGTCTGGGCCGGGGATGGGACACGGCTGGGGAGTGGAGGGGGGAATGGAGAGGGAGGGAAGGAGGAAAACACGAGCTGGGAGGTGGCAGGGAGGGAGGGAGTCCGAGAGCGGAGGAGAAGGGAAGGGGAGAGGAAAGAAAGGGGGAGGGGAGCGCGGGGGCGGGGGAGGGGAGAGGGAGGAGGGTTCCCCATTAACCAGCCAGTCCTGACAGAAAGTTTCCCCAAGCCGGGCCTGCACATTTATTGCCTGCTGGCTCCCAGGAGTGGTGACATGCTCTTTCACCTGCAGCCTGAGGCAAACTGTCTTGGTGATCCAGGTTCTGGCCTCTCTCTACTGAGAGTCTACTGTGCAGCTTAAGACAGTGTTTTTCAACTTTTTTTTTTTTAAGGTCCTCAACTCTTAGTAAAAAACACAACTTATATTGAAACACATTTTCACAAGACCATATATCCCCCTATTACAGGGGATGCCCTTTTTACACTGTTCTATCTTCTTAAAATGAAGATATGAAACACTACATTGACTTTATGACCTACTATATGTTGCAATCTCCAGATTGAAGAATGCCTTTGAAGGAATCCGGACATATCTCTGTCTTTTCTCTTTTTGTGTACATCGCACAGCAGCGGGGAAGAGCCTCCTCACTGCAGGCCAAAGGCTTCCTGGCTCTTAGCCTCTATCAGATTCCCTTTGACTCCTTCTATCTTAATGCAGATTCCCCAGCCTCCGTGGGCAGTGGTGTGGGTTGAGTCCTGGTAACTGGACTGCCTGCGGTGGGAGGGGACTGGAGATGGGAGGAGGACTTTTGTTGCTGTTTAAACTTTTGTCGCACCCACATCACTTAAATATTTTTATTTAAAAACATTTCAGGCTCGGCGCCTATAGCTCAACCGGCTAAGGCGCCAGCCACGTACACCTAAGGTGGCGGGTTCGAATCCCCAGCCCGGACCCGCCAAACAACAATGACAGCTGCAACCAAAAAATAGCCGGGCGCTGTGGCGGGCGCCTGTGGTCCCAGCTACTTGGGAGGCAGAGGCAGGAGACTCGCTTGAGCCCAGGAGTTGGAGGTTGCTATGAGCTGTAATGCCACGGCACTCTAACCAGGGGGACAGCTTGAGGCTCTGTCTCAAAAAAAAAAAAAAAAAAAATTTCAAATCTACAAAAAGGTGTCAGGAACAAATGTGAAGGAAGCAGCCTGAGGATGAAGACGGCCCAGGTGATGGTGCAAACAAGGTATCAGGCCGAGCAGGGTTGCTGGCTGCTGCTGACCCCTAAGCATTACCTCTGATGACAGAGTCTTTGCTGGGCTTTGCAGGTGCACCTCTGAGGGCAGTTGGGAGGAAAGCAGAATTCCTAGTTGGGCTTTACCAGTGGGGCCTGCCCCTCTCCTTGCCATTCCCCCAGGGGTCCCACTAATGTCCTGTTCCCATTCCAGCGTCTCATTCAGAATCGCACATGGCATTTAGTCCTCTCCAGTCTGAGGTGGTTTCATAGTCTTTCCTTGCCACTGTGACACTCTGGTCAGTTCTTTTATAGGACATTCCTCACTTTGGATTTGTCTGATGTTTACTTTTTATTACTGTGGTCCCCAAGCCCTAGGCTGCAGACTGGTACTGACTGGTCTGTAGCCTGCTAGGAACCAGGCTGCTCTGCATCATCACCTGAGCTCTGCCTCCCATCCCCTCTTTCCCCAAGCTTGCCTGTCACCCAACTGTCTGTGGAAAACTCATCTCCCACGAAGATAAAGTTTGAGGACTGCTGGATTATTAGATTGAAGTTGTACATTTTCGGCAACGCCACAGGAGTAATGTTGTGCTCCTCCCAGGACACGGTATCAATGTACATTGATATGTCTGATTTACTGGTCGTGTTAGCTCTGATCACTTGGTTTAAGTGGTGTCTCCCTGAAGTTTCATTGATGAATTTTGCCTGTAGCAGTTCCTATTGTGAGTTTAACCAAATGATGATTTTTCACCAAATGGTGATTTTCTATGTACATCACTCTTTCTACATGTATTCATTGAAATTCTACTGTAAAAAAAGAACTCTTTCCCCCATTCATTTATTTGTTCCATTATTTTTATATCTGTATGGACTCTTAAATATTCCTTGCATTCTATTGGCTATAATCATTGCTATTGTTTATTTTTATTTTATTTTATTTTATTTTTTTGAGACAGAGCCTCAAGCTATCCCCCTGGGTAGAGTGCCGTGGCATTACAGCTCAC
>NW_003852568.1:2254943-2274064 GCF_000181295.1 Otolemur garnettii
TAGAGGAATGTAGAATTCTCAGTATCACAGTCACCAGAATCTTTCGGTTAGGAAAGCACTGGATGGTCCCAGGGAGTGGTGCAGCTGCCTTCCGGCCTCTACCTGCTCTCGGCTGTCAGTGGTTCACTTGAGGCTCCAGCTGTTCTGTTTGATACCTGGGTCACCTCAAAGTGTGTCTTCCAAGCACTGCACACTGTCAGATTTTTCTAAGAGCCCTGGCTTGTTTCACTGAAGCATGGCATTGAGAAAGTAATATCTAGGCTCCAGTCAGATTTAACTTGGTTAAATGAAAATGCAGAACTGGCTGACAAGCAGGGCAGCAGGAGAAGGAGAGGGACAAACTGCAGGGTGGACAGACAGCCTCCAAGTGGGAGGACCCAGAGAGGGAGGACAGTTTGGTTCCTCAGTCCTTGGCCGCGAGCACCTGTGGGAAGCTTAGCCTGGATTCAGCATAGGCAGAGTTTGCCTCTAGGGTGTATACCTGGGGGCTGGAGTTGGGAGGGAGAAGAGGAGTTTTAATTTTTTTTTTAACTATAAACATCTATTATTTTATTTATTTATTTATTTGAGGCAGAGCCTCAAGTTGTCACCCTGGGTAGAGTGCTGTGGCATCACAGCTCACAGCAACCTTCCAACTCTTGGGCTTAAGCAATTCTCTTGCCTCAGCCTCCCAAGTAACTGGGACTACAGGTGCCTGCCACAATGCCCAGCTATTTTTTGGTTGTGGTTGTCATTGTTGTTTGGTGGGCCTGGGCTGGATTCAAATCCACCAGTTCTAGTGTATGCGTCTGGCGCCTTAGCTGCTTGAGCTACAGGCACTGAGCCTATTATTTTAAAAATAGTAAAAATAAAAGCTGAAAAGTTCTACTTTATAAATTTTTCTTTAACAATGTCTACATTTATTGTTTCCTCCTCTCAAACTGAAGAACAGTGGAGGGGACATGGATGGACCGCCCATGAAGTAGGCGGTAACTACATCATGTTCTGGTGCAGTGGCAGGACCCCACTGAGCTGCAGCTCTCAATCATGACATCCCACGGCTGGGACAGCAGCTGCAGAGACCATCTAGGCTGGGATTTTCAAACTCTCCTGATTGCCACTCACAGCAAAAAAAGTGTATACATGTATTTTTACCATGACCTACCTTATAGACACATATTCAACTTTTTACTGCACAGCATTTGCTCCTGTTATGTGTGAGGCAGTCTGTGGAAGCCTTGTTTGCTATTGTACAATGGAATTTATTTATTTACTTACACCTCTTAGAATGCGTAGCAACATACAATGGAATTTAAATTTAGCTCTCTGAGCTACCAGGAGTCCCTGAAGTGCTTTGAGTAGGGGAGTGACATGGCCAGATTTGAGTCTATTACCTTGACTTAAGAGATTCCTGAAGCCACAAGGAAACTAGTTGTCAAAATCTGACAGTGTGCAGTGCTTGGAAGACACACTTTGAGGTGACCCAGGTATCAAACAGAACAGCTGGAGCCTCAAGTGAACCACTGACAGCCGAGAGCAGGTAGAGGCCGGAAGGCAGCTGCACCACTCCCTGGGACCATCCAGTGCTTTCCTAACCGAAAGATTCTGGTGACTGTGATACTGAGAATTCTACATTCCTCTATCTTCTGAGGGGCTGCCACAGGAAAATCCCATCAGGCCCAGCGCAGGGCAGATGCTCCAGGCATTCTGAGTAGTTGAGGTGGGATGTTACATTGACATGACAGGCAGGGCTCTGAACCACACAGACCTCGGTTCAAATCCTGCCTCTTCCGTGTGCAAATAAGGTGATTTTGCCCTGGACGACAGTTTCTTCGATGTCAAATGGAGGGGGAGAGGGTGTGTGTGAGCGGGTTAATAATGTAAGGACTTGCTCCGACATGATCTCATATTCTCCTTTTACAGAACCAAGAGGCTGACGTTAGAGAGGTTGGAACTTGCGCAAGGCAGGTCGCAGAACCAGGAGCCAAGGGGTGGTCGCGGACCCGGTGAACCCAATCTCCTCCCGCTACCCTTTCTGGGCCAGGAAAAAAGCCAGGAGCTGGCGCTGCCCCAGGCCGGAATTGCAAGGCAAGGAGAGCCTGGCCGCCGCCCCAACCTGAAACCTGCGAGTCTATTAACCTAGGCCCAGAGGCTAGAGTGCCCAGCGATGAGTCACCCTAGCCCGCTGCAGCGGGAGACCCTCCTCCCGGCCCACGCCCAGGCTGAGACCTGGTTGCTGAGCAATAAGACATAACATATATAAATAGATGCAATTTCTTGCTGGAACAGCGAACCCTCTACTTGGGCTGCTGTCCTTTCTTGCCCCTCCTCTGCGCCCCTAGACTTGCCCCCAACCCCCTGCTGCACCCGGTGCAGCCAGTTGGAGCCTGCGTGCGTGTGGCCGGCGAGGTCAGAGTTCCCAGCCCTGCGTGCGTGTGGCCGGTGGTGTGGAAGGTGGTGGGGGCAGCGGCCGCCAGGCTGGACTTTAACCCTCGGCAGGGCTGGGCGAGGGCGGCCGAGCGGACAGGACTACCCGGCAGAGATCAGGAGTGCTGAGGCTGGAGTGAGTGCAGTTTCCCGGCAGCAGGTGGGGCTCTGCAGCTCTGCACCCCTGACCCTTCCGGCAGGGACAGCCCCTCCTCCAACCTGCACTTTTCATTTTTTTTTAGAGACAGAGCCTCCCTTTGTTGCCCTTGGTAGAGTGCTGTGGCGTCACAGCTCACAGCAACCTCCAGCTCTTCAGCTTAGGATTCTCTCGCCTCAGTCTCCCATGTAGCTGGGACCACAGGTGCCCGCCACAACGCCCGGCTTTTTTGTTGCAGTTTGGCCGGGGTCGGGTTTGAACCCACCACCCTTGGTGTACGGGGCCGTCCTACTCACTGAGCCACAGGCGCCGCCCCAACCTGCACTTTTCTTATTGCACTTTGCATCACCTGGTGACTCACTTTAGCAGCACGCTCCTTGCCAGCGTGGCCCCACCGGGCCGGCTGCTGGCACTTTTGCTCTAAGACTGTACCACATGGTCACAGCTATTATTTTGGGACTCCTATCGGGGCAGGCACTGAAGTTGGGGCTGCATATATATTACCTCATTAATTCTCACAATACCTCTTAATGTAGGTATTTTAAAACCAGTTTTATTGAGGCTTAATTTACATACAGTAAAATTCACCCATTTTAGATGCACAATACAATGAGTTTGGATGCAAGGACGGTCTTTTAACCATGGTATTCATGACATGGGACATTCCCATCACTCCAGGAAATTCCTGCCTGTCCCTCTGCTGACAGTCCTCCACCCTTGGCCCTGGCTGTTGATTTTGCCTTTACTGGAGTTTCATATAAATGGAATTTATATAAGATGTAGTCTTTTGTTTGGCTTCCTTTACTTAGCACAATGCTTTAGGAATTTTTTCATGTTATCATTGATTTGCTCGTGTCTTTGCTAACCAGCTGATGAATATTCTGAGTGTTTGAGGCTACTATGAAAAAAGTGGCTAGGAACATACATGTACAAGTCTTTGTGTGGACAAAGCTTTTCATTTCTCCAAGGGAGTACTTAGCAATGGAATTGCTGTTTTATTACATGGGTGTTATTATCCCTATTTTATAGATGAAAGGATTGAAGCTCAGAGAGGTCAGCAGCTTGTCTGAGCTCACACAGCTTGGCAGAAATTCAAACCCATATCTGACTTCAACTTCTACACAAGACGGTCACTCATACAAAAATAGGTATTTTTTGAGTTGAAGATACTTCTTTGGTAGATAATTACCACACGTGGGATGAATTCAGCCATATTGAGGTTTGTAGCTGGCAGAAGTAACCTGACACTGAGGACAGGTTGCTCAGCACACCATGTATATAGGTCACTGTTTGAGGGCATTTCAGCAGATGACTTCTGGAAGTTTAAGCTGCAGGTCTTTAGGGCTTTTGTTTCTTAAAGTGGTGCTATTATTAGGTTTCTCCACTGTGAAGCTATTTTCCCAATGCAATTACTAATTTGAGAAGAGAGACTTTTGAGAGTAAGAATCCTGTTCTTTTTTTTTTTTTTTTTGAGACGGAGCCTCAAGCTATCCCCCTGGGTAGAGTGCCATGGCATCACGCTCACAGCAACCTCCAACTCCTGGGATCAAACGAGTCTCCTGTCTCAGCCTCCCAAGTAGCTGGGACCACAGGCGCCCGCCACAATGCCTGGCTATTTTTTGGTTGCAGCCATCATTGTTGTTTGGTGGGCCCGGGCTGGGGATTCGAACCCGCCACCTTAGGTGTATGTGGCTGGCGCCCTAGCCACTTGAGCCACAGGCGCCGAGCCAAGAATCCTGTTCTTAATCAAGTTTTCATCTACTGCTCCCAACTCCACCATCACTTTCACATTTGGTAGCTCCATTCTTCTGTTAGGGAGAGTTTTCCCCTTTGCCTGTTTGTATCATTATGTGCTCATGGATTATTTTATTCTGTGGGATATAATCTACTATTATTATTGTTTTCATGTTCAGCTTGTCCCAGATTTGGCCAGACGTAGTCTCATTAAACCAACTCCTATTCCCTTATAATATGCCTCCTTGATTCTTTGGACATTTCCTTACTCACAGACTTAAGAAGTTCCGAGCTCTTGTACTTTTTCTGCAGCAGTCCTGTCTGTTTTAGTGAAGAATGGTATTCTTCACTGAATGCGCTTCACAGAAACAAAGTCAGGGTGTGAGACAAACTCACTGGTAGGGGCACTCACAGCTTCTAGGCCCCATCAGACAACAGGTTTTTAAGGTAGTAAGTGAAGTGCAAGGCAGAAACTGGAGATTGGATTTGTAAGCTTGGTGACTCAGCATATTGGGCTGAGGACAGACAGAATTTATAAATGCATGGAGCTCAATCTTTGGCTCTCAGAGTAGTAGAACTAGAGTCAGTCCAACCAGACAGAGCATTCAAAAATGCCTCTGTAAATTTCAGACATTTATCACCTGGATAAGTGTGTGAGATCTTTCAGTTCTTTTTTTGTTGGTGTGAATTACTTCCATGGCAGAGGACTTGACAGCCTGGCTCTCCAGGATGGTGGGAGGATCAAGGGCTGTTTGGGGGAGGCACAGAGAGAAAGCCTGGTCTTATGGCTCCATGTGGTGGACTGTGCTTCTCACAGTGACAGAGAACTACACAGATCTCTCCTTGCATAGACCCTCTGCTGTCCTGAAGGCTGAGAGCTGGCTGGCTTCTCAGAAAGCCAGTGACTGGAGGGAACTGCAGGAATCAGAGGTGGTGACTCATAATGTGGGGTCAATCTTAGAATTTGGCTCCTTGTAAATAACTGGGGCTTCTGCTCACATTCAGCAAACTCCATTCTGAAGTGTCCACTGTAGCTAATGGGCTAGAGGTCATGATAGGTCTTCTGTGTGCAGTGGTGGGGACAAGTGCTGTCGTCACTGGTGGGTCTCATATGCCTCACCCAAATGGCCTCCAATATAGTCCTGGGGACAGAATGTATTTTTCTGTTTTCTAGGTGATGGCTGTGTGTCAGCCTTGGAGAGGGAAGCTGGCAAGGGGGGCCAGAGGTCTCTGCTGACTCTCAAGTTCTTTGCAGCTACCTGGCCTGGAGGCAACAAGGCAGACAGAGCATGAGGCCACAGGGAGCCCTGCTTGAGAGGCTAAGGACCGAAAATGAGAGATTATTCCGGGATGTGAACGAAAGGAATCGGAGTCCAGGTTCTGTGTGGGCAATGTGGCCTTTGTTTCCTTCAGGTGCGAGTGGGTTGAATCCGAAAAAGAACTCAGCACATAGGTTAAGGCGGGGGGTCGGGAATATAAGAGTACAGAGGGATAGGGATTGGCACATTCCTTCCTTCCTGGGCATGATGTTCTTTCCTGGACTGGGCAGGTCCCTACATTCGGCCCTATCACTGCTGAGACTGATCTAGAGGGCCCAGAGTGGGTAGCACTGCCACCTTTTGGGACACAGACTCTGCCGGGCTAGGCTTCAGCCAGGCTGGCCTATGAAGAAGCAGCAATCCCAGCTTTTGTGACTGGACTTGCAGGAGCCAGCTGTGGAAGGAGCTGTGTCACACAGTGTTGAGGGGTATGAGGAGCCACACAATGAAGACAACTAACTTTTCACTCCATTCTGTGGTGTGAACCCCTCAATGGTGCCCTGAGAGGACTATCCTGCAAACCTGCTCTGAGAGGGGCTTGGGAGGGCTGGAATGAAGGAAGCCAGTGGTTTCAAGAATGGTAAGGCTGACAGTGGAGATAGAGCCCCAGGTTCTGGGAGGGGCAGCTGGAGTTGGCAAGATGGGAGTGGCACCCTGGGGCATTAGGCAATCGGGAGGGACCCTGAAACTGTGGGAGGGAAAGCCTGCCAGATGGGCTCTGAGGTCGTGTCTGGCTGTTCTGCTAGGTGTCCTCGGGGTCTGGTGACAGCCACCTGACCTTTCTCTGTCACTTTTTCCTCATATGCAAAATAAGAATAATTCTGCTGACCTACTTATGAGGATATTTGTGAAAAATAAAACAGCAAAGTAAATAGGGCAAGGAAGAGGCAAAAAGAAAAGGAAAAAGAGGAACAGGAAGAGAATAAAAAATAATATAAACAAGAGAAGCAAAGAAATGGGTAATTCTCATTTTGCTGTCAAGACACAGAAGTTGGAAGTGAGGAGTGATCCCCCAGACCATTAGGGGGGTGAAGGAACACTAGGAGGTCCCAGGCAAACAGCTAACTTCTGAAAAAACGTGTGTCCACTGTTAGCAAGTTAAGGTTAAAAAATATATTTTTATTGATACTTGTACCTATTCATGGAGCACATGTGATATTCTGATAAATGCATACAATATATAATAACCAGAGAATTTAGCATATCCATTACCTCGAACATTTACCATTTCTTGGTGGTGGGAACTTTTCAAATCTTCTAGCTATTTTGAAATATACAATATTATTATTGTTAAATATAGTTACCTTACTGTGCTGTTGAACACTAGAACTTACTCCTTCTAACTGTATGTTTAGAACTGTACGTATCAACCTCTTTTCATCAGTCCCCTCCAACTTACACACTCTTCTTAGGCCCTGGTAGCTATCATCCTACCTCCACCTCCATGAGATTAAAGTTTTTTAGCTCCACATATGAGTGGAAGAACATGTAGTAATTGTCTTTCTTTGCCTGGTGTATTTCACTTAACATAATGTCTTCCAGTTTCATCTGTGTTCCTGCAAAGACAGGGTTTCATTGTTTTTTATTACTCCATTGTGTCTCTGTACCACACTTTTTTATCCATTTATCCACAGACAGACACGTAGGTTGATTTCTCATCTTTGTGCTGCAATAAGCCCAGGGGTGGGGGAGGGGCAGGTATCCCTCTGATAGACTGGTTTCCTTTCCTTTGGATTAATACCCAGTAGTGAGACTGCTAGGTCTTACGGTAGTTCTACTTTTTTGAAAAATAGCCATATTGTTTTCCATAATGGCTGTACTGATTTACTTTCCCAAAATAGTGTATGAGAGTTCCGATTTCTCCAAATGCTTGCCAGCATTTTTTTTTTTTTTTTTTTTTGCCTTTTTGATAACAGACATCCTAACAGGGGTGAGGTGATATTTCACTGATGTTTTGACTTGCATTTCCCTCATAAGTGATGAATATCTTGAACATTCCTTCATATACCCGTTGTTCACTTATACAGTCTTCTTGAGAAATGTCTATTCACATCCTTTGACCACTTTTTAAATGGGATTATTATTTTTTACTGTTGAGTTCCTTGTATATTCTGGATGTTAGTTCCCGTCAAATGAATAGTTTCCAAATATTTTCTCCCATTCAACAAGTTGCCTCTTCATTCTCGTTTTCTTTGTTATAAAGAAGCTTTTTAGTTTGATACGGTCCCATTTGTCTATTTTTGTCTTTTTTGTGTGTGCAATGTGATGTCTCAAAAGCCTATTTGCTATTATAGAGGCCTAGAATGCACTAACTTAGATAACTCAGTATAATTTTTTTGTTTTGTTTTGTTTTTTTGAGATAGCCTTCCTCTGTTGCCCAGGCTAGAGTGCTAATTTTTTTTGTTTTTTTTTTGGTTTTTTTTAGATAGCATCCCTCTGTTGCCCAGGCTAGAGTACCTCATAGCAACCTCAAGCTCCTGGGTTCAAGCAATCCTCTTGCCTCAGCCTCCTGAGTAGCTAGGACTACAGGAACTCGCCACAGTGTCTGGCTAGTTTTTCTACTTTTAGTAGAGTCAGGGTCCTGTTGTTCCTCAGGTTGGTTTTGAACTCGTGAGCTCAAGCAATCCTGCCTCAGCCTCCCAAAGTGCCAACTCATATAATGTAAGGACCTTTGAGTCTTTTTCCTAAATAGAAGTTCTTCCCTAACGGCAATCCATAATATTCCTTTGCAAAGTGAGCAAAACTGGGTAATGCTGTGTGAAGAGCTAAAGGAACTGTCATTCCATGGCAACTGTGTGAGTTCCATCCCTCAGATTTAAGTCAGCATTGGTATTTATGTGGTCCCTCTCATCTTGCCTCAAGCATTAAAGGCAAAAAGAAATCTATCGCATTCTAGCAGCCAAGTAGTTGTCAGGAGTTCTAGATCCATTTTATGAATATCTTTTTCGTTCTTTATTTATTTTTAAATAAGCAACATAAGTTTACTTCGCTCAAAGTTCTGAAGGCTGGGAAGTCCAACATTGAGAGGCTGAATTTGATGAAGGCCTTCTTGCTGTGTTCTAACATGGTGGAGGGCATCAAATGGAGTCAGAAACACTTTTCATTTAAAAAATTAGAATAAAGTTAAAATTTTAAAAATACACTATTCAGCTACTCAAAATCATGTTTGCAACTATAAGGGAAAAACTGCTTCTGTATTCTGTGTTAAGTGAAAAAAGTGGGATACAAAATAGCATGTACAGGACAGATCACACCTACCTAAAAACTATCTAAAAATAAAAAGCACCATCACAACAGCAAAGGTTTCCACATAGAGAAAAAACTGGATGGAAACAGACCTACAGAAGAATGAGACTTTTTCTGTTTTTCTTGTGTTTTCCATTTCCTAGTATAAATACATATAACAATGGGGGACATGTAACAAATATAATTTTTAAGTAAGAAGTTTAAGTTAAAAGTTCTAGCAGCTGATGGTGAAAGAATTAGAGATGATCAAGATCACAGAGAATTCAAGACAACTGTCTGTCAGAAATCTTGTCATAAGGCCAATCTTTCTAAACTCAGAAAACTTCATGGGTATTCCAAACAGCAGAAATCCCACAAATGACTTTTCTGTAAGTACGGTGGACTTTTAAAAATCACATTTACTAATGTTTTGCCGCATGTTAACAATAAAGTGGGTCTCCACCCCAACTGTCCTGGGAATGACATTCATGTATAGGGTATCCCTTTGGTCAGCTCTGGTTCCCCAAGTCCTGCCTCTCCACGTGTTTCTCAGGGCAGACAAACTGGCTGCTACGCAACAGCCATTCAGCCTTCATCCCCCTTGTAACCTAATCTGCTTCTGCTCAGATATGCCCAGGCAGCATGCTAGGCCCCAGGAGTGGACCTTGTATGGGCAGAATGCATCATGGTGACCCCAACTCCTAGGCAGCCATAGTCATGCAACCCAGGTGCAGCCAACAAGATGCTACTAGGAGTCCATTCAGCAACCAGTGTCACCCGCTTACCTCTCTCATGTAAAAGTACAGAGCCAATGGTCCAGACTGGGGAGGGAATTCTGCTCCCAGAGCCACATTCCTGTGTGTGGATGCAGGTACTCTTAACATGGAGGAAGAGATGAATACAGAAGATAAAAGCAGGCTCAGCACCTGTGGCTCAAGTGGCTAAGGTGCCAGCCACAAACACCTAAGGTGGAGGGTTCAAATCTAGCCCGGGCCCGCCAAACAACAATGATGGATGCAACCAAAAAAATAGCCAGGCGTTGTGGCAGCTGCCTGTGGTCCCAGCTACTTGGGAGGCTGAGGCAGGAGACTCGCTTGAGCCCAAGAGTTGGACGTTGCTGTGAGCTGTGATGCCATAGCACTCTACCCAAGGGGACAGCTTGAGGCTCTGTCTCAAAAAAAAAAAAAGAAAAAGAAGACAAAAGCAGTGGTCTCTTAAGGAAGAAATCTCTCAATGAAGGTTCCTGGATGGATACTTCATTAATCTCTCTTTTGCCAGTACTTAGTTGTCTGGCCATGTTTAGCTACAAGGAAGGTTGGGAAACACATTTTTTATTATGGAGGTCTCATGTGCTCAGCTAAAATCTTGTTCCAATGGAAAGAGGAGGATGAATTTGGGGGGCACATTTACCAGCTACTGCTGTAAAACAAAACAAAACAAAACAACTTAGCTGACTTGGTTACAAAAAGAAAAGGAGCAGTTTGCTAGGGGAGTGTAGGGGTGGGGAGCTAATGGGAAAGACTGTCCTTAATGGAAAGAGTCCTGAATACACCTAGCCCCAGATCTCGGTTTCTAATATGGTTCTCCAATAAAAGGAAACAGAGACTCTTGGAGGTATGGCTGATTCCAGGACTGGGGCAGGAGACACTCAAGATGAACTGAGACCATTAGTGCCAGGTTAGGAAGTGCCCGGAAAAAGAAAATTAAAACCCCAAAATGAGTGGCATGTGTCAAAGGAACACAAAAGCCAACTGAAAAGGCTGCTAATGACCAAATGAGGAATAACTGGAGCAAAAAAAAAAAAATAATGTAGCATTAGATTATTACCCAAAGTACAAAATATGTGTCTGTGAGTCTCTACTGACATAAATAAATGATTGAATAAGAAAGTTAATGAGGGAGACAGACAAATGTTCTGTGAATACATTCCTGGGAATTTACATAGAGGCTGTGCACTCAAGCACAACTCCTCACTCCTCAAGTGTGGGCTGTGTTTAGTGTCTTCCTTACAGAGTACAGTACAGGAAGAAGGGAAAGGAGTAACTCTACAGTGGAGCAAGCCGACAAACCCCACCTCAGTTAGTTGACCAAGGTCAGTACCAACAGTCATGAATCACACAGATAGCATTTACCTGCTAAGGTTTGAATGCGTCCCCCAAACTTCCTGATGCCCAATGCAGAACTGTTTAGGTAACGAGGGCACCTCATGAATGGATTCATGTCTCAGGAATGACAAGGAGAAGCTGTCTCCCCCTCATTCCCTTTGTCCCTCCACCAGGTGCCAACCCCTCAGTCTTAGACTTTCCAGCCTCCAGAACTGTGAGAAATAAATTTCTGTTCTTTATAAATTATCTAGTCTGTGGTCTTCTTTTTATTTTTCCTTTTCTTTTTCAAGAGTCTCACCTTTTCACTCAGCAAAGAGTGCTCTGGCCTCTAGCTCATAGCAACCTCACACTCCTGGGCTCAAACAGTCCCCCTGCCTCAGCCTTCCAAGTACCTAAGACTATGCTACCACACCTGGCTAATTTTTCTATTTTTAGTAGAGATTGGGTCTTGCTTTGCTCAGGCTGGTCTTGAACTCCTGAGCTCAAGTAATTCTCCACTTCGGCCTCCCAAATTGCGAGGATTACAGGCATGAGCCACTGCGCCTGGCCAAGTCTGTGGCATTCTGTTGTAGCAACACAAAATGGACTAAGGCAGTGGCCTTGATAGGATGTGATGAAAATGGCACTTTATTTCTGTGGTCTTCCCCAAAACCCTAACTTCAGTCTAATTATGGGAAAAACACTAGACAAATCACAATTGGAGAACACAATATAAAACACCTACTTAGAACTGCCATGATCATCAAAAACAAGGTAAGTCACAGCCAAACGGAATCTAAGGAGACATGATGAGTAAATGTAGTGTAGTATCCTGGATGGAATATGGCAACAGAAGGACTTTAGGTAAAATGGAGGAAATATGAAAAAACTATGGACTTGAGTCATCAATCATGTATCAATATTGGTTCACTAATTGTTAACAATGTAGGATTTTTTTTGGTAGACAGAGTCTCACTTTATCACCCTCAGTAGAGTGCAGTGGAGTCACAGCTCACAGCAACCTCCAACTCCTGGGCTTACATGATTCTTCTGCCTCAGCCTCCCAAGTAGCTGGGACTACAGGCGCCCTGCACAACGCCCGGCTACTTTTTGTTGCAGTTTGGCCGGGGCTGGGTTTGAACCTGCCACCCTTGGTATATGGGGCCGGTGCCCTACTCACTGAGTCACAGGCGCCCCCCACAATGTAGGATATTAAAAACAGGGGAAACTGGACATGAAGGTATATGGCAGCAGTTCTCAACCTGTGGGTCGTGACCCCTTTGTAACAGTGAAAATCACAGTATTAGGAAGGTTGAGAACCACTGGTATATGGGAACTCTATACTATCTTCTTAATTTTTCTGTAAATCTAAAGCTATTCTTGGCTGGGCTGTTCTTGGCTTAGCACAGTGATTACCGTGCCAGCCACATACACTGAGTTTGGCAGGTTCAAACCTGGCCCTGGCCAGCTAAACAATAATGACAATTGCAACAATAGCCGGGCATTGTGGCGGGAGCCTGTAGTCCCAGGTACTTGGCAGGCTGAGGTAAGAGAATCGCCTGAGCCCAGGAGTTTGAGGTTGCTGTGAGCTGTGATGCCATGACACTCTACCGAGGGCGACACAGTGAGACTCTGTCTCAAAAAAAAAACAACAAACAAAAAAACAACCCAAACTGTTCTAAAGATGGGTTCACTGGCATGCTCCTGTACCATAATCCCAGTTACTCAGGAGGACTGCTCAAGACCAGGAGCCTGAGTCCAGCCTAGGCTATGTAGTAAGACCCTGTCTCTTATAAAAAAGCTATTCTAAAATAAAAATTTTTTTTAAAAAGGGAGACATAGACAGGGGAAGATCTCCTCCTCTTTTCTGTGTGGGAGGTCATATTTGGAATTGAGGTGACCATCTTTTGACTCCAGAGATGCTTATTCATAGCCCTAACTAACTGTGGACCTATCTACTGGATTTTTGTTACATGAGAAAATAAATCTCACTGTTTAAGCTGTTTTGGGTCAAATGTTCATCACAGTAGAATGCATCTGAACCCGTACTCCTCATATCATTTTCATGGCCACAGCTCTGGGGCTCTGGCATGGCTTCATCCCTGACCTGCTCTTAGGCCTAGTCCAGTGCCCTTCCTTTTTGATCCCCTCCTTCCCTGCCTTCCCCACTGCCTGTCTCTCCCAACACCCTGTGACTAGCAACTCTCATCATTTCCAAGGAGGGCATGTTCCCTCACATTTGTAAATTTGTGCATGCTTGACTTCTTCTTGGAAGGCCAACTCTTCCATCCTTACTTTTCCCAGAAATTATCTACCCCATCCAAGTTTCAGCTCATGATGCATGGCAGGCAGGATTCAAAGACATCCCTGAAGATCCTTGCCCACAAGTATACACAGCCTACATAACCCTTGACATTGTGAATATAATGGATTTTACTTCTGTGATTAGGTTATGCTACATGACACGTTGACGTTGGGAATAGATTTGGGGGCGTGTGCCTGATCTAATTATATTAACTCTTTAAAATCAGAGAGTTTTTCTCTGGTTGGTAGCAAAAAGCAAAATAAGTGGGCAGCGCCTGTGGCTCAGTGAGTAGGGTGCCAGCCCAATATAACGAGGTTGGCGGTTTCGAACCTGGCCCCAGCCAAACTGCAATAACAACAATAGCCGGGCATTGTGGCAGGCACCTGTAGTCCCAGCTACTAGGGAGGCTGAGGGAAGATAATCGCCTAAGCCCAAGAGCTGGAGGTTGCTGTGGGCTGTGATGCCAAAGCACTTTACTGAGGGCAACAAAATGAGACTCTGTCTCTAAAAAAAAAAAAAAAAAAAAAAAACAAAATAAGACAGAGATTTTATGTTGGGGGGGGCTTGACATGCATGAAATTCTCTGTTGCAAGCTTTAAGGGTAGGGGGACTCATGTGGCAAGGAATGTGAGTGGCCCCCCTTTTCAAGCCTAAAGCACACTTAAGAGATTGGGACCTCAATCCTATAACTACAAGGAATCAAATTCTGCAACAGTAACAGTAAGCTTGGAAATGGATCTTTCTTAGGGCCTCTAACTGATGCCTGGATTTCAGCCTTGTGATACCGAGTATAGATTCCAGTCTTGCCCCTGTACAAATTTCTCATCTATAGAATTGGCACTGTTATAAGTCACTAAGTCTGGTTCTCATGCAGCAATAGAGAAGGAAGACACCATGCCTTCTTTCTGAAGTCATCTCTCACTTCCCCAGACACACCTGCGATAATCTTCCTCTCCACTGATGTGGCATGTGATACACATTCCTGTTATGGTGAAAATCCCTCTGTGCTGTAACTGCCTGTTTCCTTGTTTGCCCTCCTCACAAGATTCTGAGCTCCTGTGGGAATGTCATTTTATTACTGCAATCCCAGGCACAGTGGAAGGCAAATATATTCACTGAATGATACTTTCATCAAGAAAAAATCCTGGCTTGGCACCTGTTGCTCAAGCAGCTAAGGCGCCAGCCACATACACCTAAGGTGGCGGGTTCAAATCCCCAGCCCGGCTGCCAAACAACGATGGTGGCTGCAACCAAAAAATGGCCAGGCGTTGTGGCGGGGGCCTGTGGTCCCAGCTACTTGGGAGGCTGAGGCAGGAGACTTGCTTGAGCCCAGAAGTTGGAGGTTGCTGTGAGCTGTGATGCCATGGCACTCTACCCAGGGGGATAGCTTGAGGCTCCGTCTCAAAAAAAAAAAAAAAAGAAAAAATCCTAAGATCACTAATTTATAATCATGTCTACTAAAAAAACAGAGGACACTGAAGATTTAATAACTAAGCAGGAGGAAAAGTCACCACACAAAAATGTCAAAAAGAAAAAAATAGTTACTATAAACATCCATACACATGAAGTGTTTCTAAGGATCCCAGAAGTGAAAGAAGTCCCCAGGTATGGTAGGTGAGAGAAGAGAATGGAGAAGTGAGCAGAGGTATGAGGAAAAAAATCTCTCTCTAGATTACTTAGGAAACAAACAAGTAGTTATTGAATGCCTGCTGTGTGGTCAGGCCAGGAACTATGGAGAACAAAGTATAAGTTTAAGATTTAAACGCTATTCTCAAGATTCTGAGACTCTGCTTTTATATTTAGAGTCAAAAGAAGTCTTAAGACGTTGAGATTTACGCGTATGTAAGCTTAAAAGTCCTAAACTTTTGACACAAGTGAGAGCAAATTGATGTTCCATTTAGCTCTGTATTTTTAAGGTGTGCATCCTTGTTCCTGTGTCTTTGACAACTTTGCTAATAGGCCTGTAATAAAAATTCCTGGAAGGAGCCTCATATATATTTCGATATTACACACCACCGTCTCCCTTATTCCCTGTGCCCCAGGCGCCAGCTCCCTTGACTGGTAGGGAACCGGGCCCCCAAATTAGGGCAGGTCCATACCTCTGGGCCCCCGTGAGGGCAGCTCTTATCGGTCTCACTTCAAGTGCTGGAGCCTAAATACGGTCTGGAATACGAAGGAAAGGGGTGGGATCCAGAATGTACTCAGACACCAAGCAGACGCTGAATAGGGTAAAATGGGACGGGAAATTGCAAGGGCTATTTAAGGAAAGGACAAGAAATGGGGTGTTTCCTGGGTCAGAGTAGCCCCAGGTAAAAATGTTGGATTACAAGTTACACCACAGCGGGTCTCTCAAGCTAGCCTGATTAATTAGCATTTTATCCTTTGGGCAAAGGGGAGCACAGGAAGGATTCATGAAAGAGAATGGGGTTTTACACTCTGCCAGTAGCTTTGTGGGGTTGGGTGTCAACTCACCTGTCCCGGCTGAGTTCTCCACATCTGTTAAACTGAACAGTCATACTTGCCGGACCAACCAATGTATACAACCACTGATCAATGGTGATAAGAGTAGGAGAAAACAAATAAAATTTAGCCTGGCGGCGTTTAAAGATCTAGTGGCAAACCTAAAGTACTTTCCAAAATCCTTTAGGAAAATATTCTGAAACTTGATCCACAAACTAAGAGGCAAATGGCTTTTCGCCTTGCACAAGACTCGCCAAGGATTCAGCGTCGCTGCCTCTCCTTGTTCTGCTACCCTAGGGCTCTGCCCGCAACCCAAGCGGGAAAGCTTCCCCAGTATCTGTTCGGCCCTCTGGGCCCTAAGCAACTCCGTAGGCTCGCGAGTACCTACGGGCTTGAACGCCGAGCACTCGGAACCGCGAGGCTGCCGGGACTCAGAGGCGGCGCCGGCGCAGAGGCCGAGCCTGGACCGGGAATCCCCGAGCCCCTCAGAGGGCGGGGGACGGGCGCGTGCGTGGGCGCAGGGACCACTGCGCAGGCGCCGACACGCTTCCCCGGGCCGGGCTCGCTCCCGCGGAGGGTTCAGTTCCCGGCGGGCGCAGGGGCGTGCGCACGAGCGAGCGGCCGTGACGTGAGCCGCGCTACGCCCAGCGTCACAGGTCTGTGTGTAGTGGCGGCGGAGCTGCTCTCAGCGGCGGCGCTCGGCGAGGGTGGTGCGGCCGCGGGGCTCAGCATTCGGGGGTCCTACGGCCCACCGTGGCGGCGACGAGGACGACGACCCGGACGCCCGGCTCCCCCATCCGTGGAATCGCCGCTCCCGCCCCTTCTCTGGTCTTCGGCGGCGCCGGCCCGTGGCTTCCTCCTTTCCTGTCCAGCTCCCCGCGGGCCTCTGGGCTGCCCCGACGAGAAGCACCGAGGGGCGCCAAGAGGACCCGGCCAGCAGCGACGGTCCACACGCCCATCACCCCGGCCGGCCTGGGCCCCATGTGAAGGAGGGACGGGCCTGCCTCCCGGCCTGTGCCTGATTCCTCGCGCGCCCCTCCGGCCCCCAGGGACCCAGCGGCCTCCCCGGATCGGGGGCCTGGGTGACAGGCCGCGCGGGGGCGGAGGGGCGGGCTCGGCGCCCCCTTCACAGGCCTGCGGCTCTCTCCGTCCCCCGTGGAACAGCCGGTAGGTGCGTGTCTGTGTGGGTGTGGGTGGTAGGGGCCGCGGGCCCGGAGCGGGGTGGGGGCTGGAGGCGGCCTGTGCGCTGCTTCGGAGGCAGGGATTTTGCTAGGTTATTGCCCGGCTCCTGGAAGGTGGACCTCGGGTGCATCCCGTCCTGAAGCTCAGGTTGGCGAGAAGTAGGCAGCTGGGCTCTGTTAGCTGTCAGATATCTATTCTGCAGGGATTTTATGAAGAAGGTTGCCGCTGGTGCTTGGGACGAGGCAGGAATGCTGCCCTTTCTCTTTACGGAATATTCAGCTAGGATTTACTGCGCTTTTACTCTTTTCCTGGCAGTTGTGCAGTCTCTTATTCCATCTTCCCAGCCCAAAGAAGAGGAGGTTACGTTATCTCCCCATTTTACACAAGGAAAGTTGAGGCTCCCAGAGCTTTTAGGACGTTTGCCCAAGGTCATGCCGCTAGTAAGTCGGGATTCGAATATGCAGATGTCTTCTGTAGGACTGTATTTCTCCACCTTGCAAAAATAAGTGAGGAAAATGAGACTAGCTGGACACTTTCTTCGTGGGGTACAATCTAAACACATGAGTAAGTACAGTTAACTTTTCCCAAACAGCATAGGCTGTTTGATGTGTCTTGCTACAGCCTAGCCAAGTCATTTTCTTGGCTCTTTAAACAAATTATCTATGAACGATAGCTTCAGGTACCTTTATGTAGTAGGAGTGGACAGAAAACATTTCTCCTCTTACAAAAAAGAAGAAATATATTCGGTAAAACTGCATATTATTTGAAAAGTTACAATTTTGGTATTGCAGTTTGTTCTTGATGCATACAGGGAACTTGCAGTTGGGTTATTTGCTTGAGATTTCCTTATTGCAAAATTTGTTGCTGGAGTCTGTGGCAGTGTCATCACACTTAGTAATTTATGCGTTGTCTTATGCAATATTTCTGAGCTCAATGTCAAAATTTATGTGTAGAATATTGTGGAAAGTTATCTTTTGATGACGTGATTTTTTCATTTATGTGGAGTGCTGCTAATCAGTGTTTATAAGCTAACTGAATATTCTAATTTTTAGTATTGGCCTGTATTATTTTTTTAAGCTATGATTATTGAAAAAATAAAGAGCCAGAGCACTTTGCAGAAGAAAATGCTGGTGTATTTTCTTTCCTTGAGTAGCTGAAATTTCACATATAGTTGGAAATGTTTAAGAGATCTATTGTTGCCCACTTTTAGTACTCTGTAATTTTGCTAATGTATTGTCAGGTTGAGGAAAATTTGTAGCTGAATGTCTTTGTAACATCTGAGCAGAGACTAGTAACAGTGATTCACAGATTGATTTGTTGTTTAGTTAGAATATGTTAACTCTTGTTCAATTATGTTGAGTATGTTATCACTATAGAAGCATTTTGAAGGCATGTTCTCCATGTGTTTGGAGAAAACTAGCTGTTAAAGGCTTATCGTAAATAATTGGATTACATAATAGATTGAATCTTTAAAGCAGTGATTTAGATGGAGCTTTTGTTTCTAGTTTATTGCTACCAGAGGGGTAAACTATGTTTAATGGGTGCCATACTAAAACGAAGTCCTGTTTGCCACTCTGTGTTTTCTACAACTTTGGTGTCAGGTTGATTTTTTTTCCCTTTGTAGAATTGGAGCTCTCTAGCCTTCACCCCCCTCCCCCTTTTATAAGGAAGCAAAATTTCAAGGGTACACGAAATTTTTAATAGTAAACTCTCACATGATGACTCTTCAGATGCAACATTTATTGATATATTGCCATATTTACTTTGTCTTTAAACATACAGAGGGTGCCAAAAATTATACATATTTTCAGAAAGGAAAAAACTGTATTAAAATTTTAATGTTCAGTATATATCACTAACATTTTTTGTCTTGTATATTATAGCTTGTATCTCTTGTAATTGCAGAAGTCAAATGTGACTTGAGTATTACAATTTTAATAGCTTTTTTTCTTAAAATTTGTATATATTTATATGTATAGGTATACCTTGGAGATAGTGCAGATTCTTTTCTAGACACCACAATAAAGGAAATGAAGTGAGGCACACTAATTTTTAGATTTCCGGTACATACAAAGTTATGTTTGTATTAATACCAACGTCTCCTAAGTGTGCAATAGCATTATATCTAAAAGAGTATATACCTTAATTTAAAAATACTTTATTGTTAAAAAATGCTAATGATGGCTCGGCGCCTGTGGCTCAAGCGGCTAAGGCGCCAGCCACATACACCTAAGGTGGCGGGTTCGAAT
>NW_003852568.1:2275147-2286970 GCF_000181295.1 Otolemur garnettii
CACAGCTCACAGCAACCTCCAACTCCTGGGCTTAGACAATTCTCTTGCCTCAGCCTCCCAAGTAGCTGGGACCACAGGCACCCGCCACAATGCCTGGCTAAAAATGTCGATATTTTTTTTTTCTACTCCCATGAATCACAAGTGTTCTTAATGGCATCTAGAATGGTGATTCCTTCCCAGCAGGATCTCAGTTTGCTTTGCTCAGATCTATCAGCAGAATCAACTGTCTATGGCAGCTTTGGTTTTACAGAATGTTACTTCTTAAATAGGAAGAACTGAAAGTTAAAGTGACTCCTGGATTTCATGTGTTGTGTTAGTGGACATGAAAATAATATTAACCTTGTATATCTCTATCAGACCACATGCACTGTCAATGAGCAGTAATATTTTGAAAGGAATCTTTTCTTCTGAGAAGGAGGTCTCAATAGTATGCTTAAAATAATAAGTAAACCATGCTGTAATGTAATTTATGTCACCTCATTGCCTTTTGGCTAAGATTAAGTGTAAATTGTCATTTACAAGAACTTCAGTATTGTGAAATAAGGACAGATCTGGCAAAGTACTCATAAGATCTGTAACTAAAAAACTATTAAACAATGCTAAGAGAAGTTAAAGAAGACCTATAAATTGAGAGAAATGCCGTATTAATGGATTAGAAGGTTCACTACGATTGATAAACAAATTCAGTGAAGTCTTAGTAAATATCCTGACAGCATATTTTGTAAAAACTGAAAAGCTGTTTGCAGAACTTATACGAAAATGTAACAGACCTAGGAAATCCAAAACAACTTTAAAGAAGAATGCTAGAGAACTTCAAATTATCTAACTTCAAAGCTTATTATAAAGCTATAATAGTCAAGACAGTGTGGTATTGGCATAAAGATAGATGGAATAGAACAGATTATCTAGAAACAGTTACTTGATTTTTTTTGAGACAGAGTCTCACTATGTCCCCCTGGGTAGAGTGCTGTGATGTCACAGCTCACAGCAACCTCAAACTCTTGGGCTTAGGCAATTCTCTTGCCTTACCTTCCCAAGTAGCTATGACTATAGGCACCTTGCCACAACACTCGGCTATTTTTTTCTTGGTTGTAGTTCTCATTGTTGTTTGGCAGCCCCGGGCTGGATTTGAATCTGCCAGCTCCAGTGTATGTGGCTGATGTCCTAGCCACTGAGCTACAAGCACCTAGCCGGGTTATTTGATTTTTTTACAAAAGATATTAGGGTTATTAATGGACTGAATAATACTTTCCATAGATGGTGATAGAACAAGTGGAAACCTCAGCCCCTACCTTATAACATATAAACATTAACTCAGAATGAATCATAGACTTGAATATAAAAGCTTAAACTAGGGGGAAAAAATCTTGGTGACCTTGAGTTTTGCAAATATGTCTTTTCATTTTTTAAATGATGTGTTTTGAAGATCAAAATTTTAGTCTTCAGACGATACCATTTAAACAATGAGAACTCAAGCCATAGACTAGGAGAAAATATGTATAAAATACATACCTGAAAAAAGTATTTATATCTAGAATACGTAAAGTATTCTTAAAACCCAAGAAAGAAAAAGAATCTGATAAAGAAATGACCGAAAGATTTGAACGTACATTTCACCAAAAAGACAAATGGATGGCAACTAAGTACATGAAAAATGTTCATTATGATTAGTCATTATGGAAATGTAAATCAAACCCACAGGATTCCAAAAGACTAGCCATCCAAGTGTTGACAGGGAAGCTGTGTAGCTAAAATGCTCACATGCTACACTGTTGAGAATGCCAAATGGCACAACCACTTTTGAAAAATTTTGACGGTTTCTTATAAAATTAAGCATAGTCTTACCATATATGATGCGGCAGTCATGCTCCTTGGTATTAAACCAGTTGAAAACTTTCATCCATCCACACAAAAACCTGAACACAGATGTTCATAGCAATTTTATTCATAATTTTACCCAAATTTGTAAACAACCAAAATGCTCTTTATTAGGTGAATGGATAAATAAAACTGGCACATCTACAAATGGGTTTAGGAAATAAAAAGAAATGAGTTATGAAGCCATGGAAAGATATGGAAGAACCTTTAATACATATTACTAAGTGAAAGAAGCCAATGTTCAACTGCATAACATTCAAGAAAAGGCAAAACTTTGGAGACAGTAAAAAGACCAGTGGCTGCTAGGCATTGAGGAGGAAAGCGGGCAGAACCAACAGGAGGACCACAAGAGTTTTAGGGCAGTAAAATCCCTCTGCATGAGACTATAACGATGGATGCAAATCCTTTGTATTTCATTTGTCAAAACTCACAGAATGTATAATACATGGTGATCTCTAATGTACTTTAGTTTATAAGGATGTATCAGTATTTGCTTATCACTTGTAAGAAATGTATCACACTAATGGAAGATGTTAATAATAGTGGAAAATAGAAGGGTTAAGAGAGTAGGAAGATATATGGGAACTTTATACTTTCCACTCATTTTTTCTACAAACCTAAACCTGCTCAAAACAAAAAGAAAAAAGAAAAAAAAAGGAAAAGAATTCCTTCCTTTCACCACCCCTCCCCCTCCAAAGAAGCCACAATAAGATTCCAGAAGACTGGCTGGCTGAAGTGTCTACAATGATGTTGTGCAGCTACTACATCACACGCTTCTGGTGACAGTGTCAATTTTTTTTTTCAAGAGACAGGTTCTCCCTATGTTGTCCAGGCTGTTCTCAAACTCCTGAGCTCAAGGGATGACAATTTTTTAAAAAGTTAAACAGATACCTAGCATATATCTCAGCCATTGCACTCCTAGGTATTTACTCAAGAAAAATGAAAGCATATATCCCCATAAATACTTATACACAAATGTTCTTACCAGATTTATTTGTATTAGCTCTAAACTGGAACTCGGATGTCTGCCACCAGGTAGATGGTTAATCAAATTGTGGTATATTCATACAATAGAATAAATAATATTCTGTAATAAACTATGGATACATGTGACAATATGATTGAATCTGACAGTAATTACACTGGCTGAAAGAAGCAGACTGCTTTCCCAAAAGATTAGACATATATTGTATGACGCCATTTATATAAAATTCTAGAAAATGCAAACAAATTTATGGTGATAAAAGCAGATCATTGATTGCCTAGGAAAAATGGCTAGAGGCAAGATAGTGATGGATTGAAAAAAGGCCTAAACCAACTTTTGGAGGTGATGGATATGTTCACTATTTTGAGAAGGACAATACCCTAAGATGTATACAGAAGTATACTAAGAGTCTTCAGAAAGTTCATAGAAAATGTGTATTACGAAAGTCCTATGTGTGGGTTTCAATTTTTTTTTTACTAAAATAAATTCACTATTATAACATGTCTGAACAGGATCTAGTTTGAGACACCAAGAAGGATAAGATATCGGTTTGAAAAGAGCTCCTATCAGATCAACATGAATTCTACTAAAATTGAAGCCAGTGAAAAGATGAAATTTATGATGAGGCGTTAATGAAAGAAGGGTGAAATTGTTGATGCTTTACAAAAAGTTTACTGGGAAAATGCCTCAAGGAAATCAGTAGTTTACAAATGAATAATAACTTGTTCTAAGAACAGTCAAGTCAGTGTTGAAGGTAAAGCCTGCGACAGATCTTCCACATCAGTTTGTGGAGAAAAAAGTTCATCTTGTTTGTGTCTTAATTGAAGAGGACCCATAATTAATAGCACAGAATGATAGGCAGCACTGTAGACATCTCAATTGGTTCAGCTTACACAATTCTGACTGAGAAAGTAAAGTTTAGTAAATTTTCCACTTGATGGGTGCCGAAATCATTGCATCCAGATTAACTGCAACAGGAGCAGAGCTTTCAATGGAAATTTTTAAAAAGTAGGATCAAGAACCTGAAGCATTGTGACAACAGATGAAATAGGGCTTTACCATTACAATCCTGAAGACAAAACATAACCAAAGCAATGACTACGAAGATAGGGCAGTGGTCTAGTCAAGGCAGAAAGCAGACCAATAAAAAGCAAAGGTCATGGCAACAGTTTGGGGGTAATGTTCAAGGCATTTTTTCTGTTGACTTTCTAGAGGACCCAAGAATAATAGCCACTTATTATGAAAGTGTTTCGAAAAAGTCAAAGAGAAAAGTCAGGAGAAAAATGCCCAGGAAAACTTCAGAGAGTTCTTCACCATGACAATTCTCTTGCTCATTCCTCTCATCAAACGAGGGCAATTCTGCAAGAGCTTTAATAGGAAATCGTTAGGCATCCATTTTGTTTTGGTTCCTTCAGACTTCTTTTTGTTTCCTGATCTTAAAAAAACCTTTAAAGGGCACCTATTTTTCTTTAGTTAATAATGTAAAAAAGACTACATTGACATGGTTAAATTCCCAAGTTACCTCCATTTTTAAAGGATGGATTAAATGGCTGGTACCATTTTTTTACAAAGTATCTTGAGCTTGATGGAGCTTATATTGAGAAATAAAATTTATGTGTATATATATGTGTATATATATATATATACATTTTTTTCTTTTTGAAACAGTCTCTCTCTCTCTCTCTTTTTTTGAGACAGTGTCTCACTATGTTGCCTTTAGTAGAATGCGGTGGCGTCAGCTCACAGCAGCCTCAAACTCTTGGGCTTAAGTGATTCTCTTGCTTCAGCCTCCCGAGTAGCTGGGACTACAGGCACCCGCCACAATGCCCGGCTATTTTGTTTTGTTGTTATAATTGTCAGATCTCACAACAGCTGTTCTTGGTGGCTGTTCCAGAAAAAGCATTCCCAGATTTCTCTGAAGGGTAGGAGAGGCACTGGTGGCATTGGTGCATAGCTCCCCAAGGGGAGTATCTCAAAGGTGACCATAATGATATTTAGCAGTGAGGTATGTAGCACTTTTTCTAGGATGAGTTCATGAACTTAATTGTCCAACCATGTATATATAGCTTCCTGAAATGATTAAATGAAATAATACTTCTATAGAAGCAATAAATTTGGTTAAGTTTTAATAACTTAACTAGCCATATTCATATGTAATCTCAAATTGGTTGAAAGATCACACTTCAGGTAAATTGGCAGTTGTTTATAGACAGGTCTGTACATCTTCAGAAAGGCAGAGAAAAATCTGATTTTCATCTGGTGGTTCCTCTTGTCCTGATAATCATTACATGTAGAGTATATTTGTTTCCTTTCTTTTATCAAGTTTGTAAAATACTTTTTAGTTAATAAAATGTTGCATCATTTCTTGAATTGCTATTTTAAAAGAATACATTGTTTATTTGGCAAATCAAGTTTGAGAGTGCACATTTCTTTAGGGAACAGAGTATTGCCTTAATGTTTGATAGTCACACAGGGACTTGGGTTCAAAATCTAGCAGTATGTGTGCCTTTGGGCTATTCTAAACACATGTCCTTTTTATGAAATGAAGACAGAAGAGACTATATATATCCCAGATTTGCTTTAAGTACTGAGTGAGAAAACATAAAAGATTCTTACCTAATAAATGTCAGCTCCTTTCTCTTACTCCAGACAGTGCAGAGTTAAAAGGCAAATTAAACTTTAAATAGAAATTTTTTTTTTTTTTTTTTTGAGACAGGAGCCTCAAAGCTGTCCCCCTGGGTAGAGTGCCGTGGCATCTCAGCTCACAGCAACCTCCAACTCCTGGGCTCAAGCGAGTCTCCTGCCTTCGCCTCTCAAGTAGCTGGGACCACAGGCGCCCGCCACAACGCCTGGCTATTTTTTGGTTGCAGCTGTCGTTGTTTGGTGGACCCGGGCTGGATTCGAACCTGCCACCTTGGGTGTACATGGCTGGCGCCTTAGCCACTTGAGCCACAGGCGCCGCCAAATAGAAAATTTTGATTTTTTTTCCTTACTAAAGTATTACAAAGAAACATTTTAATTTGTATCAAATTCCTTCTTATTCATCCACATTTTATCTCTCAGTGGGTCATGTTCCCTACAAAAGTAAGGACAGTAAGCATAGTGGGGAAGAGCTCAGATTGCAGAAATGACTGCTTGCAGTGAAATCTGCATCTGCCTCTTTTACCAGGTGTGTGACCATAGGCAAATGCCTCAACCTGTCTCTTTGCCTGGGTTTCTTTACCTGTAATAAGGAGATTAAGCATCTGAGGATGCTATGGGAATTAAGCCAATGTTTGTAAAGTGCTTAAAAAGGGTCTGGCATGTAGTAATAGTGATGCAAATGTTTGCTAAACAAAAACTAACTTTATATACTTAATTTAGTTCTTAAACCATATTGAAAATGCTGGGGAAATTTATTTTAAATTCTTAAAATCTTATTTCTTGTCTGCATTTTTAAAGATTAAAGGGGAAGGAAGGCAGCTCTTAGAACAGAGCAAATTTAGGCTTATAAAAATTTCTTAAATTTCTTTGGGCTGTTGTAGGTAAAGTATCTGTACTCTTGACTCTTGTCCCTGGATATTTCTATCAGGCACTAGAAAAATGCAACAACTCATAATTGGTTTATCAGAACATCACTCAGTGTTCGTTGACAGTAATTATAGTAATGACTCTCAATTCTTCTTCTTATTTTTTTTAACTCTAAAAGGGGGGACAGCAATTGTATCTACTTCATATGATTGTCATAAGGATTAAATACATTATTTGTAATGCACTTAGAATAATACCAGAGCAATAAACATTCCAAAAAGAAAAGCTAACATTTACTAAGTTCAGACTTGGAACCCATTCTTGTTCAAAATTCACTCTTAGAACTATAGTCAGTCCTCTGAGTCTGCCACAGATCAAAAATATTTTTTTAAAAGTTAAAAGTAACAGTAAAAATACAAATTAAAAATAAGGCATAACCTGGCTTGGCACCTGTAGCTCAGTGAGTAGGGTGCTGGCCACATACACTGAAGTTGGCATGTTCAAGCCTGGCCTGGGCTCGAACACCAATGACATCTGCAACCAACAGATAGCCGGGTGTTGTGGTGGGCGCCTGTAGTCCCAGCTACTCGAGGCTGAGGCAAGAGAATTGCTTAAGCCCAAGAGTTTGAGGTTGCTGTGAGCTGTGACACTACAGCACTCTATTGAAGGTGACATAGTGAGACTTTGTTTCAAAAACAAAAAAGAAATAGGGCATAACTACTATTTGCATAGCATTTATGTTGCATCAGGCATACCAAGTAATCTGGAGAAGATGTAAAGTATACTGGAGGAGTATGTGTAGGTTATGTACAAATATTACACCATGCCATTTTATAAAAGAGATTTGGGCATCCAAGGATTTTGGTATCCATGAAGAGTGCGGTGAGGGGCGATGTCCTGGAACCAATCCCCCATGGACACTAAGGGACTACAGTATATCATATTGCCTCTCATTTGATTATTTATCTGTTCAGTCAACATTTGGTACATACTACTATGTACCAGTATGCTCCCCTACTAATCTCTTGATTTAAAAATGACAAAATAAAAAATTCTGAAATCCTTCTCACTCTTGTTCAGGCTGTTCTAGAACTCCTGAGCTCAAGCAATCCACCCGTCTCTGCCTCCTAAAGGGCTGGGATTATAGGCGTGAGCCACCACACCTGGCCCCTACCTACTTTTTCCAAAGGGCTTGCTAGATGCTACTCCTGGGTCTTAACTTCTGACCATTCCCAAATGCCCATCTCTTCCTCCTCTTTAGTAATTCTTACTCCTAACATGCATCTCAAATTGAGTTATTTGGGATGCTGTTTCCAGTTAACTTCACTGGCACTCTGAGGGCACTTTGTACCCTATTTCTGAGCATGGCCTCAGTTTTTTTGTTTGTTTGGATATTTGCCAAACAGATGCTTTAGTCTATTTACTTCTTGGGGTTTTGTTTGTATTCAGTGAAGTTTAAAAGTAAAATAGTTAATGTACATGATGCAATGTTTTGTTTGTATTCAGTGAAGTTTAAAAGTAAAATAGTTAATGTACATGATGCAATGGTACATTTCAAAACTATTAAGAAATGATTGTAATTGTGAAAAAAGTAAAATAGATAAAAAGATAAAAGAAAAACCAATACAAATACTTCCATCCAAAAGCCAATTATATACATTCTAATATAATTCAAAACATTAATAAATATGTGGCAGAAGACAGAATGGAATGTCTTCAAAATGTGGAGAGGAAAATAACTGTTGATCTCGATTTTCATGCACAACTAAAATTTTCAAGAACAAGAGCTGCAGAGTTCAGATAAAAAATACAGTTTACCCACCCAAAGACCCTTGGTTGGGAAATTTCTAAAAGATGTACTTCATGAAGAAAGGAAGTGATTCCAGAACCAGAACTAGCAAAAAGTTGGTAAATATGGTAAACCTAAACAAACACTAATTGTACAGAAGAATAGGATGCTTAATTGGGGAACTGAAAAAACAGAGTGAAATAATAATATTGAACAACTATACTATAGCATGTAAGATAGAAGGGAGTGATTGAATGATTCACTGACAGTGGGCACTCACTATTTCCAGAAATCCCCCTTTTCTGGAAACTTGTCCCTTCTACTACCACAACCTCCAGCAACCCACTTGACTACTGAGAGTGTCATTAAATTAGTACAGTATAGTTCCATATCCTTGACCATAATGGATGGTCCAGAGGTAGGCAACTGACCCACACGGGAGCGTTTAGAAATGACAGGTAGATAGGGAGGCGCCTGTGGCTCAAAGGAGTAGGGTGCTGGCCTACCGGAGGTAGCAGGTTCAAACCCAGCCCCGGCCATTAAATAACTGCCTAAAAAAAAAAATTACAAATAGATAAATAAAAGAAGCAAAGAGTAGGGGTCAGTAGGTACTAAGCAGTGCTACAAAGTGCTGCATATACTTCATTGATGGCTACCTTTTGTCTCTGTGCTATCTAAAATGCTTCTTCCTTTTTTCTGCTTGTCCAAACTGTCTTTAAGGAACCCAGCTTAAGTGGTCCCTGTCCTCTTCACGTGATCAACTTTCCATCTGTAAATGATAGTGGAAAATTACCATCTGTGGCCTGTCAGTGTGCTGGGCATTTCACATACGTTGTCACTTAACCCTAACTACACTGGAATGACAGCACTTGCTTTCTCTTCACTCGTCATGGCAGAGTCATCTCTCTTAAAGGATATTGCCTCATGCAATAGTTTTCTAACTGTTCCATAGATTTACACGTGCCCTCTGCAGCTAGACTATAATATCTTTAAATACAGGAAGTATGTCTTCTTCTTTATTCTTATCTCTACTCATCTTTTCTCTTTCCTCTCCCTCATCTTTTAAAAAATACCCTTATTTCTCAATCCCCCCTCATTACTACTGCAGTTACTACTAATAAAAGCTCATGTTTATGATGGCTTGTATCACACTGACACTCATGCTAAGAACTTTATAAACAATTCCATTAATCCTCACAATTCTGTATGGTAGATATGATCTCCCTATTTCACGAAAGGTTTGGCAGCTTAAGCAGCTTGTTTGCTTTTTTTTTTTAGAGACAGAGTCTCACTTTATTGCCCTTGGTAGAGTGCTGTGGTGTCACAGCTCACAGCAACCTCCAACTTCTGGGCTTAGGCAATTCTCTTGCCTCAGCCTCCCAAATAGCTGGGACTACAGGCACCCACCACAACGCCTGGCTATATTTTGTTGCAGTTTGGCTGGGCTGGGTTTGAACCCGCCACCCTTGGTTTATGGGGCTGGCGCCCTACCCACTGAGCCACAGGCACTGCCCAAGCTTGCTCTTTTTCTTTTTTTTTTTGAGACAGAGCCTCAAGCTGTCCCCCTGGGTAGAGTGCCGTGGCATTACAGCTCATAGCAACCTCCAACTCCTGGGATCAAGCGAGTCTCCTGCCTCCGCCTCCCAAGCAGCTGGGACCACAGGCGCCCGCCACAACGCCCGGCTATTTTTTGGTTGCAGCCGCCATTGTTGTTTGGCGGGTCCGGGCTGGGGATTCGAACCCGCCACCTTAGGTGTACGTGGCTGGCGCCTTAGCCGGTTGAGTTATAGGCGCCGAGCCTGCTCTTTTTCTTTATTATCAGCCTAGATCTATTAGAGTGGGGACTTCCCCAACTCTAACATCCTCCCATGTGGTTATCTCCATCCTTAACTGCTGTGGCAGTTTGTACTGTGACAACTTGTTTAAGTTCAACCTATGTTTCTCAGAACCCACTTCCCATAGGGTTCTAGATTAGAGTTGGCCAAAAGAACAAAAATACTTTGTTAAGATTATGATTAGATACAGAAATGCAAAGTTGCCAGCAAATTCCATCATGTCTCTGCTCTGCATACAACTCTCCTGATTGTTAGGCCTGCTGACCAAACAGCAGCCTCAGGTCTACCACCAAAAGCTTGACTGAGAACCACGGAGAGGTAGCTGCGCAGAGGTGACAGCTCTGGGTGTCACCATTGGGTGTTGTGCCCCGTAGCGGCAGAGCATACCTGGCTTCCTGAATACACCTGCAGACAGTGACTCGATCACTACACCACTGCTTAGTGACAGACTGATTAGTGACATTTTTCTGAGTTTCTTCCACGACTGTGTAAAGTCTTACTCCTTTGGTATCCATATGATAGTATTCCACACTATCATAGTAGCTCTGCTTCCTTGATTAAACCGTAAATTAAATGCAAGGACTCAAGCCTCTGTCCAAGCTACTGACTTAAGAAATCTCTCCAACTTTCTGTTTGAAATCTTCTTGCATAACCAAATCTAGGCTACTCAGTTCTCTCATTGCCCCCAATCAAAGCTTATTTTATCAGTTCTGCACTTCCCATCTTTGCTTCCAAAGAAGCTGAAGTATCCTTCATTCCAAAGAAGCTATAGGGTGGTGCCTGTGGCTCAGTGGGTAGGGCGCTGGCCCCATATGCGGAGGGTGGCAGGTTCCAACCCGGCCCTGGCCAAACTGCAACAAAAAATAGCCAGGCGTTGTGGTGGGCACCTGTAGTCCCAGCTACTTGGGAGGCTGAGGCAAGAGAATAGCCTAAGCCTAAGCTGGAGGTTGCTGTGAGCTGTGACGCCACAGCACTCTACTACTACGGGCGACAGAGTGAGACTCTGTCTCTTAAAAAAAAAAAGGAAGCTGTATCTCCCTCCTTGATCTTCCCATTTACAAAAAACAAGATTTAATGGAGAGAATACTATACTAAGTATTAGATTAACAGATGTCAATAGCAATTTGTTAGCAAAGAATAAGACTAGTTAAGAATATTCAGGAATACTTCTGTGCTTTGGTTGAAGATGTGAAAATGGAGAAAGGAAGAATAAAGATACAGAAAAATTCTTGAGAAGAAAAATCTATTAATGTATAGTTTGTCTCAAATATTTTTCTGTTGGAAACAGGGAAGCTTTACTTTTTTATGTAATCATTTTAGGTTAATCTCAGTAGCTCTCTAAATTATTATTATTATTTTTGGCCGGGGGCTGGGTTTGAACCCGCCACCTCCAGTATATGGAGCTAATGCCCTACCCCTTTGAGCCACAGATGCCGCCCTCCCCAAATTATTTTTAAGTTTCTACAGGCATAAAAGAGTACCTATATGTACAGTTTTTCAAGTACTTCTTTCTTTTTTTTTCTTTTCCAAAAAGGTCACTTCTTCTTTTTTGGGGGGGCTACAATATTTCCAAATGTGTATTTCACTAGCCTTGGTTCTTCATAACATGAGAATGATTCAGTTCTGTTATTTTCTAGAGCTCAGTGTTTACTATCTAGGATTTTATTACTAAGCTATTCCACAGGTGATTCTGATTCCTCTTATTCCTTCACTCCTTTTTTTTTTGCCCTGGGTAGGGTGATGTGGCATCACAGCTCACAGCAGCCTCCAACTCCTGGTTTAAGTGATTCTCTTGCCTCAGCCTCCCAAGTACCTGGGACTACAGG
>NW_003852568.1:2288338-2300915 GCF_000181295.1 Otolemur garnettii
CTCCTGGGCTCAAGCGAGTCTCCTGCCTCAGCCTCCCAAGTAGCTGGGACTACAGGCGCCCGCCACAACACCTGGCCATTTTTTGGTTGCAGCCATAATTGTTGTTTGGCGGGTCTGGGCTGGGGATTCGAACCCGCCACCTTAGGTGTATGTGGCCGGCGCCTTAGCTGCTTGAGCCACAGGCACAGAGCCAGAACTATAGATTTTTATGAATACTTAGGGCTGAGCTACTTTCTCCTTCTCTTGTTTCTTTAACAGTATCTGAGCACCTTGTAAGTTTTGTAAATACTATACATATACAACATATACAATATTATTAACTTTATTTTTATTTATTTATTTTTGAGACAAAGTCCTTGGTAGAGTGCTGTGACATCACAGCTCACAGCAACCTCAAACTCTTGGGCTGAGGCGATTCTCTTGCCTCAGCCTCCCGAGTATCTACAGGACCACAGGCTCCTGCCACAATGCCCGGCTAGTTTTTTTTGCAGTTTGGCCAGGGCCCAGGTTCAAACCTGCCACCCTTGGTATATAGGGCTGATGCCCTACCCATTGAGCCACAGGCACCGCCCCATATTATTAACTTTAAAAAGGAGTTAAGCCCTGTGCAGTGTCTCACACCTGTAATCCTAGCACTCTGGGAGGCCGAGGCGGTGGATTGCCTCGGGTTTGAGACCAACCTGAGCAAGAGCAAGACCCCATCTCTAAAATTAGCCGAGCATTGTGGCAGGGACCTGTAGTCCCAGCTACTTGAGAGGCTGAGGCAAGAGAGTTGCTTGAACCCACCAATTTGGGGTTGCTGTGAACTATGAGCTGTGACTCCAGGGCACTCTCTCAAGGGCAACAAAGTAAGACTGTTTCAAAAAAAAAAGGACTTAACGTTTTAATTAAAAATATCTACACTGATTAGAAAAAACACTAAAGCCATAATATAAATCATGATATTAATCATTAGGATGTTAGTTTCATTTCCTTATCACATTAAAAAAATAAATATTTTGGATTGTATCATCATTTTGGACTTCTCCATGTATCTATGAAATACTTTTAAAATGTAAAAAATTCAAACTTAGAGTTTTCAACCTTATCAAATAATGATACTGAAGCATGTTTAAGTCTTAGGTTTAAAATAAAAAGCTACTTGGGAGCATTTAACTACAGTTGTCCCTCAGTATCTGTAGGGGATTGGTAACAGGACCCCCATAGATACCAGAATCCACATATCTTCAAGTCCTTTTTGTAAAATGGCATAGTATTTACACATAACCTACACAGATTCTTCAATATATAGTAGAACCTCCAGAGTTGACCACCTCCATGTACCATATATATGTATGTATAAGTAGGCCACTTCTTGTGTTGACTACCTCCACATGTTGGCCAGTTTGTTACAGTCCCTTGGGTGGACAACTTACAGAGTTTCTACTGTATTTTAAATCATTTCTAGATTCCTGTGCACACATTCCCATGCAGTGTATATAGTGTAAATGCTATGTAAATAATTGTAATATTGTCTTTTTTATTTGTACTATTTTTTATTGCTATATTGTGTTTTTGTTTTTTAGCAATGAGATCTTGCTATATTGGGCTGGCCTTGAAATCCTGGGTTCTAGCAATTCATCCTCCTTTCTCATCCTCCTGAATAGCTGGGACTACAGACATGTACCACCATTCCTGGTTTGGTGTACTATTATTTATTTATTTATTTTTGAGATAGAGTCTCACTTTGTTGCCCTTGGGAGAGTCCTGTGGCGTCATAGCTCACAACAACCTCAAACTCTTAGGCTTAAGTCAGTGGTTCTCAACCTTCCTAATGCCATGACCCTTTAATACTCTCCCTCATGTTGTAGTGACCCCCAACCATAAAATTATTTTTGTTGCTACTTCCTAACTGTAATTTTGCTACTGTTATGAATCCTAATGTAAATATCTGATATGCAGGATGGTCTTAGGTGAAAGGGTTGTTCAACCTCCAAAGGGGTCGCAACCCACAGGTTGAAAACCGCTGGCTTAAGTGATTCCCTTGCCTCAGCCTCCCAAGTACCTGGGACTACAGGTGCCCACCACAGCGCCTAGCTATTTTTTGGTTGTAGTTGTCATTGGGCAACTACAACCCTGGGCTGGATTTGAACCTGCCAGCTCCAGTATATGTGGCCAGTGAGTGCCCTAGCCACTAAGCTACAGGTGCTGAGCCAGTGTGTACTGTTATTTTTTATCTTTTTTCCCCCCAGGTATTTTCGATCTATGGTGTATTGAAGCTATAGATGCTGTAATAGAACTGACTGTTATTAAATAATGGCACAGAGATAATTAAAAACTGAATACAGGCCTGTGGTCCCAGCTACTTGGGAGGCTGAGGCAAGAGAATCACCTGAGCCCAAGAGTTTGAGGTTGCTGTGAGCAGCTGTGATGACATGACACTCTACTGAGGGTGATTTGATGAGACTCTGTCTCAAAATAAACAAACAAAAAAAGCTGAACACAGCTTAGACTGTAGATCTATACCCAGAGACTAATAAGAAATAGTAAGTATTGACTCAAATTTTTCCACTGGCTTCTAAATAATAATTTTCAAAATTAATTTTCAAAACCTTTTCCATAGAAAACCTTGTGTCTGTGGTAGGAGACTCACAAATACTTAATTTTATCCTTCTGGGCATATGGATAGATCGAATTTCCCCATCCTGTTTATCTCAGGTACAGGCATGAGACTAACTTTAGCTGAACTTGTGGCTGGAAATGGTGAATGCTTCTTCCAGTTAGAAGCTTTAAAAGCCAGAGTGTACTTTGATACATACTCTTTGTCATGGCAACCAGTAGTGCTCCAGATAGTGGCTGCTCCCAAGTGAGTTCTCAAAGTGGGACACAAAGTAAGGATAACAATGTTGACCACATACTCCCAGCTGAAAGCATGAGCAAAACCTTTGTAGTTTTAAGCCACTGAGATTTGGGGATTATTGTTCACAGCCTACTCAGAATAATGTGGAATAAAAAACTTAATAAAAACCACACTGAAAATTGCTAATGTTCACTCTGTTCATTTCAAGAAATTCTTACAAATTCTCTAACATTAAATTCTTCCATATTCTCTTAGAGATCAGAAAAATGAATATTTTCCCATAGCATTTAAAATGAACTAATTTATGGGTGGCACCTGTGGCTCAAAGGAGTAGTGTACCGACTCTATATACCAAAGGTGGCAGGTTCAAACCCAGCCCCGGCCAAAAACGGCCAAAAAAAAAAAAAATTTAACTAGTTTATTATCCTACTGAAAAGTATATGCAATACATATGTAGAAATCTTTCAGTTTTACTCACATACTGCTCAGAACTCTTTAAGCAATTATAAAAGGGTGAAGGGTGAAAACAGTATTTAAATTTGAGTGTTTTTGTTTTTTGGAGACAGAGTCTCCCTATATTGTCCTTGGTAGAGTGCCATGGTGTCACAGCTCACAGCAACCTCAAACTCTTGGGCTTAGCCTCCCATGTAGCTCCCATTCTCTTGCCTCAGCCTCCCATGTAGCTTTGACTACAGGCACCCGCCACAATGCCTGGCTATTTTTGTTGTTGTTATTATTATAGTTGTCATTGTTGTTTAGCATGCTTGGGCCGGGTTTGAACCTGCCAGCCCTGGTGTTTGTGGCTGGTGCCCTAACCACAGAACTATGGGTGCTGAGCCTTCAGTGGTTTTTTTTTTAACTGCCTTGGCTCTACCCCCAGAAGATTCCAGTATCCCTATTCCCATAATGAATGCTGCATGGAATGAGAGCACGTGAGTAATGTGGAGGCAGCGAGTAATTGGAAGAGCCACATAGCATCTGAACTCCACTGTGTGAGACTGCACAAGATCCTTAACACCTCTGAGCCTTAGTTTCCTAACCTCTAAAATCAGGATAACGTGCTCTACTATAGTTTCTGTGACATTCAGTATGTGGTGTGAATTTTTTGGTATATAGGATATACTCAAAAAATAGTTCTTTATCCCAAGACGCAGTTTGAAATCTATAGAAAATTATGTGCTATCCTCAAATGCCAGAAGATGTGCCTTTATGAAACAGGAACAGAGTCAAAGAGGAAATGGAGTTGGGGTGCAAAACATGAATGAGATGAACAAGGACATTGTTCAAGGATTTATTTGCAGAGTAAAATGCACAGCGAGGGCGGGGCCTGTGGCTCAAAGAAGTAGGACGCCAGCCCCATATGCTGGAGGTGGCAGGTTCAAACCCAGCCCTGGCCAAAAAAAAAAAAAAACCCAATAAAATACACAACAAAAAATATTTTTAAATTGATATTGAAGGGTATAAAGAAAAGAACTGTTGATGTGGCTATGGAGGTCAAGCCTGAGAAGCTCTACTAAGAAGATAACAGATAGGGAAAATGGAAATCTAATCCGCAAATTATCACGTTCCTAAGGAATCAGAATACTGAGGAAAACCAAAGGCATAAATTAAAAAATAAAAAACTTGAAAGAGCTGAAACAAAACTGAGATATTGCATATATTTTTCAAAACAAAACCAAACCTTGAATTTTTTGTTTAAATATCTGTACAATACATCTGTCTATACATTTGGAGATACTAAAAGGCAAAGCAACAATATTTTCTCTTATATAACCTGCTTAACAGACTAATTTGGCAAATTAACCCACTCTCCATTCGCTCTCTCTCTATAAAGCCTTCCAGTAAATTACTAAAATTCACCACTAGTTAAGCTTATTCTGCTCTCATCAATTTAACAAGAATTAGTTATTTGTGTGCTTATTATCTTATACAGTTTAATTAAATATTACACAAATTAATGAAATGGTGAACATGAAAAGAGAATTCTTTCTATGAAAGTGAAGCTGAACATTTAGAAAGACTTGAAGTCTAGTTAAATCAGCTATAGGAAATCAGTTGTAAAAGACTGGGGGAGGTAGGTAGATCATATACTCAGACTGCTTTACATCTATTTTTGGTTATTTTATTTTATTTTATTTTTTTATTTTTCAAGACAGAGGCTCACTTTGTTGCCCTTAGTAGAGTGCTTTGGCTTCACAGCTCACAGCAGCCTCAAACTCCTGGGCTCAAGCAATTTTCTTACCTCAGCCTCTCAAGTAGCTGGGACTACAGACACCCATAACACCCCGCTGTTTTTTTGTTGTTTTTGTTGTTGCAGTTGTCATTGTTGTTTGGCAGGCCTGGGCCGGGTTCGAACCTGCCAGCCCTGGTGTATGTGGCTAGCGCCTAACCGCTGAGCCTTTTTTAAGTAAAAGAAAATAGTTAAGATAAAAATTTATCATTTTTGTTCCTTTTATGTAATTCATTAAATATTGAATACTACCAGTACCAGTCACATTAAATATGACACCTTCAGTGTACATCAAAATAGATAGGATCTATGTGGATTATGACAGACTTTTATAATAACTGGTATAGCTTTTTGAACAGTTATATACTAGGCATTGTCCTAAACATATATCGTTTAAACCTCCTAACAAATCTGTCAGGTACTATTATCTCTATTTTACAGAAAAGGAAAGTGAGGCTTAGAGAGATTAAAAAGTTAAGCTGAGACTCCTTCATGTTTGACTCCCAACCTCATACTCTTAATAAATACTACCTTTATTTTCATTATCTTTTATATAACTTTAAATTTTTCAATGAACGTTAAAAAAATTAAAAAAAAATAAACATTTTAAGCACAGTTGGTTAGTATGTAGGGTCTGTTAATTTAGTTCCACTGCTGCCTACTCTTCAAGGTCTCTGCAAGTATCCTGCCCACTTCCATACAGAGTAGGTACTCAGTGAATGATACAAATGTTGAAGAATGATTTTTTATATTACTGATGAATATTATAAGTCTGATTTTCTCATTGTTCTGATAAAGCAAGAAAAGCAGCCATTTAAGGACAGATTCTAGAGCCAGACTGCCTGAATTCAAGTCCAAGTTCCACCATAGACAAGGGCAGTTATTATGTCCCTGTGCTTCAGTTCCCTTGTTTGCAATATGCATATGCTAATAATAACTAATTCATAGGCTTGTGGTGTGGATTAAATGAATTAAAATCTTTAAATTAATACTTAAATTGGTGCCTAGAACATAGAAAATTATATTTAAGTTTGCTAAATAAAATAAACAATGAGGGACAAAAAACCAAAAGAAACTCAAACAGTAAATTCAAAAGAAAACTTTTGTAAATTACCAGTGATTTTGGTAGGCATCACCTTTTAAATAACCTTATAACACTGTAAAATGAGATCCTTGCTGTCTGCATTGTGCAAGGTGTGGGGTCCTAAACAACAAAACACTGCCTTTGCGAAGAACTAACTTCCTACTGGAGGACACAAAGCTGCTGGTAGTGCAATGGGATGATTACAGTGTGCTGAGTGCTCTAGAAGCATCCTAAGTTAATGATGATGAGAAGACCTAAATTGGGAATTATCAAAAGAACACCAATAAAATTGTTTCTTAAACTGTTCTTTTAATTTGTCACTATTAATTGTTGAAGTCCACACTAAATTACTAACTACACAAATGTGAACAATTACCTTTAGAAGTCATTCCAAAGTTTATAAACCTCATAGTCCTTTTTTAAACTTAGCAAGGGAAAGGCATTGTGCTAGTGACAGTAGGGTATCCAAAGAAGGTCTTATCCCTATACTCCTATCAGTTGGGAAGACAAAGTATAAACAAAGTAATAATAATAAGGTAAAACCTAGTCTTAACTGTTACTAATCTAAGTAACAATAAAGGCAACTGTGCTAGAGATATTACACAGTAAATAAGTGACTGACCACCCTGAGGAACACAGCCAGTGTTCCAAATAAGTCTCAGGGATATCCAAACCAGAAGACAAAATTTTGCAGATAAGTTTCTTGTTAAATGCATATGTAAATATATCTCACACAACATTTTGAAAATAAAGGGAAAGGTTTTATTGATTTCTCTATGTATAGTTCATCCCGATTGAACAATTATATACCAGATATGTAAGAAAACTTCATATAGACTGTTACATGAAGTAAGTCATGAATGAGGGAACACACAATTTAAGGAAATCCTGTGAAACCTTTGAAACAATCACCTACTAAATGCTTTAGTTGGAAATAAATTCAATTTTATAGTACATGTATTTACATATATTTGGCTTAATAAAAGTGAGGTTCACCTCTAAAAGTAAGCAACATACTTCATTACCAGAAATTTATTCTTTAAATATTTACCAACACAATCACTATGAAATGAGAACATGGAGTAAAGTTTATAAAGACTTGCAATTTTTGAAATTCACATAGTGGTAGAATGAGGACTAGAATCCAGATCTTCTGACTCTCAATCCAATACTTCTTTCATTACACCAGAAAACAGTTTTCTCAAAATGTATTTCAGTAAAGCCACCTGCTTTTATGTTACATTTCTGGCTATTCCAGTGCAATGATTGCAGGCTAGGAAAATTTTAAACATACTTCTTAAGTGTAGGAAAAGACAGGTATTGATTTTCTTTCCATTTTTCTCAAGCCAAGTTTCTTTCAAAATTAAAATTTTGACAGCCTATTTAGGAAAAGTGTCTAACCCTGAACTTTGTATGTCCCCAAACAATAAGGGATTCTTTTCTTCTTCTTTTTTTTTTTTTTGTGAGACAGAATCTTACTATGTTGCCCTTGGTAGAGTGCTGTGGTATCATAGCTCCTAGCAACCTCAAAGTTTGGGCTCAGGCTATTCTCTTGCCTCAAGTCCAAATAGCTGGGACTACAGGTGCCTGCCACAATGCCTGGCTATTTTTTGTTGTAATTGTCATTATTGTTTAGCAGGCCCAGGCCAGGTTCAGACTCACCAGCCCTGGTGTATGTGGCTGGTGCCCTAACCTCTGAGCTACAGGTGCCAAGCCAGATTCTTATATATATCTAGCTCAGTGAAGCTGTATTGAAATTCTGAAATGCTAGTTTTCTGATTACAAAATCCCTTATGACATAGTAGAGCTGGCTTAAAATTATTCCTTTTTTCATGTTTAATTCCTTTACACACGTCTGTGTTCTTATAATAAAAATCACGCTTAGGAATAAAAATATTTTAAAACAATAATTTGGAGAAAGTAGTTTTATTTCTAGGTGACTGGTGTTAATGTGATAGCATTAAGTGGGACCAGAGAACTCATTTGTTTCATAACTTTCATTGTAGGTTATTAGGAAATTTCAGTGAAGGATTTTGTTATGATTTTCTTGGTAATACAGGAAACATGCATTGTATAGATGATACATCGTGACAGTTTTTGTTACTGAATATTAGTTTTTATGAAAGCAATATATTGTTTGTGTGTCCAGAAAATGCTCCAAAAAGGCATGGGTTAATTCCTAAAAAGTTTAAGGCTGTGCCACCTCTAGCTCATAAGAAAGTCCCCCCTGAGATTTACCTATCCAGTACTATTTATTATAGAAAGAATTGCCTGTAAGTATCAACAACTTGTGAAATGGCAGGCAGGGTCCCGCATGGCAGTGCGCAGGAGCCCCGTGTTTGTTGAGAAGGTGCTGCAGAAACTATTTCCTAGCGTTTCATGTGGCCAAGAAAAGAGGAAGCTCAAGGCCCCAACTGTCAGCAGTCCACCCAGAACGTGATCTGTGAGAGTATGAGAGCTGAGCATGTCCAGCCCCGACAGACGGTGACACTAAGGTCCAGTCTGAGAGGCGGCGCTAAACAAATCTGCCTCCAGAGGGTATGCTCTGTGCCAGAGCACACCACAGCCAGCAATCCTGAGAACGTTTCCGGCGGTGAGAGCTCAGAAGATCAGGAACTTCATGATCAGCCAAAGAGAAGAATTAGAAAGTGTAAATTAAAGAATCCCAAGAGTACTTATGTGGAACAAGCACAGTTAGAGAAATAGCAGTGTCTTTTACAAGAAAAATTATGGCCACAGCACACAGATGGCCCCACAATCAGTAAAAATAAAAAAAGGAAAGTGAAAAAGGAACAGCAGATTAAAAGGAAGAAAGCAGCCGGCTTAGCGGCTTCGCCTCTTTCGTCAGTTTTATGTACCAGCTGGAGGAGAGCAGCAGTGACCGGGAAGGAGCAGGAGACGTGGAAGGGCAGGTCCCCCCAGAGGCCCAGGACTTTCCCACCATGGATGCCAGGGAGCCGGACTCCACTGGGGCCAGTGAGGAGGACGCCACAGACGCCAGCGAGGAAGATGTCAGAATTACCTGTGAAAAGACAGTATCCTAAATTTTTGTAAGTCCACATAGAAATTTATTTTTATGATAGTATCTCCAAAGATCCAGATTCAGCTGTCTGTATGGAAACCACCTGGACTCCCGCCGCCTGCCTCCCTTGGATGTGTTCATTCTTGATCACATGAAAACGCTGCTACTTTTGCAAGACATTGAAAGATTAAGGAGAGCCCTGGAAGTATTCCCAGAACATTGCATGATGCCTCCTGACCATGCCAGAGTAATCTCAGCCTACTTTTAATTGCTGGATCACAAATATCCTTTGTGAGAACAGCAGTGAACAGAATCAGAATATCTCTTTAAGAAGACCTAATATTTAACAAGAAAATGTGAAAGACACATATGAATTGGACTGAGAGTTAATCCTTATTACAAAAAAGATTAAATTCCTAATATTTTCTTCATGATCCATATCCTATGAACTTTGAAGACATTTCTTCCATATTTATGTTTGTACGTAATTGTTAGATGTCATCTATATTTTTATAAAATTTTAAATCCTTAAAGAAAAAAAAAATCCTAGTGAAATGCTGGTAGTATGACATAAACTTCTCATTGTTCCTCACTGAGATAGGTTTGTTTATCTGTGTTATTGACAAATTATTTAATTTTCTTGAAGAATTAGCATAATTTCATATAATGCAGAAGCATCTTGATTAGCAAGTAAAAGTAAACTTATGTACCTGAAAATCTAAATGGATATCTAATAAATTGATTGGATAATTTAAAAAAAAGAAGAAATACCTTACATACATTAAAAACCTTAAAACATCACAAAATCATATTCATACTAACTTTATTGCATAGGATATTTTACAGTTCCTGTGATTTTTGTTCCCATTTATAGGCCAAAAGATTATTAACACTGAAATTTACGAGTTTGCCTGACAAAGATTAGCAAAAGATAGTACAAACTGTTAGGTAAAAGATTATTGGGGAATAGACTTGTAACCGCAGTGATAATTTATCATGCCACAGATTACTTGCTAATTGCAGTGGGGAAAATATACCTTACCTTAACCTCCTCAACTAAGTGATCCAATTAGCATCTTAAATGATAGGACTGGGCAGGATACGTCCCCTGACAGAAGGTATATGAAATATACAGAATCAGTATTCAAAATGTTTAATTTGAAACTAATCTATCCTTTAAACCTAGTTTACAGTTAATAGCTAGTATAGGGGAATATAGGACCAAGCTAAATGGACATGAGAGGGAAAAATCTGGCAGATGCAGAAAGTAAGTCATTTTATGAAACACCTCTCTTGACCTCTTCAGAAAAATCAGTGTTATTTGCAAAGAGGGGAAGGAGGTGAAGCTTATGTAGCTAGAAGAGATCAAAGATTTAACAGTCAAATGCAATGAATAAACTTTGGTGGGATGCTAGTTTGGTGAGAATGGGTATACAAAACCATAGAAGACAGTTTAGTATCAACAGGGTGACTTAAATGTGGGTAGAATAAAGAATTACCACTAAAGAATTACCACACCAAAGAAAATGAACAATAGTGGTATTTTGGCTGTATATAAAAAATGTCCTTATCTTTAGGTGATACATACTGACATATTTAGGGGTAAATGTCATGATGTCTACAGCTTAGTGTCAAATGATTTGGTGAAAAATAATGTACAGACATATCTTTTTTTATTGCACTTCATTATACTTCATGGTATTTTGAAAACAAATCTGGAAAAGTCTTTATCCTTTATTTTTGAAAGGTATATTTCCAGGGTCTAGATTTCTAGGTTGATAACTTTTTTTCTTTCAATATAGGTACACCTTGTTTTTGTTTAACTTATTTCCCTTTTTTTTGCAGATAGTATGTTTTTTACAAGTTAAAGGATTATGGAAGCTCTGCCCCAAATAAATCTATTGGTGCCATTTTTCTAACAACATGTACTTTGTGTCTCTGTATTGCCTTCTGGTAATTCTTGGAATATTTTAAACTTTTTCATTATTATGTCTGTTATGGTGATCTGTGACCAGTAATCTTTGATGTTACTATTGGAATTGTTTGGGGGCATCATGAACCACACCCATTTAAGATGGAAAACTTAATAAGTAAATGTTATGTGTATTTTGACTATATCACCATCCAGCTCTCCCTCTTCTCCAGTCTGCTGACTCTCTGAGACACAGTAATATTGAAATTAATGGCCCTATAATGGCCTCTAGAGAAGCATTAAAGTGAAAAGAAGAATCACACAACTCTCACTTTAAGTCAAAGCTAGAAATAGTGACTAAGTTGAGTCATGTTGAATGATAAGAAACCAAAAATCTGTCTTGTTGATATGGAGTAAGTTCTAATGGTTCAGATAGAGTATCACACCGGGCACAATATTCCCTTAAGCCAAAGCCTAATCCAGAAAAAGGCCCTAACTCTCTTCATTTCTGTGAAGACTAAGAGAGTTGAAGCTGCAGAAAAAAAGTTTGAAGCTTATCAGAGGCTGATTCGTGAGGTTTAAGGGGAGGAACCATCTCTAGAACACGCCTGTGCAAGGCAAAGCCCCAAGTTATCCAGAAGATCTAGCTAAAATAAGTGATGAAGGTGGCTACACTAAATAAAAGATTTTCAGTGGAAAGGGAATAGCCATGTATGGGAAGAAAATGGCATTTAGACATTTATATCAGGAAATGAGAAATGAGTCCCTGGCTTCAAAGCTTCACAGGACAGGCTGACTCTCTTGTTAGGGATTCAGTGCCTTTGGTGACTTTAAGTTGAAGCCAACACTCACCATTCCAAAAGCCCTAGGGACCTTATGAATTATGCCAAATCTATTGTGCCTGTATTCAGAAATGAAACAAAAAATGTGCTTAGTAACAACACATCTGTTTACAGCATGGTTTACTTACTATTTTAAGCATAGTTAATACTTCAATAGTTAATGCTATTGAGACCTCCTGCTACTGCTCATTGACAGTGCATATGGTCAGATGGAGATACACAAGGGTAGTATTTTTGTGTCCGCTGACACACCCCATGAATCCAGGAGTCATTTTGACTTTCAGTTCTTCCTTTTTAAGAAATACATTTTGTACAATTAAAGCTGCCATAGACAGTTGATTCTTCTGATGGATCTGGGCAAAGCAAATTGAAACCCTTCTGGGAAGGATTCACCACTCTAGATGCCATTAAGAACACTTGTGATTCATGGGAGTAGATCAAAATATCAACATTTCAACTTGAGTTTGGAAGAAGCTGATTCCAACTCTAATGGATGACTTCAGTGAGGGAAGTAACTACAGACATGGTAGAAAGAGCAAGAAACTAGAATTATGGCTCGGCGCCTGTGGCTCAAGCGGCTAAGGCACCAGCCACATACACCTAAGGTGGTGGGTTTGAATCCAGCCCGGGCCCACCAAACAACAATGA
>NW_003852568.1:2302761-2306613 GCF_000181295.1 Otolemur garnettii
TTAGGTGGAAGGAGAGCAGCATTTATTTTTAATTTTTTTTCTTTTTTTTTTGCACAGTGGCATTTAATCTAGTGCGGTTTTTTTTTTTTTTTTTTTTTGGCTGTTGATCCTAAACCCCTCTGAGTGCCTTACTCAACATCCTGTGAATTGTGAGGTTTTCCATTCTGAAAGTCTAACAGTCTTATGAAGAAAGCGTTATGTGTAAAAGAGACAGAATCAGGGAGTGATTACCCATAGCCTCGTCTTCTCAGTGTCTTTGTATCAGGCATATCTGCTATGTGTAATAGATACAAGGGATTTAATTTTTTCCTATTATTAGCCGGCAAACTCAAGGAAGTCATCATGTACTCTTTAGCTTACTGCTTTGCGGTCTTTAGCATGTGGCCAGGGATAGAAATGTCTCACAAATATTTTTATTAATATGGAGTTTGAAGGTGAGCTCTATCTGAATTAGACATAATTTGGGGGTTATCAGTTGGCTTATAGGTGATAATGGTTGTAATCATAGAAAACGATAATAGTCCTCCCAAGAGAGTCAGCAGAATGAAAAAAAGCCGTAATGTGAGGGTGGAACTTCAAATGACAGTAGTGTTTGATAGCCAGTAGACGAAGGAGAGACTCCTAAGCAGCCAAGGCGAGAGTGAGAAGTGGACTGGGCAGTGCGGAGTCCTGAGAGAGTCAGCTGCCATGGAAGCTGCAGTGAATATTTATGGTTTTGGTTGCTATCATTTAAACCACCTTTTGGGGGGATTGGAGGGAATCATTCATTGTGTTGGTCTTTGTGGAAGTAGCAGTGTCCTTTAGTATAATGACTAGAACAAAAAAAAAAGTTAAAGTAACCTTTGACAGGTTACTTTATGGTTAAGAGCTTTAATTCACAGATACGATTTAGCTTTGTCTTTTCAGTGTAGTGTTTTCCTTTTAATTTGTTGTACACTTAATTTTATAATTCTTTTGTGTTTTTTCCCATTTTACCTTCAGAATATTGGTAAATGTATTAAACTGTCCTATATAAATACAGCCTGGAGCCAGTTTTCATTACTTACTGTCATAGTTTGGAGAATTTCTATTGCTTTTCCTGAAAGTAATGTTAATGATTTACTAAGTTGGAAAAATTTAAGTTTTCAAAGTATAGTACTTTATTTCTGAGATCGGTCAATTTTTTCTGAAACATTTGAAGTTAACTGAAAAATTTTATTTATAATTTAAATTTGTAGAAAAAATGTATTAAAAGCTCTTCAACAGCTTGGCACCTGTGGCTCAAGTGGCTAAGGCACCAGCCACATACACCTAAGGTAGTGGGTTTGAATCCAGCCCCGGCTGGCCAAACAAAAATGATGGCTGCAACCAAAAAAGAGCCGGGCATTGTGACGGGCGCCTGTGGTCCCAGCTACTTGGGAGGCGGAGGCAGGAGACTCTCTTGAGCCCAGGAGTTGGAGGTTCCTGTGAGCTGTGATGCCACAGCTCTCTACCCAGGGGGATAGCTTGAGGCTCTGTCTCAAAAAAAAAAAAAAAAAGCTCTTCAACGTAACTTTCTGTATGTATATGTGTGTACTTTTGTCAATTGTTGTCCATCATCTGTGGGTAAAATAATTGCCACATATGTAGGTATATGTGTGCTGTGCTTTAAATTCACTGCTGGTACCTTCTTAGTTACTGTCAGCATTACACTTTACCGAGAGCATATATATTTTGGTTCTCTGCTTTTATTAAAACTTTAGCCTACACCCACTCCCAACCAACACATACACATCATAAATATACACATACATACACACATGTGCAGGGGGAAGTCTTTGGAACTAAAACACTTAATTCCCTTTTCCCTTAGGGAAAGAATTAAGAGAGAGAATTTCCTGTGCTAGCAGCTTTCCCAAAAGGTGAACTACTGGAGTGACATACGGTATTATGGAAAGTAAACTTCAGCAAGAAATAAGAAATGGGTATTTAATCTTAGCTTTGCCTAGCTTTATGACCTTAAGGAAGTCATATTATCTTTTTGCTCAGATTTCTCATTTATAAAATAGTGTGCTTAGATTAGATGTTTGTTTCTTAGCTGTTTAAAATTTAGTCCTATAACTTGTCTTAAGTAAAAAGTCCTGAAAACTAAGGTAACCTAATGGATGCCCTTGGAAATGGTATTGATTAGGTGTCGAAAGGAGCATTTTCATGTTTTATATTCTATCCCATATGTTAATATGTTTAAAATTTTTCCTTTGATAATTCTTTAATGTTACTTGGCACTTCAAACTAATATTACAGCTAGAAAGAAATTTAAGCTGTTAGAATACTGAGTTTGTTTTTTTAAACTATACATGTGTCATCCTGTAGTAGAGAGTTGCTGGAATAGGCAGTCAGGGGTTGCAGAATGGCAGTGTGAAAGGAGCACAGGCATAGTGTTTATGTAAAATTTTGAAGTAGTTGCTAATATTTGAAAATGGGGAGATCTCACAATTGAAGTTTGGATTCAGAGCTTTTTGAAAAATCAGCATATCTCAAAATACTGAATGTGAACTCCTGTAAGCAGCTGTTGACTGGAGCTGAGGCTGTTGCTCCTCTTGGTGGGCAAATGATGTTATTCATAGAACCTGCCACTTCTGTTTTGTTTCCTTCCTTTTTTCTCTCCCTTCCCTCCTCCTATTTGGAGATATTATTCATATACCATGAAATTCACCTTTTTAAAAATTACAATTCGGGAATTTTTAGTTTATTCACAAAATTGGGCAACCATCAGCCTTCCTCATCTAATTCTAGTACCTTTAGTTAGTCCCCAGAGATACTTTGTACCTCTTCATAGTTATTCACTATTTACCATACCCAGCCCTAAGAAACCTTTAACCTGCTTTCAGTCTCTGTAGACCTGTCTGTTCTAGACATTTCACATAGGTGGAGTCATACAACATGTAACATTTCTTGTCTGGCTGATCCCACCTAGCATGTCTTCAAGGTTTATCCATGTTAGAGGATGTATCATGATTTCATTCTTTTTAATGACTGGATAATATTCCATTGTATGGAGACATGACATGTTTATTCATCAGATGATAGACATTTGGGTTTCGACTCTTTGGCTTTTTTCTTTTTTTGAGAGATGAGGAAGCTGCAGAAAAAAAGTTTGAAGCTTACAGAGGCTGATTCGTGAGGTTTAAGGGGAGAAACCATCTCTAGAACATAAAAGTGCAAGGCAAAGCCCCAAGTTATCCAGAAGATCTAGCCAAAGTAAGTGCTGAAGGTGGCTACACTAAACAAATGATTTTCAATGGAAGGGAAATAGCCGTGTATGGGAAGAAAGTGGTGTTTTGACATTTTTATTTAGAAATGAGAAGTGAGTCCCTGACTTCTTAGAAACTTCTGTTTCATGTGGGTGATCTAATTTGGTTTACATTTGTTTATAGTATTTCCTTATTGTTTATTATTTCCATAAGACTGGTAGTAATGCTTCCTTTTTCATTTCTTGAGTTTATTTTTCTTTTTAGTTAGTCTAGCTAAAAGTTTGTCAGTTTCATTGATCTTTTCACAAGACTAGTTTTATTGATAACTGTTTTAGTTTCATTGTTTTCTAAAAATTTTCCATGGTATTTCTACTTTCTAGTTTATTTCCCCTCTACTCCCTATTGTTTCTTTGTTTCTTTGGGTTTATTTTTTTCCCTTTTTTTTATTAAATCATAACTGTATACATTAATGCATTTATGGGGTACAATGTGCTGATTTTATATACAATTTGGGATGCTTACATCAAACTGGTTAACATAGCCTTTACCTCACTTAATTATCACGTTAAGACATTTATACTTTACACTTAATAATTTGGCATGTACCCTTGCAATATGCACCATAGGTGTGGTCTCACTG
>NW_003852568.1:2306633-2320113 GCF_000181295.1 Otolemur garnettii
CCCACACACACTGCAGCATGATGCAATGGGATCAGAAAAATTGGATTTCTGGTTTTGACTCCACCACATATGAAATTCTTTTTTTTTTCCAGGTTTTTAGCCAGGGCTGGATTTGAAACTGCCACCTCTGGCATATGGGGCTAGTGCCCTACTCCTTTGAGCCACAGGCACCATCCCACATCTGAAATTCTTAATCTTATGCAAATAACTTTTCTGAAGTCCAATTATTTGTCTGAATATGGGATTTTTTTTTTGAGACAAAGTCTCATTTTGTTGTCCTTAGTAGAGTGCTCTCAACTCCTGGGCTTAGGCAATTCTCTTGCCTCAGCCTCCCAAGTAGCTGGGTCTACAGGCGCCCACGACAATATCCGGCTATTTTTTTATGTTGTTGTTGCAGTTTGGCTGGGGCCAGGTTTGAACCTGCCACCCTCATATATGGGGCTGGCGTCCTACCCACTGAGCCACAGGTGCCTCCCCCTCTTCCCTCCTTCATCCTGGGCTATGGTTGTGTTTTGTCTTTCATATAAAAGTGTGAGTGATTGTAAATTGGTTTCATAATAGTACTGAGTACATTGGATACTTTTTCTTCCATTCTTGAGATACTTTAGTAAGAAGAATATGTTCCAGCTCCATCCATGTAAACATAAAAGAGGCAAAGTCTCAATCTTTTTTTAAGGCTGCATAATTTTCCATGGTGTACATACACCACAATTTATTAATCTATTTATGGGTTGTTGGGCACTTGGGTATCTTCCATGAACTTGGCAATTATGAATTGGGCTGCAGTAAACATTCTGGTGCAAATATCTTTGTTGTAAAGTGATTTTTGGTCTTCTGGACATATACCTAGTAGAGGAATTGCAGGATCAAATGGCAGGTCTACTTTTAGATCTCTAATTGTTATCCAAACTTCTTTCCAAAAGGAACATATTAGCTTGCATTCTCACCAGCAGTGCAGAAGTGTTCCCTTTTCTCCACATCCATGCCAACATCTGTAATTTTGGGATTTTGTTATGTGGGCTACTCTTATTGGAGTTAGATGATATTTCAAAGTGGTTTTGATTTGCATTTCTCTGATAATTAAAGATGATGAGCATTTTTTCATGTATCTGTAGGCCATGTGTCTGTCTTCTTCAGAGAAACTTCTGTTCAAGTCCCTTGTGGAATGGGATTACTTGTTCTTTTCTTGTTAATAAGTTTGAGTTCTCTGTGGATTCTGGTTATCAAACCTTTGTCAAAAACATAACCTGTAAATATCTTTTCCCATTCTGAGGGCTGTCTTCTTGCTTTACTTACTGTATTCTTGGTTGTGCAGAAGCTTTTTGGTTTGATCAGATCCCAGTAATGTATTTTTGGTGTTGCTTCAATTGCCCAAGGGGTCTTCCTCATAAAGTGTTCCAGGCCCATTTCTTCAAGTGTTTCCCCTGCACTGTCTCCAAGTATCTTTATAGTTTCATGTCTTAAATTTAAATCTTTTATCCATTGAGAGTCAGTTTTTGTTAATGGTGAAAGGTGTGGGTCCAGTTTCAGTCTTTTACAGGTCACCAGCCAGTTCACCAGCCAGTTCACCTAGCACCATTTGCTAAACAGGGAATCTTTCCCCCAATTTATGTTTTCCATAGGCTTATTGAAGATCAAATGACGATAAGTGTCTGGGTTCATCTCTTGGTTCTCAATTCTGTTCCATACATCTACCTCTCTATTTTTTTGTGCCAGTACCATGCTATTTTGATCACTATAGATTTATAGTATAGTCTGAAGTCTGGTAGTGTGATTCCTCCTGGTTTGTTTTTATTTCTGAGTAATGTTTTGGCTAGTCAAAGTTTTTTCTGATTCCATATAAAACGAAGTACTGTTTTTTTCCAGATCTTTAAAGTATGACAGTGGTGCTTTGATAGGGATTGCATTAAATTTGTTTTTTGCTTTGGGTAGTGTGGACATTTTAACAATGTTTATTCTTCCTAGCCATGAACATGGTATTTTTTCCCCTTTGTTAACATCTTCAGCTATTTCTTTTCTCAAAGTTTCATAGTTCTCTTTATAAGATATCTTTCACATCCTTTGTTAGGTAAATTCCCAAATATTTCATCTTCTTTGGGACTACTATAAAAGGAATAGAGTCCTTGACTGTTTTTTTAAGCTTGACTATTGTTGGTATATATAAAAGCTACAGATTTGTGAGTATTGATTTTGTATCCTGAGATGCTACTGTATTCCTTGATCACCTCTAAGAGTTTTGTAGTTGAGTCCCTGGGGTTTTCCAGGTATAAAAGCATATCATCTGCGAAGAGTGAAAGTTTGATCTCCTCTGACCCTATTTGGATACCCTTGATCACCTTCTTTTGCCTAGTTGCTAAGACTTCCATTACAATGTTAAATACCAGTGGAGACAATGGGCATCCTTCCCTGGTTCCTGATCTGAGTGGAAATGTTTTCAATTTTACTCCATTCAGTATGATATTGGCTGTGGGTTTGCTGTAGATGGCCTCTATCAGTTTAAGAAATGTCCCTTCTATACCTGTTTTCTTAAGTCTTCCAATCATAAAAGGATACTGGATATTATCAAAAGTTTTTTCTGCGTCAGTTGAAAGAATCATCTTTGGGTTTAAATTGTTCTTATTCCAGTGTTTTAAGTGGAAAATTAGGTCATTGAAATCACTCTTGCTTTCTGCCCCCCCCCCAGTTATTTCCAAATACCGTCACCTCTTATTTTTTAATATAAACATTTACAGTTATAAATTTTAGCTCTACTGTAGATTCCTCTAGTAGGTTTTTGGTTTTTTGTGTTTTCATTTTTGTTTATCTTAAAGTAGCTGATTTCCCTGTGACTTCTTTTGACTCATTGGTTCTTTCTGTATGTTATTTAATTTTTACTTATTTGTGAATTTCCCTTTTGTTACCAATTTCTAATTTCATTGTATTATTGTCAGGCAATGTACTTTGTGTGATTTCAGTCCATTTATAGTTATTGAGGTTTGTTTTATTGCTTAATATGTAGTCCATCCTAGAAAATGTTCTACAGGTATTTGAGAAGAATATATATTCTACTGTTCTGAGGTTGAATGTTCTGTAGGTATCTATGAAGTCTAATGGTTTTTTAGTATCCAAGTCTTCTGTTTCTTTACTGATTTTCTTCACTTGCTTTGTTCATTATTACAAGTGGAGCATTGAAGTCTCCTTATTTTTGAATTGCATGTTTGTTTCTTTCAGTTTTGTTTCATGTATTTTGAGACTTTTGTTAGATACATGTAAGTTTGTAATTGATGTATCTTGTTGATGAATTAGACATTTTTCATTATAAAATACCCTTTGTCACTAACAGTAATTTTTGTATCATCATCTAGTTTGTCTGCTGTTAGTATAGCCACTCTGGGCCTCTTTTGGCTACTGTTTTCATGGTATATCTTTTTCTATTTTCCTGTACACATATATTGGTTTTTTTTTTTTGGAGACAGAGTCTCACTTTGTTGCCCCCAGTAGAGTTCTGTGGTGTCATAGCTCACAGCAACCTCAAACTTTTGGGCTTAAGCAGTTTTCTTGCCTCAGCCTCCTGAGTAGCTGGGACTCCAGGCACCCACAACAGTGCCCGGTTATTTTTAGAGATGAGGTCTCGCTCTGGCTCAGGCTGGTCTTGAACCTGTGAGCTTAAGCAATCCATCCGCCTTGGCCTCCCAGAGTGCTAAGATTACAGGCATGAGCCACCGTGCCTGGCCCATGTTTTGTTTTTGAATCTAGAGTGTGTCTGTTGTAGATAAGATACAAAGGTTGAGTATTGTTTGTTCAAAATGGTTGGGAACAGAAATATTTTGGATTTTGGATTTTTTCTGATTTTAGAATATTTTCTTTTTGTGCCTATCTTTTCTGTTTCTTATTATCCACATGTTTGTCTTTTTAGTTCCTAAGGAAATAAAGAATGCTGATGAGAAAACCATTTTCCTAATTAAATTGTTGAGCTGGTTGCCATGATGGGTGAGTTAAAACTAAAAATATTTTTCAGCTGTAATTAAATGATAGCATGAGGGAGAAAGAATTTTCTCTATTATATGTTATTGTAAACCTTTTTGTGAAGAAATTTAATGGTGGAGCTGATTTATATAATATTTTGTATCTACTAACTTAACAGATTTTCAATCAAAACAATTTTATATTACACATGTGGAATGATTGTTTTGTATTTTGGTTTTTTGGGGTTTTTTTTGAGACAGAGTCATCCTCAGCCTGATAGCTCACAGCAACCTCAAACACTTCGGCTCAAGCCATCCTCTTGCCTCACCCTCCCAAGTAGCTGGAACTACAGGCACCTGCTGCAATGCGCAGCTATTTTTAGAGACAGGATCTCCCTTTTGCTCAGTCTGGTCTTAAATTCCTGAGCTCAAGCAGTCCATCCACCTCAGCCTCCCCTAGTGCTAGGATCACAGGCGTGAGCCACCATGCCCAGCCTTATATTACAGTTTCAGAATGATTGTTTTATATAGAACAAAGTAGGGACTTTTACAATATGTACTGTGATTTGCTAGACTCTGATGGCAAGAAAGAAATAAAATGAAATTTTGTCATATGTTAACACTAACTTTGTTTTGTGCTCAGTTGATTGTCCTTTCAACATATGTTAGAAACTCACTACTGCTTCTGTGTGCCCATTGGTCAGTCTGGGATCCTCTGGGCATCCTCACTGCCTGTTGGGACAACGAATGATGCTTATAATATTTATAACCTGTCTAATCTGCCTAGTGCTCTGTGGCCACCATAGAGATTCTTAACAGTACAAAATAGTTTAAGAATCATTAGAACAGAGCTTATTATAATTTGAGTAAATTTGTCACTGTGCTTGATCTTTTGTGGACTTTTTAGTTTACACCTTTTCATCCTCTTTAAAGTAAATTCCCTCCAGGTACCCGCTACCATCTTATTCTTCAAGCCTGCAAAAGAAGCAACTCAGTGAAATCGTCTTCTGTTTTGTATGCCATCTTCCTATGATTTGAACTTTTGTTCTAATGGCCCTTTTCTTTTTTACATGTATTGTAGAAAATAATACTCAACTTTTTTTTCCTATACTGTATGATCAGAGATTTTAGCCAAAGCCTCCTCAGGGATTTGTTTATTTTGACACTGTGATGTTAAACATATAAAAATGCCTAAATTCAAGTCTTAAAAGTTTTTTCTAATAAAATAGACCAACATAGATACATTTAAGTATTAGCATTCCTTTCTCCTGAGTATAGAATTAAAGATGTTAGCTTTTCTCAAGAAGATCACATCAAATAATTTTATTCTAGTCAAGATCATTCTGAGCTTATTCAAAATGAGGGAAAATTTATTTTTATCAAGAAGTAACATATTCTGGCATGGACCTATCAGATCTTACACCTGTTGTGGTTATAGTGTACCCACTGGCTTAGTTACATATTTGGTAAACATTAAGGTAAAATTTTATTTTAGATACAATACTATGTGAAAGATTATAAATTTTTCTCTTAATCTAGGATTTATTTTATAAAATGATGACAACTATTACTTTTAAATTTCAATATGAAATTAATTTCACTATAGGATAAAATAGTTGCATGTCATTTAAAAGTAACAAATTTGAGAAGTCTCCTATTTGTGTTTTTCCAAGACTCTTGAATGTCAGATTTTAAAAAAAGACTTCTCTAATATAGCATTTTTTTTTTTTTTTTTTGAGAGACAGTCTCACTTTATTACCCTCAGTAGAGTGCTGTGGCATCACCCAGCTCACAGCAGCTCCTGGGCTTAGGTGATTCTCTTGCGTCAGCCTCCCGAGTAGCTGTGACTATAGGCGCCTGCCACAATGCCCGGCTATTTTTTTGTTGCAGTTTGGCTGGGGTCGGGTTTGAGCCCGCCACCCTCAATGTATTGGGCCGGAGCCCTACCCGCTGAGCCACAGGCGCTGCCCAGCATGTTTTAATTGTTACAGCTTCATGAACATAAATTATTGTTCACCAAAATGTTTACATTTTAAAAACGTAAACAATAAAGTTTCTTGATTTGCTAATAAAAATAAGTTGCCCTTGAAGTCTTCTAGAGATCTTATAATTGACATTACTGGGAGGCACATGTTTATAACCTCAGAGGAAATCTTTGGTATATGTATTTGGAAGAGATTGAAAGTTCATGGTTCATGATTCTTTCCCTCAGTTTTATGGACTACTTTTTCTAAGGAATAGATTTTTCTTCCATTGTTGCCCCTTAAGTTGTTACTGGACAAGATCATTAGTCAATGTTTTAGTCTTATTAAACTTTGTGGTGAAAAAGTTTAAGAGAATATTTCCACGCTGGTCATGGTGGCTCACGCATGTAATCCTAGCATTCTGGGAGGCTGAGGTGGGTGGAGGGCCTTAGCTCAGGAGTTCGAGACCAGCCTGAGCAAGAGAGAGACCCTGTTTCTAAAAATAGTCTGATGCTACACCTTGAGTCTAGTGTAATTTTGATGTTATCAGTTGTCAGGGTTCTCCCCTCTTCAGTTCTTAAATAATTAAAATGTTATTTCACCCAAAGTGTAGGCATTAAGAATGTTCTAGATGCATATTCTAAATAAATTTCATTGTAAATCTTGTATTTGCTTTCTTTATATGTGTTAAAATTAAAATTCTATGTATTATTTCAAAAATACCTAGATGATCAGCAGGCTTTGGACTCAATCATGCAAGATTTGGCTGTTCTTCATAAGGCTAGTCGACCAGCATTATCCTTACAGGAAACTAGAAAAGCAAACTCTTCATCACCAAAAAAACAGGTATTTGTTTTAATAATATTTTAATAAGTGTATTTTATTCTTTGAATTATTTTCTTTTAAAAACCTAACTTAGAGGACTTAAGGTGTTTAGCTTTTTTTTTTTTTTTTTTTTTGAGACAGAGTTTCACTTTTTCACCCTCAGTAGAGTGCTGTGGCGTCATAACTCACAGCAACCTCAAACTCTTGGGCTCAAGTGATCCTCTTGACTCAGTTTTTCATTTTTGGTTGGGGTCTCACTCTTGATCAGGCTGGTCTCAAACTCCTGAGCTCAAACAATTCACCCGACTTGGCCTCCTGGAGTGCCAGGATTACAAGTGTGAGCCACCATGCCCGGCCTTAAAGTGTTTGTTTAGCCTTTACACTTTTGAATCAAGTATTTTGCTGTTGTTTGTTACACATTTTCCCATAATAGTTGTGCATTAAAAAAAAATTTCATTTAATGTGGTACCTGGTCTCTAAAGCTGGGATTTCATCCATTCTTTAAGCATTTAAGATAGGCAGGTTGTTTTATTTTTCAAATAGTTTATTCTGAATATTTATAAATGGGATGTTTTTAATTATTATAAGTCAGATTAACTTGAGATGCCAAGCATAGAAGGAGGAAATGCAGTATTCTATATTTTCCTCTAACAGGGTCAGCAAATGTCTCATACCCCTGATGCCTTCACTAATAGACCTTGATGTTCTTTCTGTGTTGCCCAGATTTATCAACGTAATTCTGAAGTCAGCTCTTGGGCAGACACTATCAATTGACTAGAGCCGATAGGGAAAATGAAACTACCTTCCTTCTCTGCTCTATTTTAAATGAATGTTTAAGAAAGAAAATCATTTAGAAGTTAACTAATATGATAGATTTATATGATCTCCACATTATGACTGATGTATCATTTCATTCCAGAATGACATCCGAGTCAAATTTGAACACAGAGGAGAAAAAAGGTAACGAAGGAAACATTACGTGTTAATTGATTTAATCAAATGTATTCTCATTAAGCTTTAGTGGTTTTTTGATTTGAATGAAGTTTCATGGTTTAAAAATTGAAAATAGAGAAGGCCTTGCTAAAGTATAACATGAATTTAGTTTCAAGATAGATAAAATTTGTCAAAATTCTGGCTACACATTAGAAATGATTAATGTCTTTACTTCATAGTATTTGGAAATAAATGAAGTCTGCATAATGCAGCCTTTAAATATTACAATTTCTTTTATTTATTCAGTGCAAATTAAATATATTTTCCTTTATCACAATTGTTATCATCCCTCTAGAGACTACCAGAATTTATGTGTACAGACTTTAACGTTCACAATTTTACTTATTGTTAAGAGACCTTAGTGCCATGACCTGTATTTCATTAGTAACATTGAAGAAGGTGAGTTGGAATGGTGACTGTAAATTGTTTAGTAGAGATGTCTATATCCCGTGCGAAATGATGGTAGTTGATGACAAAATCGGTAATGAGAGTTACAAAAGATGGAATTTCATTTCTGCTAGTAGTGTCTCCTTGAGTTAATTTAACAAAAAGCCTGTTAGGTTTAAGGACTTTAAAGTGGCTTACAAATCATATACCTTGGAAATGTAAATGTATTTTACATAGAGATTTTTAAAATTGAATCAGATATATCACAGAACTGTCGGCCAGTTTACTATCCTGTTTGAGATTCTTTAATGGATATTTTCCCAATTTTTAAAATTCATTTGGCACTATTTTTTAAATACTTACTATATGCTAGAGCAGGCCCTGGAGGAATAAAGGGAGCAAAGCAGACATGGTGTCCCAGCTTTAGATGATGCTCTCTAAGGGCAGCACAGCCCAATCCTTTGGAATAGAAGAGGAAAGTACTAGTTTAATTAATTTTAAAATTGTAATCTTCTTCTTCTTCTTTTTTTTTTTGAGACAGTCTCCCTTTATTTCCCGGGGTAGAGTACAGTGGTGTCATTGTATCTCACAGCAACCTAACTTGTGGGCTCAAATTATTATCCTCTTGCTCAGCCTCCCACGTAGCTCGGACTACAGGTGCACACCACCCTGCTCAGCTAATTTTTCTATTTTTCATAGAGACAGGGTCTTGTTCTTGCTTAGGCTGGTCTCAGACTCCTGAGCTCAGTCTTCCCTTTGGGCCTGTCCTGTAATGCTTTCAAGATATTTATTTTGGAGATGTACTTGTATGTACCTGATAAAAATTATTGCGTTGATAAGGATACAGAAATCCAAATTTAGATCCCCGAAGACTAGCTTTATTCTTTTTAACAATTTTATTGTATTCTGTTATGCAGGTGTCAGATAGTTAAGTTAAATCACTTTTTCTCAGTGGACATTTTACATTGATCTTTATCATTCATGTGTCAGTTTCAATGCAAATTTAAAACTTTAGAACATTTTGAGAATTTCCTTTTTAAAATTTTTATCAGGATAGAATAAACTTTAGAGTTTTTAAACTTTATGTTGAAAATTTGTGCACTTGATTAAAAATGAGCTATTGTACAGTTTAAGTATTTATACAATTTTTACTTAATTTTATATCTTAATAAGAGGTAACTGTTGCGTGTGTATTACTTAGCCTAAGAAAATAAAATATTTTAAAATTCTGTCTATATAGAATCCTTCAGTTTCCCAGACCAGTTAAACTGGAAGATCTGCGGTCTAAAGCTAAAATTGCCTTTGGACAGTCTATGGATCTGCATTATACCAATAATGAGGTAAACCTGTAGTTTTAACTTTTAGTATTTCTTATTTTGGAAAGTAATGTGTTCATTTAAGAGATCGCTTTTAGGACTGTTGTGTTTTTATTTAGGGATCGATGAATGTGTGGTATATCAGAGGAATGAAATATCACAAGTTTATCTGGTTAAGATAGATTTTTTTCTCCCATTGTGGAAAATAATAGAAGGTGCTACAATGCAAATAATTGAATGATAACCTGGTTTTATTGAATGATAATCTATTATAAGAAAATATATGTGCTACTTATAAGATTGCCGCTCATTTATTTTTATTCTGTTCACTTTTGGTGAATTATCTTAATTAATTTTTTTATCTTCAGAAAATATTTATTGAATTTTCAAGTGTAATGCTGTGACATGAATTGTAGCTCCTCGCTGAGTAGACCTACAAGGTCTACTGTGGTAGAAGCAGATGATCAATAATTGAACTGCTTAAATGTATGAAATTTTTGAAAGAAATGAATAAAGTATTGTGATAAAAAGTAAAGCAGGGCTGGGCACAGTGGCTCACGCCTGTAATCCTGGCACTCTAGGAGGCCAAGGCAGGTGGATTGCCTGAGCTCACAGGTTTGAGACCAGCCTGAGTAAGTACAAGATCCTGTCTCTAAAAAATAGCCAAGTGTTGTGGTAGGCACCTGTAGTCCCAGCTAGTTGGGAGGCTGAGATGAGAGAATTGCTTAAGCCCAAAAGTCTGAGGTTGCTGTGAGCTGTGACACCATGGCACTCTACCAAGGGTGACAAAATGTGAGACTCTGTCTCAAAAAAAAAAAATAGTAAAGCAAGGGCAGTAGGTGTCCTATATATAGTGTTAAGGAAGAAGTAACTAAGGTGGTGACATTTACATTGAGACTTATGAAAAGCCAGCCCTGCAGAGAAAGTCAGGGAAAGAACACAGCTGGTAGAAGGAGCAGCTTGATAGCAATCCCAAGATGGAAACGATTTCTGTGCTTCAGGATAGGAAAAGTGCCAGTAAGGATGGACTTGACAATGGAAAATTAATGCAAGACATGTGAAAGTACTTTGCAAATGTTAACGCATTGTGCAAATAAAAATACTAGATTTTAAGTGAATTATTGTTAAAGCGAAAGAAAGTCCTAATGCACCTTGTCTAAAGAAATCTCTTACAGCTCAGGAGATGAAAATATTTTGATAAAGTAAAACTACATTCTAAATAATTAGAATTCTGATATAGTACTCATCACTTCTGAACAAAGTACTATACTTTACTATACTTTAATAGTACTATACTTTAAAGTACTATACTTTAATATTATCTTGAAATTTTATTTTTCAAATGCTATTTTGCCCTGCCCACTGAGCCACAAGCACTGCCTTAATAATTCTTTTTATTAGAAAAGAATTCTTTGAGGAAAAAGGATTCCCATTCATGGAAGCTTGTAGTGACTTATAATGGTTTAAAATTAGCTACAAACAGATATTGGGAATATAATTCTAAGGACAGGGTAAATCAGCAGTTCTCAACCTGTGGGTTGCAATCTCTTTTTAACAATGAAAATACACTGTGGCATTAGGAAGGTTGAGAAACACTGGTGTAAATAAATGTAAGCGGATTGCATGACTGAATTCACATTAATTTTGCTCTGTAGATATATCTGGCAGCCTTTCTTAAAACAAGGAATTTTTTTTCCTAAATCTGCAGAGTGAATGCGCACCATCCCTGCTGGTGGGTTTGGGTGTAGCTTGAATTTTAACTCCTATGATACTTATTAAATAACATTTGCCAAGTGTCTGCTCTTTGTCTTGCTCTGTGCTAATTGCTGGTCCCGTGAGGGGCATCCTTGTCTTTAAGGAATTTATATGGTATAGGACCTCAAACTAACAAGGCCTTACATTTGAATGGCTCATCCACAGTGCTAATTAGAGTGCATTAACAAGTGTGGAATATGTTCACTGTTTTTATTCTATCACTCTTTCTATGAAATGGAAAGTATACTTTGAAGTTATTGACAGAGTTGTCTTAAGCTACTAAGTTGACACTTTTGAAAAAAGGTATTTTGATTTTCTTAAATTGTGTAAATCATACTTTTATTCATAGACCTCAGGTGCTTTTGTCTGATCCATGAAAGGACTAATAAAAGCAGATTCCACATTCAAGGTTGACTATGGGACGGCTAACCCATGTAGCTTATTTGTGTTTGAGTGTAGTGGTCAGATCCCCAGGCTCAGAGAAATGAACTCCAGGTGGGCGGTTGGTTGCAGGTATGTTACTCATGGCACACCTCCATAACAACAAATGCTCAGGATGCTGGTATGTTCATGAGCACACCAGGCGAGAGTGCAAATCCGTGGCTACTATTAGAAAAAGAACTAAGAGTTGCATCTGTGCATGGGCCAGGTATGTAGTCCTAGCAATTTGGGAGGCTGGTTGGGAATATCATTTGAGCTGTTTGAGGCTAATCTGAGCAAGAGTGAGACACTGTTTCTACTAAAAATAGAAAAATAAGCCATGTGTAGTCCTGTGCCTGTAGTCCCAGCTAGCCAGGAGGCTCAGATGGGAGGATCACTTGAGCCCAGGAGTTTGAGATTGCTGTAAGTCACTACGGCACCACTGCATTCTAGCCAGGGTGATAGAGCAAAAAACTCTGTCTAAAATAGTTGCATCTATGCAGATAAAAGGATGGCCTGTGTGTGTTCGTTAATGCTGTTTTGAGGAAAATATACTGTAACTTGAATTTAGTAATATTATGGAGATATCCTAGAAAATTAATCTTTAAAAGTATTTTATAACAAATATAATGATCGGCTAGGCACCTATTGCTCAATGATTAGAGCTCTGGCCCTGTGTACCCTGGGGATGGTTGGGGTGGTGGGTTCAAAACTGCCCTGGCCCTGCTAAAAAAAAAGACAAATATAATGATTAATAAAGCAAAATTTTAAAGGATTTATTCATATTCATTGTACAATTTTAGTGGTGGTAGGATGGGAAGAACAAAACAATCTTGATCAGGGGTCCTCAAACTTTTTAAATAGGGGGCCAGTTCACTATCCCTCAGACCGTTGGAGGGATGGACTGCAGGCCCTGGGACGAGTGGGCTGCTAAGCAGAATAGGCAGCGGCAGCAAAAACACCCGGCAGGCGGGATAAATGTCCTAAGCAGGCTGCATGTGGCCTGCGGGCCATAGTTTGAGGACACCTGATCTAGATACATGTACTCATTCAGACTTCATTGTAGTAACATATCAAAGAGTGAGGCCTTTTGACATTTACAATTTCCTAGTAATAGAAATGCTATGGAAGAATTTGACCTAATGAGACGGCTACATAATTCCTTATGTTCCTTTTTGTTTAGTTGGTAATTCCATTAACTACACAAGATGACTTGGACAAAGCTGTGGAACTGCTGGATCGTAGTATTCATATGAAGAGCCTCAAGATATTACTTGTAGTAAATGGAAATACACAGGTATGAATTAGGATATTTTTTTCCAGTAAGAACTATAGGACTTGGCTTGGTGCTTGTAGCTCAGCGGCTAGGGCACTAGCCACATACACCAGAGCTGGCGGGTTTGAACCCAGCCCAGGCCTGCCAAACAACAATAACTACAACTGAAAAATAGTCTGGTATTGTGGCAGGTGCCTATAGTCCCAACTACTTGGGAGGCTGAGGCAAGAGAATAGCTTAAGCCCAAGAGTTTGAGGTTGCTGTGAGCTGTGATGCCATGGTACTCTACCGAGGGCAACATACACTCTGTCTCAAACAAAAACAACTGTAGGACTTAATGCCTAAAAGTCAATATATGAAAGTTATATTCTGTAATCATTAATATATTTTCAAGATGATTAAATGTAAATTTATATACTTTAATTACTGTAGTTTAATATTCTTACTCCTCAAATCTACAATCACAATTATAAGTAAGTATATTTTACATATAAAACAAGTAAAAACCGAAAATTTGGGAAGAATTATGTTAGAATTAAAATTTCAAAGACTTGGCTTGGCGCCTGTGGCTCAAGTGGCTAAGGCGCCAGCCACATACAC
>NW_003852568.1:2321727-2326057 GCF_000181295.1 Otolemur garnettii
GGACCACAGGCGCCCGCCACAATGCCTGGCTATTTTTTGGTTGCAGCCATCATTGTTGTTTGGCAGGCTGGGCTGGATTCAAACCCACCACCTTAGGTGTATGTGGCTGGTGCCTTAGGCACTTGAGCCACAGGCACCAAGCCTGAAATTCTTATGAAATAATTTAATTAATGATCTTAGGATCCTGTGGCAGGACACTGGTTGAAAAATCAGTGCTCTAGGGTTTTAGTTATTGCCAAGAGTGCTATCAAAATAAAGGTTGCTAAGAATTTCAGATTATGCTTTATTATTACTTACTAGCATTTAGGTTTTTTTTTGCTGCTAATAATGTATTGTTTTAATTAAGCTTATGGTATAAAGACATAAGGATCCAATGTAGTGTTTGTTAAGGAGGGTCTATTAGCAAGGCATGGACTGGGCAGAGGTGCACTAAACTCCCCAGTTGTGTGCCTCTTCTTCAGTTTGTATAAAGTATTGATGAATATATATTTATAAAATCTACACTTTTATAAAAGCATTACATTACTCAAAAAACTACTGTTATAAATGTTTTTAACAAGCAGGGCAGGGAATATGATCACTAAAGATCGAATAAAAACACATATGAGGGGTAGATTGGAAGGGGGAAAGTTGGAGAGAAGGAGAAGCATGACGAGGGAGGAGGGTGGGACAAAATGCGTGTGGCTGGGAACCTAAAACAGGCTGGTAACAGACCAGTGTTGTTGATAATGAAAGAAAAGGTTAAATTAGCTTGTAAACCACCAAAAAACGTATATATTATTCATCTTCTTTTTTGATTCCCAGTAAAGCTATTTTATGACCATTCTGTTCTAAGTGTCTTATGTAAATTTTACTTTTGGTTTCAGAAGTGCTAGAAATGTAAGCAGCAGAGATTATACACAAGTAAAATAAAAATGGCTTGTCCTCATTTGGATATATTTTAGTATAATTTTAATATTTGGAGGAAGAATATTTGAGATACCTTAATTCAGATTCTAGCTCTCTGATTAACCTGATGCCATTTCATCATTTTTAAATTATTGTATAATAGCAATAAATTGAGAGAACATTAGTAAAGTACATTATTCTTTTCAAACTAGAAAGCATGACTACAATTAATTGTACATTTCTTTTCCCCCATTTCTTATCACATTACAGTACCTGTCATTTTAAAGTAAAAAACTGCCAATTTACCTTTGTTGCATTAGAAAGACAAGGTGTGAATGCACTAAATTGGCATTTTAAATTCATTTTGAATTAAAGTTGTAGTGAATACTTCAGTCTTTTTCTAACAAATATTTGTCTTTGACTTCAGTGCCAGCATAAGAAGAAACTAGAAATTGTGGAAGCATAGAATTACTGGTCTTTTATTGGGACTGCTTTAATGAGTGCCTTTAATTGGAGTGCCTTTGGTACATGGGATCATCTTTTTTCTTGTATGTTATTCTCTTTGGGATGAGAATGTATGCTGGTATATTGGCATTATCACTAACAAAAAGTAAGAAAAATGAGTTGTCAAGTCAGGAGGTGAAGTTTTTATAGCCTTTTTTCTTCTCTATCTCCATTTAGTAATTGTGTATGTTGATCTTTCTTTATCAGCGAGGGTATATGGAAGGCATAAAAATATTTGGGAACAATATGATCACTGTGATCATAGTTGTCAGGAAGCCCAAATCAATCCTGACTCAGAGTTAAGCACCTAATCATTTTACAGAGCAATATAGACAATGCTCTCTTTTATGAACATCTCTTGGTAAACATTTGGCTCTTTCTCTATGAAAGGAGCAAATGCTGGCATGTGCTTACAATGACCCCTTTATATACTGCTTAGGCTTTTCTTGTTTTAAATTTGACCAGAATTTCAATGCTCACATAACTCTCCCATGTCTATTTTATAGTTTAGTTCTAATTTTATTATTTTTTGGTTTTGGTCATATAAAGGACTTTATTTACAATTTTTTAAAATTACAAGGCAAGAGGAGAAACTGTATCAATAAACATAGCATCATTTCCATGGAATCAAGTCAAATAAAGTAGCTTATTATCACATAAGAAATATGAATTAAATGGATTATTGTACATTAAAATGCCAGATTTTCCATTTTTCTAAACTATGGAGAAATTCAAATTCCAGGAATACAACTTGTCACAAGAAAAGCCTAATTTTAAGTACCCAAAAATAAAATCCAGGATTCCAAATGGAAAATAACCTATTAGGGGCTAAATGACTAAGAAGAATTTCTCACTTTAGGTTTCCAATTACTAAAAGAGAGGGAATAGAAAGAATTATCATGGAGCCACGTGTGTGGCGTATGTTCTTATGAATAAGCTTACCATCACAACACCCCTTGCAAGTAAAGGATGCTTATTTTCCCATGTTTACAGACGAGGAAACAGCTTCTTGAGGATTGGGTAGCTTTCCCAAGATACACAGCTGGCAAACAACTGGAACTAAAGTTTAAACTGAGGTCTGATTACAAAGCCCATATTCCTTCACGATATCATTATGCCTTTTATAAATTATTATTATTATTATTATTTTTGAGACAGAGTCTCACTATGTCAGCCTCGGTAGAGTGCTGTGGTGTCACAGCTCACAGCAACCTCCAACTCTTGGGCTTAAGAGATTCTCTTGACTCAGTCTCCCAAGTAGCTGGGACTACAGGTGCCTACCACAATGCCAGGCTATTTTTTTTTATTGCAGTTGTCCTTGTTATTTTAGCTGGCCTGGTCCAGGTTGGAACCGGCCAGCCTCGGTGTATGCGGCTGACACTGTAACCACTTTTCAATAGGTGCCGAGCCTTATAAATTATTTTTAAAAAGCTAACATACACCTGGGTACGGATGACCTCTAAGAAGTTCATAAGCATTGGCATTTATGTAAAAATCTATATTGTGTCATCTACCCATGAGTAGTCTGAAGACTACATACTACCTAGTAAGTATGAATGAATATTACAGTGAGATTAATAATTATAGTAGGGTACAGATTTACAGAGGACATTAAAACATTAGTTTTACAAACATCAATGTTCTGATAAGTTTTAATAAAAACTGAATTTAATTTGCTAAAATTGTTATTGATATATTTCAGAAATACAAACTATTTGAAGGAAAAATTGATTTTTTTGCTGATTATTTATAAATCATATAATTTTTTTCCTTTGAGGTTCTACTAGTAGAGATAGAAGTTCTCCTCCCCCAGGATACATTCCCGATGAATTACACCAAGTTGCCCGGAATGGGTCTTTCACAAGTATCAACAGTGAAGGAGAGTTCATTCCAGAGAGCATGGACCAAGTAAGCAAAAGTTTGATGTTGTTTTTCATTTTATTTAAAGGGATGTCATCAAGATCAGTGTGATTTGGCAGGTGTTTTGTGTGTGTGTGTTACTTTTCTCCAATCCCAAATCTTTCTTCTTAACTGACTAAAATAGTTTAAAATACAGGAAAATGCCTGTTAATTTGTGTGTACCTGTATGTATTATAACATAAAGAAAGCTGGGATAAAGCTAGTTTTCCTGTATTGCTTATCTGTAAGAGAGTGAACGAATGATGTGTGGCATTTGCTTTCTAATCCTAGGATTATATTCAGATTTTTTCTTTTTTTAGTCTCACTATGTTGCCCTCGGTGCTGTGGCATCACAGCTCATAGCAACCTCTCAAGTCTTGGTCTTACGTGATTCTTTTGCCTCAGCCTGCCAAGTAGCTGGGACTCCAGGTGCCTGCCACAATGCCTGGCTATTTTTTGATTATAGTTGTCATTTGTTGTTTGGCAGGCCCAGGCTGGATTCAAACCCGCCAGCTCTGGTGTATGTGGCTGGCACCCTAGCTGCTGAGCTACAGGCACTGAGCCAATATATTCAGATTTCTTTTAACATTTCAAAGAAAGCATAAAACCATAGATATCTAACTTTGTGAAACTGAGGTTTGTGAACGTTCTAAAACATTTAAAACATTACTTGGATGTTTTAGTATTAAAATGTTTTCATTAAGTTGCTGTTATTTTCTTAACATTGCATTGTATGCACCCACTAGTGCAGTAGTTTACACTTTCTAATGATGCAACAGTTACAGTGTCATTAGTATTAATTTGGGTGGGTCCATTGTTCAGTTTCAATAAGCAAAGTTATGTGAAGTATTTTAGTATTTAATTATTTAGTTAGTAGTCTGCACAGAAATAATTTTTCCCTTAGGACATTTTAAAGTCATGGCATACGTAGGGGGCATTTAATGATGAGTAACTCTGGAGTGACTGACCCTGTTGGTATGGTGTTGTTCTGAGATTATGTGGGGGTTGCACAACTCTTAAGTATTCTAAAAGCCATTGA
>NW_003852568.1:2326252-2333149 GCF_000181295.1 Otolemur garnettii
TATTTTTCTAGATGCTGGATCCATTATCTTTAAGTAGTCCTGAAAATTCTGGCTCAGGAAGTTGTCCATCACTGGACAGTCCTTTGGATGGGTAATGTTGATTGTAGTTTTTGTTTTTTAATACATGGGGGTGAATATGCATTCAGATAGCACATTGAATTATCGGTAAAATCTCTTTTGTGCCACATTCAGAGGGATGTAAGTAATTGATACTAGTCTATAATGATGGCAAATGAATTTTTCCTACAGTTTGGATAAATCTTTAACCTTGTTGGACCCAGTATCTTTATTAGTTAAAATGATAACTGATTATTATATTTCAAGTATTCCTGCTTGCCAAAACTATATGTTTGAAGGCAAACACAAACTGAGGATTTATACATTTATTTTTAAAACTGTGTGTGTGAAACTGCCATCACATTTTTCATTCATGTTTGGCTTTCAGGATTTCTTGAGTTATTTCACCTGTTTGAGGATTATGCTCACTCTGAAACCAGATTAGAAATAGTGGCTCGGCGCCTATAGCTCAACCGGGTAAGGCGCCAGCCACATACACCTAAGGTGGCGGGTTCGAATCCCGAGCCCGGAACCGCCAAACAACAATGACGGCTGCAACCAAAAAATAGCCGGGCGTTGTGGCGAGCACCTGTGGTCCCAGCTAGGAGACTCGCTTGAGCCCAGGAGTTGGAGGTTGCTGTGAGCTGAGATGCCACGGCACTCTACCCAGGGGAATAGCTTGAGGCTCTGTCTCAAAAAACAAAAAAAAAGAAATAGTTTACTTTCTTGGTAATTGTGGCCCAGTGTGTTAGTTAACCATTTCAAAAATTAAAGTTACTTTTCTTTTGTGAAAAAGCTCTTCAGGAATATGAGAAGTATCAAGTTGCAAACTGGATTTTTTTGTTACAAGTGCTCCCCCTCCTGGTTTCAGTAGGACAGTGTTCTTGGTGGTTACTCTGTAGCACACACACAGTCAATATTAAAATTGTTACTTGTTTAATCTCCTCAAGGATTGCTCTATGAAAGCAAATTCAGAAAAGATAAGTAATTCTGTGTGGGCATGTGCATTTAATTTTCTCTTATTCATGTATATGAAACCTCAGAGTCAATGTCTACTTCAAGGGAGACATTTAAGAAATTTAGTAGTAATGAGAAAGCTATATATTGAGTACTCAGTATTTGCAAAGCACTGTCCTGAACACTTTATTTGTAACACTCGATGAGTTGGAAATTATTATTTATTTTTTATAATTGCCAAAATAGTCTCAGAAAATGATTTGTCAAGGTTTCACAGTTAAGTGGCAGAGCGCAGATTGAAACACCGGTGTTTCTATACAACTATGATTTCAAAATACATCATTTTGGTACATGCTTGCATGTACCAAATAAGCATTTAAAGAGAAGTTTCTCTCTTTCAGTTATGTTAACCTTTCAGAGTGAGCACTTTGATACATACACACACAAGTAGATGCAGATGTTGCTTAAAGATTTTTTTAATGCATTGTTTGCATACTTTCTGTTAATTTAATGTGACATTTTCTGTTTATAGAGAGAGCTACCCCAAATCACGAATGCCTAGGGCACAGAGCTACCCAGATAACCATCAGGAATTTTCAGGTTAGACTTTATAAATTCTAAATGTTTAAAATGCGTTTGTCATTGAATGATGTTTTGTCTGGGAGGGAGAGGGTAGATTTTTGAAAAGTCAGATAAAAATTTGTAAATGTACTTTTCATTATTAAAAATATTTGACTTCTTAATGACATATTACTTTATGTCTATTTTATATATATCTCTTAACAGACTATGATAACCCTATCTTTGAGAAATTTGGAAAAGGCGGAACATATCCAAGAAGGTATCATGTTTCATATCATCATCAAGAGTATAATGATGGTAAGTTTCTGGCAATTTGACCATAAGAAGAGTATGTTAAAAAATCTCAAACATAGGCTCAACGCCTGTGGCTCAAGTGGCTAAGGCACCAGCCACATACACCTAAGGTGGCAGGTTCAAATCTAGTCCAGGCCGCCAAAACAACAATAACAGCCATAACCAAAAAATAACTGGGCGTTGTGGCGGGCGCCTGTGGTCCCAGCTACTTGGGAGGCTGAGGCAGGAGACTCTCTTGAGCCCAGGATTTGGAGGTTGCTGTGAGCTGTGATGCCACGGCACGCTACCCAGGGGGATAGCTTGAGGCTCTGTCTCAAAAAAAAACAAATCTCAAACATAATTAAATATAAAATCCAAAAATTCTTTATTTTTATTTATTTATTTTTTTGAGACAGAAGCCTCAAGCCATCCTCCTGGGTAGAGTGCTGTGGCATCTCAGCTCACAGCAACCACCAACTCCTGGGCTCAAGCGAGTCTCCTGCCTCTGCCTCCCAAGTAGCTGGGACCACAGGCACCCGCCACAACGCCCAGCTATTTTTTGGTTGCAGCCGTCATTGTTGTTTGGCGGCCCAGGCTGGATTTGAACCCGCCACCTTGGGTGTACGTGGCTGGCGCCTTAGCCACTTGAGCCACAGGCGCCGAGCCAAAATCTAAAAACTCTTATATTTGTATAAAACCTTTAGAAATAAATTAGTTCCTAAATCACTTAGTTTTCTGGTTAAAGCAGCTTTTGTGAGAAAATTGGGTCATAACTATAATAATATTTTAGTTTTGTGTCAGTTTACCTTATAATATTTGTCTTTTCCTTACAAAAGAGAAGGAGTAATTTTTAAATTATATAAACTAAAAAATTACTCCTCAGGCCAGGTGCTGTGACTCACGCCTATAATCCTAGCACTCTGGGAGGCTGAGGCGGGTGGATTGCCTGAACTTACGAGTTTTAAGACCTGTCTGAGCCAGAGCAAGACCCCATCTCTAGAAATAGCCAGGCATTGTAGCAGCTCCTTGGGAGGCTGAGGCAAGAGAATCGCTTGAGCCCAAGAGTATGAGGTTGCTGTGAGCTGTGATGCCTCAGCACTCTACCAAGGGTGACAAAGTAAGACTCTGTCTCCAAAAAAAGGAAAATTACTCCTACATAATGAAATTCTTATATTTTCCCTATAAAAAATAATTGCTACCTATAAACTTTCAAATCATTTACATTTTAAAATCATGAAAATGAGAAGAAAATATTTTTCTCCTTTTTATCTAAAAGTAAGGGAATTCTTTTTTGTGATTTGTGTTTTCCTATAAGAGATTATTGGAATTTGCATTCATAAACTATATATTTTTTCCCTCCCAATCATTGCTGTTTCAATTTCCTAGTCACAGGATAAATTTGTTTTCTGCATTATAAATTTTAAGTACTTTAAAAGCATAACATAAAAGGTATAAGGTAATAAAAGGTATAAGGTAATTCTATTTTCATTTTTTAGGTCGTAAAACTTTTCCAAGAGCTAGAAGGACCCAGGGGACCAGCTTCCGGTCTCCTGTGAGTTTCAGTCCTACTGATCACTCCTTAAGTACCAGTAGTGGAAGCAGTATCTTTACCCCAGAGTATGATGATAGTCGAATAAGAAGACGAGGAAGTGACATCGACAATCCTACCTTGACTGTAATGGACATCAGCCCACCTAGCCGTTGTAAGTAATAGAAGTTGGCATAGTGAAATGTATAGTAAAACCTTTGTAGAGTTTTTCAATATTAAAAGGAGTAAATACCAAGCAAATCCTGAGGGTAAGATGAACTCCTCAAAGGAGGTCATGAATGGTTGGAATGTCAGGAATAAGCTAATTATTTTAGATAATTCTGTCCTTTGCTTTCATTTATTTATTTATTTTTGAGACAGAGCCTCAAGCTGTCGCCCTGGGTAGAGTGCCGTGGCATCATAGCTCATAGCAACCTCCAACACCTGGGCTCAAGCGATTCTCCTGCCTCTGCCTCCCAAGTAGCTGGGACTAAAGGTGCCCACCACAACGCTTGGCTATGTTTTTTGGTTTTAATTGTCATTGTTGTTTGGCAGGCCCAGGCTAGATTAGAACCCGCCAGCTCAGGTGTATGTGGCTGTGCCCTAGCTGCTTGAGCCACAGGCACCAACCCTGTCCTTTGCTTTTATTAACAACTAGTTATTTGGCTTGGCGTCCATAGCTCAGTGGTTGGGGCACTGGCCACATACACCAGGACCGGTGGGTTTGAACGCAGCCTGGGCCTGCTAAGCAAACAAACAACAACAAAAATAGCCGGAGTTGTTGCGGGAACCTGTAGTCCCAGCTATTTAGGAGGCCGAGGCAAGAGAATCGCTTGAGCCCAAGAGTTTGAGGTTGCCGTGAGCTGTGATGCCTTGGCACTAAACAGAGGGCAATAAAGTGAGACTCTATGCCAAAAAACAAACAAAAACCCTCTAGTTCTTTGTTTATCCATTCATTCTGTATATCCTTGTTGAGTGCCTGTCACTGAGATTTTAACCTTTTGACTGTGAACAACTATGTTCAAACAAGATGTTCATTTATTGTGAACAACACCAGTAGACACATTTCATTTCTGAGTGCTCCGCAGGCAAAAGGTTAAATACGATCTCTAAGAAATAATCTAATGGGGAGTAATAATTATAGTATAGCATTTAATCTAAATCTTAAATGTGGGCAGAAATTTACCAGTTAAGGAGCTAACAGGTGCAAGAGGCCATGGCATATTCTGAAAATGGGGGGTAGTTCTTTTTTGGTTGATACCAGGAATCTTACTCAAAATAGTGGGAATAAGCCTGCAGTGGTAACTTAAGACCAGATTCCAGTGTATGTGGACTCTGACATGTAAGCAGTGGATACAGAGATTCTTGTTCAAAGATGTTTATTGTAGCGCTATTTGCAAATTGAATTCCTTTTTGTGCTAGTGTTGTCATAGTTTATTTTATATCTATGACCCTATACTAGATTACTATTATTTTTGCTTTACACAGCTGTCATTTAAAGTGATTAAAATAAGAAAAGAATGTCTTTCTTATATATGCTTTTAGTTTATCCATTTCTTTTTCTTTCTTTTTTTTTTTTTTGTTTTGGAGAGAGTTGTGCTTTGTTGCCTGGACATGAGGCATGATCGTAGCTCATTGCAACCTCAAACTCCTGGGCCCAAGCGATCATCCTACTTCAGCTCTTAAGGAGCTGGGACTACCGGGACAAGCCACCAGCTAACTTTTCTATTTTTTTGTAGAGATGGGGCTCTCCCAGTGTTGCTCAAGCTAGTCTTGAACTTCTGACCTCAAATGATCCTCTCTCCTCAGTCTCTCAAAATCCTAGGATGACAGATGTGAGCCACCATGCTCAGCACCCCTATTGAGTCTATTCATGATCCTACTGAAGGAATGCCTTATTTTTGTTACTGTTTTTTATTTCAAGCATTTTCATTTGCTTCTTTCCTACAGTTTCCATCTCTTTGTTGAAATTCACCATCTGTTCATGCTTGTTGTCTTCCTTTTTCCATTTAGACCTTTAACATATTAGCAATAGTGGTTCGGTGCCTGTAGCTCAAGTGGCTAGGGCGCCAGCAACATACACCAGAGCGGGCAAGTTCAAGTCCTGGGCCTGCCTGCCAAACAAACAATGACAACTGCAACAACCACCAAAAAAATAGCCAGGTGTTGTGGTAGGTGCCTGTAGTCCCAGCTACTTGGAGGCTGAGGAAAGAGAATCTCTTAAGCCCAAGAGTTTGAGGTTGCTGTGAGCTGTGACGCCAGAGCACTCTACCGAGGTTAACATAGTGAGACTCTGTCTCAAAAAAAATAATTTTTCTTCTGTTTGAACCTCTTTGGTCTGGTCATGTTGACTGATTTCTTTTTTGACTTTTTTTCTTTGCTTTTTGGTGTCTTATATTTCTTTGGATGCTAGTTATCAAGTATAGGACAGTGAGACTGAGGTAAATAGAATTTATGTCTGGAAATAGGCACAGATCTTTATCTGCTAGCCCATTCTTGTGGGACTTTGAGTCAAATCTAGTCAACAAATTGTGCTGGGTTTGGATTTTATTATTGCTGTGGTCCTTGTACATCACTGACTTCAGATTCCTCTAGTTGTTGGGTTTTTAGAGGGATTTTCTTAATGGTCCTACTCCACCCTCAGTTTTTGGCTTTCCTGTGTATCTGTTTCTCAGAGGGGGAGGAGGCTCTTCTATGCCCTTGTCCCTTTCTCAGCAGATTACTGCTACTTTTTTTTAGCCTTGTATAGGGAAGGTAGTATGGAGGGTTGGCTGTTGCCTTGTCCAGCTTTAGGCTTAAACAGGCTTAAACAGGCTTCATCTCCCTGATTCTCTGAGTTGGTCTTTTTCAGGGATCCTGCCCATCTTCCAGGAGTTGGAGGACTCTAATGATCAGGGTCAGAGGTTTTTCAGCCCTTCTTTCAGGGATAGGGTTTTCTTTCTTTTCCGTTCCCTTAGTATTAGTGGGGTTTTACTTGTAACCTGGTGGTGACAAGGTTTGCTGTCCTTCCTCCAGCAGTTTAAGGCTCTTATTTCTTAAGGGGGAAGGGTTTGGGAGGAGCTATCTGCTTTTCCCACAACAGTGAGCCATTTCCCTTCACCAAGCCTCAACCACCAAGGGAGGCTTTCTCTGGTTTCCTGCTCCTGAGAGTGCACGGTAGAGGTCCACAGAAAAGACTTTGAGCAGGTGTGAACTCACCTGTGTCTAGTTTTCCTAAAGGTTCAAAACTCTTATGCCAGCTCACACTTGTGAAAAATGGACCAGAGGTGGTCTTATCTACTTGTATGAGTCTTTTTCTATGTCTGCCCCAAGCAAGCCAGTGCTTACGTTTCATCTCTCCTTGGAAGTACCAGTTTTTCCTTAGATGTCAGGTGAGTTGGTTACCCTGCAATCTTAGTTTTCTGATATGTTCAGTAAAGGTTATAATTTTTAGATTACCTAGTTTTCTCTTGTTGTTAGGATAGGGGTCATGCTCTTCCCAGCTTTCTTCATTGTGAGCA
>NW_003852568.1:2333222-2335378 GCF_000181295.1 Otolemur garnettii
CTTACAGTCTTTGACATCTGAGATTGAGTGAAAGATATTGTTACATTTTGTAATCAGGAAAAACTAGTGTCATGGGGATATGAAGCTTATTTGGATTTAGAATTCTTAGAAAATTGACTAAATTAAAAAAATTGACTAAATTTAGAGAAAAATTTTGAAAGACCGTGACTATTGTGAATTTGGATAGTTATGATTTCCCCTATTCCCAAGTACATTCAATTAAGAATGTTACTAATGCAGTATACTCAGTTAGCCCTTAACCATTTCTGTGCCATATGACTACTGCATTTTAAGAAAGTGTTCTTTTTTAGCACCTCGAGCTCCAACCAACTGGAGATTGGGCAAACTGCTTGGCCAAGGAGCCTTTGGCAGGGTCTACCTCTGTTATGATGTTGATACAGGAAGAGAATTGGCTGTTAAGCAAGTTCAGTTTGACCCGGATAGTCCTGAGACCAGCAAGGTAAAAATCACTGTACTTTGTCATGTAAAAGAAGTATTTTTACTAGAAATAAATATGGCATACTGTAGAATTCTTGTTTTTTCCTTAGTATAAATTATTTGCAAAATAGATGATTAGATATGTTTATCTACTTTGTACTTTGGATTTTTGTTTTTTAATATTTCTATTTTATTCCTAATCTGAGTTAGTGTTGCTTTAACATGTCAACAAAGAATGTTTTAAAATGTATTGATTAGAGACTTTAAAATGTTTCCTTTTTGGGAAATAAAAATTTGAGAGTAAAATCACCTTGGTGATCTTTGAAGTTAGAATATTTTGCTTTTACTAACAAACGTTGAAAAGAATTAACAGTGAGCTCTGTCTTTCAGGAAGTCAATGCACTTGAGTGTGAAATTCAATTGTTGAAAAACTTGCTGCATGAGCGAATTGTTCAGTATTATGGCTGTTTGAGAGATCCCCAGGAAAAAACACTCTCCATATTTATGGAATATATGCCAGGGGTAAGTTAGTTTGTTTGTTTGTAAGAGACAGAGTCTCACTTTATTGCCCTCAGTAGAGTGCTATAGCGTACAGCTCACAACGACCTCAAACTCCTGGGCTTAGGCGATTCTCTTGCCTAAGTCTCCCAAGTAGCTGGGACTACAGGTGCCCGCCACAATGTCCAGCTATTTTTTGTTGCAATTTGGCAGGGGTGGGTTCAAACACGCCACCCTCGGTATACGGGGCTGGTGCCCTACCCACTGAGCCACAGGCACTGCCCTAAGGGTAAGTTTTTTGAAAATAGACATATTCAGGTGGTGCCTGTGGCTCAAAGAAGTAGGGCACTTGCCCCATATACCGGAGGTGGCAGGTTCAAATCCAACCCCAGCCAAAAATAAATAATAAGTAAATAAATAAATAACAATAAATAAAATCTTAAAAAAGAAAACAGACATATTCTATTTAAAGTCTTAGTTGACAAAAGAAAAACAAAAACTTTGATTATAAAATGTTAATCCTCATTAAGGACATTTTGGAAGGGTTTTAAATTAGAACTGGGTCATATTTTCTATCCTCTTTATATATCTTTATATTTTTTAACTCATTAATGCTGAAGTATTCTAAAGTATGTACAGACATTATAGTAGTTCATCCTGAGATTTCCCTAAATGCCTTAAAATTCTCATTATAGCTATTTATTCAGACCAGCTTCTAGTTCTAATTCTAGTTTTTATTGAAAGCAGTCAGTTTTCGTATGATGTAGATTTGACAGACAGTTCTTATAACAGTCTTATTTCATGGATTTTTATAAATTGTATTCTCATGGATTTTGTTTAATTTGTTCTTTTATCTCTTCATTTCCTCTAAACTACAAGTGAGATCTAAAGTCTAAATTAGATTCCAGTTCAACCTTTTATTTTGACATATTATAAATGAACTTTGTACTTCATGTTGCATCTCATCAGATGTATAGTTTCCAGTGAAAAAATGATTTTTTCCCTCAGGAAGGCTTTCATTTCCATCTGTTAAAGTGGTGATTATTAATTAGCTTACACATAGGAATTGTTAGGGAAGCTGTTTCAAAATTCAAGTGCCTATGTCTCACCTCAGACTGATTTAGCATTCTCAAAAGATGATACCTTATCCTTCCCTAAAAATGACTTGAGAAAATTTGAAAATCCTACCTACAAGGGGAAGAGTATTAGGATGACTGCAG
>NW_003852568.1:2340080-2348971 GCF_000181295.1 Otolemur garnettii
TTCAATAAAAAAAAAAAAGAAAAAAAAAAAGAAAATTTGAAAATCCTCTGTAATATATTTTTTCACATTTTGAACTAGAGTGTTGATTATATAGAGGAAAAACTTAAAAATCTCATGTGGTCTGATTTTCTAATCATATTTACTTTTTCCCTTGAGGAAGCAATAGATGTCAATAAAACACTGTTTAAAAACAGAATAAGAACAAAATAAATAAAATTCAAGTACAACATGTTTGTATGAGTAGGAAAAATGAAAATATATTCAGGGCAAAAGAAGTCTGATAATAGTACTAGGTAATTTATAAAAACAGGGTTGCAAGCAATAGGAGGCAGTTCGAAACAAGATGGTAATAAAAATAAGAATATCAGTCAAAAAATAGTTTTCTTTTGTTTTGGTTTTATTGTTGGGGATTCATTGAGGGTACAAGATGTGTCACACTCCAAGACCCCAACCCTCCTCCTCCTCTCTCTCTGCTTTTCCTTTCCGCTTCCCCCACCCTCCTTCTTACTCTGCTCTCCCCTTTCCCCATCATGTCATTAGTTGTCCTCTATTAAAATTGAGTACATAGGATTCATGCTTCTCCCTTCTTATGATGCTTTACAAAGAATAATGTGTTCTACTTCCATCCAAGTTAATACAAATGCTGTAAAGTCTCCACTTTTCTTTAATGGCTGAATAGTATTCCATGGTATACATGTACCACAACTTGTTAATCCATTTTAGGGTTGGAGGGCATTTAGGCTATTTCCACATTTTGGGCATTGTAAATTGAGCTGCAATAAACAGTTTAGTACAAGTGTCATTATGATAAAAGGTTTTTTTTCCTTCTGGATAAATGCCCAGTAATGGGATTGCAGGATCAAATGGGAAGTCTAGCTTGAGTTCTTTGAGGTTTCTTTGTATTTCTTTCCCAAAAGCATACAGTCCCACCAGCAGTGTAAAAGTGTTCCCTTCTCTCCACATCTGCACCAGCATGTGCAGTTTTGAGATTTTGTGATGTGGGCCATTCTCGCTGGGGTTAGATGATATTTCAGAGTGGTTTTGATTTGTATTTCTCTAATAATTAAGGATGATAAGCATTTTTTTTGTATGTTTGCTAGCCATTCATCTGTCTTCTTGAGAGAAGGTTCTGTTCATCTCTCTTCCCCATTGATATATGGGATTGTTGGCTTTTTTCATGTGGATTAATTTGAATTCTCTATAGATCCTAGTTATTAAGCTTTTGTCTGATTCAAAATATGCAAATATCCTTTCCCATTGTGTAGGTTGTCTATTTGCTTTGATTGTTGTCTCCTTAGCTGTACAGAAGCTTTTCAGTTTAATTAAGTCCCATTTGTTTATTTTGATTGTTGTCACAATTGCCATGGCAGTCTTCTTCATAAAGTCTTTCCCTAGGCCAATATCTTCCAGTGTTTTTCCTGTGCTCTCTTTGAGGATTTTTATCATTTCATGACTTAAATTTAAGTCCTTTATCCATCTTAAATCAGTTTTTGTGAGTGAAGAGAGGTGCGGGTCCAGTTTCAGTTTTTTGCATGTGGATATCCAGTTCTCCCAGCACCATCAAAAAATAGTTTTTAAAAGGCTTTCTTTAGCTGTGACCCATACTCTTTCACAGTTCTAGTCAGGAAAATGTTCAGTTGGGTAGCATGTTATGTTTTTACTGAGAATTCCTACCCTTTCCAAATACATAGCCTCCTAATCGTGAATGAGGACTCTTTACAAAATAAAAATAAAGCTGTAATAGCAGTTTTCATTTCAACCCATACAGTAGACTCTTTTGTTTTTCTCTTTTATTCTAGGGTTCAATTAAGGACCAATTAAAAGCATATGGAGCTCTTACTGAGAATGTGACTAGGAAATATACCCGTCAGATTCTGGAGGGTGTCCATTATTTGCACAGTAATATGATTGTCCATAGAGATATTAAAGGTAAGTAATGAGGTATTTTCTATTTTAATTACACAGTTCTTTGCATATGTGAATGAGACAAGTGATATGGTTAAGACATTTAGCATGTAAATTAATACATCTGCCTTTAAATTGCCACAGGTAAATAGTTCTCTTGTTTTCTCACAGACTCTGTCAGTGTTTCATCAGACCAGTTCTGATGTTCAGGCCTCCACAAATGGAGAGCGCCGCTGTAGGGGATTCGAAGAATCAATTCAGTTTAAGAGACTGTACATGTTTTCCTACATATTGCATAGGCATTAGAATCAAGTAGCTAAGAGTAGGGGCTCTGCTTCTACATGACATCATTCAAGTTCAGATCTTATCCATCACGAACTGTGTGGCCTTGGACAAGTTACTTAATCTTTCTGTGCCTCAGTTCTTCATTCTTAAATGAGGGCAGTAACAGCATCCAGCTCATAGGATTCTTGTGAGGATTAAACAAGTCAATGCATGTATGTGCTTAAAATAGTTCCTGATACCTAGAAAGCACTAAAAAGTTATCTAAAGTGATAACATAGTTTATCTTGAGGTCATGGAAATTGTGCTTGAAAGAATACATAAGCATAGCTTAAAAAATGAAAAAAAAAAAGAAAGAAATTAATGGAAATAGATTTCATTACCTAGGGAAAGAATAAAGAGTAGGGAAGCAAAGAACCCAAAAATTGAGCTGTGATGAACTCTCAGTTAAACTCACTTTTTAAAACTCAAAAACACAGCTGGGCATGATGGTTCATGCCTGTAATTCTAGCACTCTGGGATGCTAAGGCAGGAGGATCCTTTGAGCTGAGGAGTTTGGGACCAGCCTGAGCAAGAGCAAGACTGTTTCTACTAAAAATAGAAAAACTTAGCTGGGCATGGTGGTGCAAGCATGCAGTCCCAGCTCCTCGGGAGCATGAGGCAGGAGGATTACTTGAGCCCAGGAGTTGGAAGTTGCACTGCACTCTACCCAGGGTAATAGAGTGAAACTCCTATCTCAAAAACATTAAGAACAACAAAACCCACCCCCCCCCAAAAAAAAACACCACCACCACCAAAAGCTCTCAAAAATGCAGCTGCTTTCAAGGATTTAATGTATAAGTGAATGCATGAAATGACAAAACAGAATGTGTAAAATTTGAGAATGCCTAAAACTCCATACTATAAAGCACACCCGAAGTCTGATTCTGTAAGTAACTGGGCTGTGACTCCAAATTTAGAAACCACTCTATCAGTTGATGAATAAAAATAAAAAGTAAATGAATTTATGGTCATGTGCCACATAAGGATACTTCAGTCAATGATGAACCACATATTCCAATGAGAAAATTGCCTAATGATGCATCTTTCAGACATATCCCAGTCATTAAGCAACACGTAACTATAAGAGAGAGTGTATGTTTGTATAAATATTGAAAGGTTCCGGACCCAAGGATAAAATCATTCTGAGATGCGAGATGAAAGGAAGACGGAGATCCAGTTCATGCAATTAAAGTGGCTTTATTCCACTTAGAGGGAAGGTGAGGTGATATTGCTGACTAGGAAGAAATCCACATGTGGGCTATGGGGCAGCCAGGATTGGTGGCATTCCTATTTCCTAGGAGAGACATGAGTCTGACCTTTCCTGGATGGGCCATGAACCTGACCCTGCCTGGGCTTGGCAAGTTTATTTGGGCAGGTAAACCTCATTCTATCAAATATATTATTCATAAGCTCTTAGAAGCTGCCAGGCTTTTGCTTCTTTCCTGTGGTGTGAAACATACTGACTAAAGCCTTATTCAGGCCAAGGAGAACATTCCTAACTAGTTCCTGGTGCTGGAGTAGAATCTGCAGAACACCTGAGCCAGATCACATAGGCCAGAATGGGACTTACTAGCAAGTATGAAAGGATGGGCCATGGTTCATGATCTGGCCATTTAGGCAGACCTCAGTTGTTAAGTCTAAAATCTAATGGCTTAGAGAACCTCACAGAAAAATGATTCAGTTAGGAATAATCTCTATTCAAGCGAGCTTTTCATTAGCCCTCAGAATGGAGTGAGGCAAAGTTGCTGAAAGAGCTACCCTTTTTGTGGATCTGTCTAACCTTGCCAGACAGAGTCATTGGACCCAGAGGAGGTCGGAAGCAAGCTGACTTTAAAACATTATAGGGCAGATATATCCATAAGGTAAAAATGTAAGGTACAAAATAGGATATGCAATATGATGTCAAGTTTGTAAAAACCAGGTGTGACCTAGAAGGAAAATTTCTGCATGATTCACAGTGGTTATTACCAAATGACAAGATGAGTGATAGTTGTTTTCTTCTATGGACTTTTAACTTTTTCCATATCTTCCAGTTTTGTTTTGTTTTGTTTTGTTGTCATCTTTGGTAGGGTGCTGTGGCATCATAGCTCACAGCAGCCTCAAACTCCTGGGCTCAAGTGATTCTCTTGCCTCACCCTCCCCAGTAGCTGGGACTACAGGTGCCCGCCACAACTTCTGGCTATTTTTTGAGACAAGGTTTTGCTCTGGCTCAGGCTGGTCTTGAACCCATGAGCTCAGGCAATCTACCCGTCTTGGCCTCCCAAGTGCTAGGATTATAGGTGTGTGCCACTATGCCCGGCCTATTTCCCAAATTTTTATGAGCAACTTTTAAATGGTAAGAGGAAGGGAAGATAGTGGATTGGTTTTAAGTTTAAATCTATGAGTTCATAATAAAACTCAAGGTAGAAATGAATTGATCATTATTGCTGAGGACCCAACTCATTTTAAAAGCTAGTTCTTCTATTCTGCCTTTTTTTTTTCTTAAATTGACTATACCACAGAAGACCAAATAGTGGGTGAAAAGAAACTATCTTTATAGAAGTATTTTGGCTATCAAGTAAATAAGGAATAATGAACTAATAATGCCCATGTAGATAAAGGCAGTAAGCATTAATAGATGATGACATTGCTAAAATAAAGAGTCTAGAATACAGTAGCATCTATCTAGTTCTGTTCCATACCCCAGGCCTCCAAATTGAACCTGAATCTGATCAAGTGTCCAGAGTCAGTCACCAAATTATGGAACATATATGTAGAACAGATGAGCATGTTAAAACGACCCTTTGGAATGCAGTCAGGAAAATCTAGACCAGTAGAAAGCTATAAGCAAAAAACTTAGTTTCTTTATAAATTGCAAAAGAAGAAAAAGGAGATTGGAGGAAAGTTTAGATTAGGAAAGACTTAAAAGATATATCGAGTCTCAATGTTTGGACCTCATTTGGATTCTGATTTCTTTTAATGTAACAAATTAAACATCCAACTATGTATTTGTTAATATAATCTTAAGAGATTATTATTTGTCTTCTTAGGTTTGGTAAGAGTCCTTGTCTTTTACAAATATGTACTGAACTAGTTATTGATGTCTTGGATTTGCTTCAGGTACTAAAGAAGGGAGGGGCGCGTGGTTGGCAGTACGGTTAGGGCAGGACGGTGCATGTGGATGTTGGGTCTGGGTAATGGCTATATAGACTTCTCTAGCTATATTGTGTATGTTTGAAAAGTCTCTCCAATGATGGACTTTTAACTTATCCAAAATAAGTTTTCTGAAAATAGAAAACTGTGTCAGGAGTCTGGCTACCTATTTTCTCTATTTTTTCTGTCTGTGACATCCTGTTTTTCCTGCTCATACCATCCTCAAAGCAGTAAAAACTGGCTTGTTGTCCTTCCACTGGTTAAATATTTTAAAGACAGTGGCTTTTCTTGACAGTCCTGTAAGTATCAGACAGTAGGAGATCTTAAATAGGCAGTGCTATTTTTGAGGATCACTAGTACTGTGGCAAATTTGGGATCAAGGTTTGCAGAGAATGGGTCCTGGACTCTCCCCTGGACAGAGGCTTTGGAGAACTATTATTGACTAAGCTGGAAAATTTGTTAGAACAGAAAGACAAGTACAGAAGCTCATAAGAGTCTATTTTCTCCAGTCTATAATGTAGATTTTGTTCACTGTTCTTAGAGATCACATTTTTTTAAAAAAAAATGGTAAGTGGACCAAAAAAAGACTACTAGAGACTACTAGCATAGAAAGAAAGAATTTTTTTTTTAATGTAAAATATGGTTAAGGTTAGGGAAGACTTAAAAATAAGAATTGATATATTATTGATATATTCAATAAGAATTGATATATTATTAAACAATAAATGGCTTAATTTTTAAACAGGTAATTTGCAGGAAAAGTTAAAAATGAGAAGAGAAATAATTGATAAAAGGCAGAAACTAGATTTTTAATCCCAGAAAAAAGGGAAAGTAGAGCGTAAAAACAAATGAGCCTGTGGTGACCCGTGGCTCAGTGAGTAGGGCTCTGGCCCCATATACCGAGGGTGGCAGGTTCGAAGCCAGCCCCTGCCAAACTACAACCAAAAATAGCCAGGCATTGTGGTGGGCTCCTGTAGTCCCAGCTACTCGGGAGGCTGAGGCAAGAGAATCACCTAAGCCCAAGAGCTGGAGGTTGCTATGAGCTGTGATGCTATGGTACTCTACTCTCACTTAAAAAAAAAAAATGAGCCTAGTGCCTAGATCTTGGGGTTTGGTTTTTTTTATACCATTCTCCGCTAAAAGGAACCAGACCTTTTGGGGGGAAATGGCTGCTTCTTGGACTGATAAAGAAAATATACAAGATGATCCTGGAGCATAGTGATATAAATGAATGATTTAATAAATAAAAGGGAGAAGAGAAACAAATCTCCCTTGCAGAATAATTCTAAATAATTTATGTAGCTATTCAGCCTGGAGCATGACTTTCTATTCCTTAATTGTGAGTTGTGTGTGGTGAATTTCATCCAAAGAGTACAGTTTGGAAAGGGAGGCTAAGGTGGGAGATTGACTTCACAGTGAAAACCTGATGAACACTATGTCAAGCCAGGTAATCAAAGTCAACATCAACAGTGATGCTGACAGTATGCTCTCTTATTATCATGTGATAAGAATGCACTTTACAGGCAGGGCATGGTGGCTCATGCCTGTAATCCTAGCACCCTGGGAGGCTAAGGCCGGTGGATTGCCTGAGCTCATAGGTTTGAGACCAGCCTGAGCAAGAGCAAGACCCCATCTCTAAACATAGCCAAGAATTGTGGCAGGTGCCTCTAGTCCCAGCTACTTGGGAGGCTGAGGCGTCACTTGAACCCAAGAGTTTGAAGTTGCTGTGAGCTTTGACGTCACAGCACTCTACCTAGGGTGACAAAGTAAAACTCTGTCTTTAAAAAAATGCACTTTGCTTCTGATTTTCCTCTCCAAGAGGAAAACATTAGACAAACCCTAACTAAGGGATATTCTACAAAATCCTGACCCAGTACGCCTCTTAGAAATGTCAAGGTCATCAAAAACAAGAAAAGTCTGAGAAAGTGCCTCCCCTAAGAGGATCCTAAGGAGACATGATGACTAAATGTAGTGTCGGATTATGGAGTAGAAAAAGGACATTAGGGGAAAACTGAGGAAATCTGAATAAGTATGAACTTGAGTTACTAGTAATGGATCAGTATTGGTTCACTAATTGTAACAAATGTACCATACTATTTTAAGATCTTAATAATACAGAAACTGTGTGTGGGGGCATATATATAGGAAATCTCTCTACTGTCTTTGCAATGATTCTGTAAATCTGAAGCTGTCTCAGTTAAACAGTTTATCATAAAGGTAAATGAAATTTTAAAACAGATGAAAAGTCCAAAACTTACGAGACATTTAAAATATTAGAAATTGAGAAGCAAAATTAATATAAAGCAAAACTCAAGAACAGCTTTAAAAGGCAACTAATGTTTAAGCAATAGGGGGGGTGAGGTGGGGTGGGGAAATATTAGAAATTTTTGATTATGAAGGTCCCTTAGGAAGCCCCTGAGAAGCTGGATTCTCAGGGAAATCAGCTTCAGCCAAGGGCTTCTTGCTTTGACAGAACTCAGGGCCGAGAGCCTGCTCTTGCTTCCTCAGTCCTTCCCTGAACTTCATTCTTACCACGTTCCCTCTTTCTCCTCTTGTTCATCCTCACCTCCAATCTTTGCCAGTCCTTTTCAGTGGGAGAACCTTCTTAGGATCTGAAGCATACAAAGTTGACTAAAAGTTCAGTGTTCATCTGGCAAATCCTTAATGAGCACCCACTGTGTGCCTGGTGCCAGGTACTGCTTGGAGGATGAAAAGCAGCCTAGTTTTAGGAGACAGATTAAAGAGTCTACTAAGTAATTCTCTATTGTTGTTCTTTCATATTATATTCCAGACTACCAATAAGATTAATGAAATTAGGCTGTTTCTTATTTTTAGGTGCAAATATCCTACGAGATTCAACAGGCAATGTCAAACTAGGAGATTTTGGGGCCAGCAAACGGCTTCAGACCATCTGTCTGTCAGGAACAGGTATGAAGTCTGTCACAGGCACACCGTACTGGATGAGCCCTGAAGTGATCAGTGGAGAAGGATATGGCAGAAAAGCAGATATTTGGTAGGTTTTGATATGAGGTTTGCCTGAAGATTACCTACTTATGTATTTCTATCTAGCATTAAAACGACTAAGCCAGATTTAAATTATCTTTTGTACTTTTGAAATAGGATATAGGAATTGCAGGGATTAACACTGTTTTAATTATGTCTCATTGAGGATTATAATTGACTAAATATTTAGAGTCCTTGAACCTGTCTTCCATTCTCTAGAAAGGATTTTGTCTTAAGCAAATCATAGCATTAAAAAGCTATCTTGGCTTGGCACCCCTAGCATAGTGGTTACAGCACCAGCCACATACACAAAGGCTGGTGGGTTCGAGCCCAGCCTGGGCCTGCTATACAACAATGACAACTGCAACAAAAAATAGCTGGGTGTTGTGGTGGGTGCCTGTAGTCCAGCTAGTCTGAAGGCTGAGGCAGGAGAATCACTTAAGCCTAAGAATTTGAGATTGCTGTGAGCTGTGACGCCACAGCACTCATACTGAGGGTTATTTTTTTTTTCTGTCTCAAAAAAAAAA
>NW_003852568.1:2348991-2379754 GCF_000181295.1 Otolemur garnettii
TGTGTGGGGGCATATATATAGGAAATCTCTCTACTGTCTTTGCAATGATTCTGTAAATCTGAAGCTGTCTCAGTTAAACAGTTTATCATAAAGGTAAATGAAATTTTAAAACAGATGAAAAGTCCAAAACTTACGAGACATTTAAAATATTAGAAATTGAGAAGCAAAATTAATATAAAGCAAAACTCAAGAACAGCTTTAAAAGGCAACTAATGTTTAAGCAATAGGGGGGGTGAGGTGGGGTGGGGAAATATTAGAAATTTTTGATTATGAAGGTCCCTTAGGAAGCCCCTGAGAAGCTGGATTCTCAGGGAAATCAGCTTCAGCCAAGGGCTTCTTGCTTTGACAGAACTCAGGGCCGAGAGCCTGCTCTTGCTTCCTCAGTCCTTCCCTGAACTTCATTCTTACCACGTTCCCTCTTTCTCCTCTTGTTCATCCTCACCTCCAATCTTTGCCAGTCCTTTTCAGTGGGAGAACCTTCTTAGGATCTGAAGCATACAAAGTTGACTAAAAGTTCAGTGTTCATCTGGCAAATCCTTAATGAGCACCCACTGTGTGCCTGGTGCCAGGTACTGCTTGGAGGATGAAAAGCAGCCTAGTTTTAGGAGACAGATTAAAGAGTCTACTAAGTAATTCTCTATTGTTGTTCTTTCATATTATATTCCAGACTACCAATAAGATTAATGAAATTAGGCTGTTTCTTATTTTTAGGTGCAAATATCCTACGAGATTCAACAGGCAATGTCAAACTAGGAGATTTTGGGGCCAGCAAACGGCTTCAGACCATCTGTCTGTCAGGAACAGGTATGAAGTCTGTCACAGGCACACCGTACTGGATGAGCCCTGAAGTGATCAGTGGAGAAGGATATGGCAGAAAAGCAGATATTTGGTAGGTTTTGATATGAGGTTTGCCTGAAGATTACCTACTTATGTATTTCTATCTAGCATTAAAACGACTAAGCCAGATTTAAATTATCTTTTGTACTTTTGAAATAGGATATAGGAATTGCAGGGATTAACACTGTTTTAATTATGTCTCATTGAGGATTATAATTGACTAAATATTTAGAGTCCTTGAACCTGTCTTCCATTCTCTAGAAAGGATTTTGTCTTAAGCAAATCATAGCATTAAAAAGCTATCTTGGCTTGGCACCCCTAGCATAGTGGTTACAGCACCAGCCACATACACAAAGGCTGGTGGGTTCGAGCCCAGCCTGGGCCTGCTATACAACAATGACAACTGCAACAAAAAATAGCTGGGTGTTGTGGTGGGTGCCTGTAGTCCAGCTAGTCTGAAGGCTGAGGCAGGAGAATCACTTAAGCCTAAGAATTTGAGATTGCTGTGAGCTGTGACGCCACAGCACTCATACTGAGGGTTATTTTTTTTTTCTGTCTCAAAAAAAAAAAAGCTATCTTATTTCTCTAAAGAACTTTAAAAAATAATCTTTGTCAGTGCTTTATAATTCAGTTAATCTTTAATTGCTTAATAATTTTAAGTTAGAACATAAGATGGCCATTCTGTACTTCCTACTTAGAAAAAATTTTAATATTCATTTTAGATTCCTGATGAAAAAATTTCTATTACTCGTATTCTTTGTAAAATACAGGCAAAAATTATTTTTTATGTCAGCTATATAAAACAAAAATAATAAAACGAGTAATGTCCTTTACCAAACAGTTAGCATGATAATTATTACTCAGTGGTGGTTTATTTTCATTTTTTTAATGTTTTAATTACAATTTTATGTAATCAGAATCTTTTAAAGAAACTTCAAACTTGAAATCAAGTAATATTTAAATGTATGTGGATTTCACTCCTGCTTCTCCCTTTCTAGCTAACTAGCTGTCTTTCATAGTGATATTGTTTGCATTGTATTCTTTTTATTTCTTTTTAGGAGCGTAGCATGTACTGTGGTTGAAATGCTAACTGAAAAGCCACCTTGGGCTGAGTTTGAAGCAATGGCTGCCATCTTTAAAATCGCCACTCAGCCAACAAACCCAAAGCTGCCACCTCATGTCTCAGACTATACTCGAGATTTCCTCAAACGGATTTTCGTAGAGGCCAAACTGAGACCTTCCGCTGATGAACTCTTAAGGCACATGTTTGTGCATTATCACTAACAGCCAGTAACCTCTCCTGTGCCTCTACCCAGCTCCCATCTGTTCATTCACCTTCTCTCTGACTGCACTTTTCTTTTTTATATAAAAAAAAGAGAGATGGGGGAGAAAAAAAGACAAGAGGGAAAGTATTTCTCTTGATTCTTGGTTAAATTTGTTTAATAATAATAGTAGCCTAAATTTTTTATATTTAATCTTTTTTTTCCCTTAGAAGAACTTGAAACTTCTTTTTTTTTAATTTTTATAATGTACTGATGTGGTTCAGAGAGATAAAGCACTTTAGTACATAGTCATTCTTTTTAGTACAAACAAATCATTCGGGATACCTAAAGATTGTAGAGTCTTTCCCTATATCACTGACATATCGGTGTGATGGAGAGACATGGAAAACAAGGAGAAGAAAATAATGTATAATTTGTAGTTTTTAGTGATAGTATTTAAAATAGATCCTCATTTGTGGGATTGAGCCCTAAACTTGAGTTTAGGGTAGGTACTCAACTTAAAGAATATAGGTTCCTTCTTATATCTGTATTCTTTAGATCTTAACCTCTGTCTACCAAACTTTTTGCTCAGTAGGAATCTTGATAAAAGATACGACTCTCTAAGAGGTATGTTTATTTGTGAATCCTAACCGATGTAATAAGCAAACACTATAATAGATCCATGTTACTGGAATCTGTCAATCTTGAGGGATAGCTTTCTACTTAAAAAAAATTCTATTTTATTTTAAAGTCAATGAACAATCTAAGTAAAAGACAAAAGAATAATGTTCTCATTAAATCTGTGAGCAATAGAGGAAATCACATTTGCCAGTCAACAGAAATAATGAAAAAAGAACTAAATGTTTTTAGTATATTTTAAACCATGCAGGAGAAAGTCCCAAAATAGAAGGAATGGAGAAATAATCCAAATCCTATATACGCTTTTCCTATTTCTAGCTCCTGCTTCCCCATGGATAATATTCTTTAGGAATTGAGAGTTTAGCCAAGAGTACCCATGTGTAAAAACTAGTGTCAAGAGATGAAACACTTGTTCTTGGGATCACAGAATACGAAAGCACCTCAGAAAAATAGCTGTCATGTAAAACTGGTTTTTAACAGTTGAGTGAAATAATTTCACTTGGCATTTGGCAATTTCTGGATATGGTTTTGGTTGTCACTATGAGGAGGGCACCACTGGCATCAGGAATGCTATTACATAGACTACACAAGAGAAGCAAGAATTATTCTGGCTCAAATACTTTGTATCAAAAGTGCCAAAGTCTTTAACTGATAAAAATGAAAAACAAATTTACAAAGCAGTAAATGCAGAAACAAATTTCAAAGAGAAAGCAGATACAGTGCAAAATGAAGGTTTTATAAAACTAGATAACACTGCTTTTAGTCAAGGGTGAATGATCTCAACAAACAACATATAGCAATCACTTCCTTACTACCTTCATATTGCACCCAAATTAGTAACTCTTCCATTTCAGAAAGAAAATAAATTTGAGCACTGAGCCTTTTGAACTCAGCCATCTGTATCAAATTCTTTCCTTAAAAGTTCATAATTTGGGGCAAAGAAAAGCATATCAAAACAGTATTAAATACTAACAGAAAGGTTCAAAAACTGCCATATATTTCTAGTATAAAGTGTCTACTTAAAGAGCAAGGACATTGAATGGAGCAAGACAGCTGGGAAAGGTCCCACTATCTCTAATAGAATTGTACTACTAGAAAAACGAAGATAGTAATTTGGCCACTTGCAATTTTTTCAGCATATTAAAGCAAGTGCTAGGTACTTTATTTTTAAAGGTCTAGAAAATAATAGTCTTCCTAGAGGCCCTGAAGGTGATGCCTTTCATGGGATTCATAAGGGACTCAGGTATTCTTATTTTCTGCCAAAAGGTATGCTCATTTAGGAACTCTTTATACTTTGTTTCTGAAGTTAGGTAGTCTTGGTTTACTGTATCAAGGTCTTACCTGGCATTCCTTGTAGGAATATTTGAAATTCCACTAGCTAGTCTGAGAAGTCAAAGCACAAAATTAGTTGTCCGTGCTTCTCTTACACTCTTAAATCAAAGGAAATAGCTTATAAAGAAGAAAAAGAATTAGCTGCCCCACCTTGATAAATCAACTGCCAAATCTTGTGCTAGAAACATAATCCCCAAGTGTATGGATCTATTATAATTTCTTTTTTTATGAGTGAGGGCATCTTTTCTACTTGAGCAAGACCATGATCTCTGGGCCCATGGGCTTTTTCCTCATTTCTTTGTCTTGTGTGGTTGTGATTTCCCTTTGGCTCATTTTTGGTCTGTCAGGGTAACCAGCAGTGCAGAATATGAAACAAATGCTCTTTAGAGAAATTGGGGGAGACTGTAAAACCCATGGCAAAACTGTTTGCTCTTTTCAGTCTCCTTTTTCTTTTCTAAAATGCTGTGGAAAATAAGGGCACCTGAAAAGAAGCTACTTCTTTAACACTGCTGCAGAAGGCCTTTGCTTTGTAAGAAAAATACTATTAACTACGAGAAAGTAATGTTCTTTATGTAAAGACTTAAAAATAGACTAATAGTTTACAGAGTTATTATATAAAATATGATGTGAATTTATTTCAAACAAGTTGTGAAGTTACCAAAAATCACAATGAAAGTTAATATATGTAAAAACTACTAGAACAAAAAAGCTTGAAGGTGGGGGTGGGGGTATGGGAGACCAAAAGTAAATTAATAAAAATAAATTTTTGAAAAGAAACACCTCTATCAGGGGAAATTAAATATAACACTCCATTTTTTCTTCTTTCAAATAATGATATGGATCAACAAATGAAATACAAACTTTTTAAGATTACTCTAAATGTATTTTGTTTCTTAAATGCATATCTGATTCTTCTATACTGTAATGTTTCTTTGCTGAGGCTGGAAAGTGGCCAGACTGCTGACTTTGTGCCTTTAAAATGCATTCTGCTTTGACAGTGGCAGACTTTTTGGTGCTGGAGAAGATACACTAGCAGTCTTCTACGTGCTCTTCAGGAAATATCCTTCTACTTAGACCTTGAGAGATTTAAAGTGGTGTGACTTAGGCTTGGACCAAATATAAGATCTTTTACACTGCAAATGAAATTTATCAAATAAAACAGCTGAAAATATCGTAATAACTAACAGAAGTTTTGATTGGTTAATTCCTTAAAGTGTATTTAAAACTAGACAGGCTGAAAATTTTAGTATGAATATCTTAGTAATTTTCAGCACTTTTTCTTGTTTACAAAACATCTTTCTAACTTAAAAAAAATGACTATTGCCTTGCAAAGTTTTAAAAGGCACAGTCACCCTTACATAATGCATATAAGAAATTGAAATATTAATGTACTTGCTGAACTATTAAAGAAAAAACTCTGATTTCAGAGTAAATTGAATTGGCTTCCACTTCAGAGCATCTTTACCGTATTCCCATTAGAAACCACGTTCAACAGGTGAAACTGTTTCTTCAGCTTTCTGCTACTCCAGCTCTCATATATGTCATAAGGTTGCTCTGTCATGTTTCTGAGCTGGAGTTCTATGTGAAATACTAATAAAGTCAAGTCAGATCTGAATAGTGTAGCAAGAGGATCAAGCCATATGCATACTCCTTGGCCCATGGCAAAGCTTTGTGCCAATGATTTCATTTTGGGGTCTAGGGATCCATAGCTTGATTTAAAAAAAAAAACAAAAAACAAATCACCCGATGTCAATCAAGTATATACATTTATCCTTTCATAAATAAAATGAATCTTTTTTGTTTGCTTATTTAATAATTGTGACTTATTGTATCAGGTACTAAATTAACATTCTTGAAGAAGTGACAGTTTAAGAGGAACAAGGGCAAACAGATACTTTATGGCATACCTTAACTCTCAAAGTTCAGCAATGACGTCTTAAAATGTTACAATTTTTTTTTTTTTTATGAAGGGAAAAACAATTTTGGGTAGTTACCAGCTGTTATAAACTGAAATGTCATTAACAACAGGGAATAGAGTAAAAGTATCCCCAAATTTGGGGGATTCCCCACCTGTCCTGGTCACATAGCCTCTCTCTCAGGACCCCTCTTACTGTAAACTAGCCTCTACTCAAACAGTTTCAGTGATGAAGAACAATTATGCCATAACAGCACAGTCCCCCCCCACCAGGAGGTCCTTTTAAAGAAAAAAAAATGCTTTCTTTTGGTCTAAATTGTGAAAAAAACCCAAACATTTGATAGTGTCAACAGTATTATTTATGCTAAGATCACGACAATTTCTTTTGAACCATCTTGTTTTTTATCGTTAAGTCTGGCTTTTGTTACAAATGTAATGTTCGTATTTATTTGAATTTGAAGATTGGTTAACATTAATGAAAAGAAATTCAGTTGTTAATTTTTAGTAGTGCCTTTTCTCGGTATGCCTTAATTTTATTTTATATTAATAATTTGTTACCCACCAAAATGAAGATTTTTCCGAAATCAGTAGGCTTCACGAGTTCATTTGGCCTTAGACTATGTATTGGCCCTTAAACATTTCTTAACGCCTACTTCCTCCTCCTACCTTTTTCTACCTCCTTTTTTTTTTTTGTAATGTTACGAGAGAAACTTTAGCATTTGTCTGTGATAGATGCACTGCAGTCTCCACTAGATGTGAATTCCTAATATACAGATTTCTAATAGAGAAAGAGATATTCTCATGCTAAAGAGACAGTAAATTGTTTTCCAGGTTGATTTTCAACCATATTGGCACTGTCCAAGTTCTTTATATATCATAGTTCAGTTATGATTTTCACAGCAGAGTTAGAGTGGTTGTTTTGCCCTAAAGAAGTCATTCAAATGGTTTACAAATGTTGAGGCAGTGAGGCTTAGAGCTATGAGCAAGAAATCCAGGGATAGTGAATTCTAATCCTTACTTTTTAAGTAACATTTTGACTAACACTTTAGCTTACTTTTCTGCAAAGAGAGAGAGAGTGTGTGTGTATGCGTGTGTGTGGTGTTTAGAGTTGGAGCAGGGGTACAAAGGAGAAAAAGATATGAGTGTCCAATTAGGTCAGTCTCTGTTTTTGGAAGAACAACTTGAAAACGTATGACTTGATGATGGATAGGTATAATCATCCTTGGGTAGGAACACCAGTATATTTTCCCCAAGTAGCTAGTAATAATGATTGTTTAATAAAGGTATGTATTGTAAATTGCCATGCTCTTGGTTGCTAAAAAGTAGATTAAAATTCAGTTTGTGTGTGTGTATATACAATAATTAGCTATACATAATTCTTAAATAGGAAGTAATTGATTTTACACAGTTCTTCATGAACTCTTTGAAACAGAAATTCTACCAGACATTATCAAAACAAGCTTCCTTAGTTTACTAACTATTCAAATGGAAATTCTCTTATACCTCTTTCTGGTTGGCTAGGGATGGTGTGCCGTGAAGGTGCTGTTCCTGCTTCCTAGTTGTCTTTAGCTTGGCTTTGACTTTGCCACGGTCTGGAGGGGATGCTAGGATAGACGGGTGTGGGGAATATCTGGCCCTCCCATCTCCTATACTCACCTTTCAGAGCTGTAGATAGTAATGAGCCCTCAGAGGAGCCTAGATTCTCTTCTCAGTAGTAGTGCAAGCAGTAAAGGTTGAGCTTCAGAAAAATGAGGGAGGAGGCATAGCTACCTTAAAAAATAATAAATTTTATCTGTTGCCTGTTCACAGTTTCTTATGTAATTCTTCATATTTTTCATAATTGTGTATTTTAATCGACGGTCACATGGTATTTTTGTTAATAACAGCAAAGGCATTAAATCAGTGAGTACTATTATTCCCTCTGCCTGGTGACTTCTTGTTTGTAATACAATCTGTATTATCAGAATCACTTTAAACCAAAGCTTTTATATTCCCTGCACTCACAGCCAAACTTACTAGCACTGTTACTTCTACCCACTTGTAAGCTAATAGTATAAAAATGATAAAGCAGGTACTAGTAGAATTTATATGCCAGTCTATTCTTCAAGGAAAAGGACAGGTGCTCAGTTTGCATTTAGACATGCAGAATTTACTTCTATTAAGAAACTATATAGATATTACAAACTTAAGCTTATACATGTGCCAATCTTATTAATGTCACTTGACCATAGGTGCACATAGATACACACTGATGTAGATATATCTGATGCCTCCTGTTGGTGGCGTACTTTCTTCCTAGTGTCTTAACATTTATGAACTTCTGTTTGACTTGAGGGGCATTTCAGCAAAGCTGTGAATAAAAGTAGGTTATGGACTGATGTCTGCTTTGTGCCATAGACATTTTGGAACATAAGAAAGTGTCTGCTCTCTAGTATATGTGCAGGATTTGTCCCCAGACAAGGATTTCTGAACCCCTTAATGCCAGTTGAGAACGGTAAAGTTCAGACTTTACTGAAAAGCACTTTTGTGTTCAATTATTTATATTTTTTTAGAATTTATTTTTAAAAACCATTTGTAACTTTTAGCATTAGCATTACTTGGAGGGGAGAGAGAAGTAACAAAACTACATCTTTAACTCTTATTAGGTACAGACTACAAAATGGATTTGACATATTCTTACTTTTCCAAAGATTGTTTTCCACCTGGAATAAGTTGACAGGACTAGTGGTAACATTTGATCTGGAAAGGCTGATGGGCAAAAGGAAGTGGGCCAAACCCTTGCAGTATACACTTTCAGTTGAAAATAGTGTCTAAGGATAAGAATACTTCTTTAAAAACAAAGTTATTTTAATGCAATCTTAATTAGTAAGTGAAAGGTTTACATTTTTTCTATTGCTATTGGTTTTAAAATTTTCTACCCTGCATTCTGAAATATTATAAGAGTTAATACCAAAAATACTTTTAATGTCTGACATCTCTTACATTTCACATGGTTCTTTTTGTTCATTGTAAATAAAAGTAAATTTAGATCAATTTGAGAATAAACTTTTAATTGTTGCAAACTATAAATTACCAATTTGTAAATTTACCCTTTGACTTAATGTATGTTTTTAAATGTAGCCATTAAATTCTCTATATTTAACCTATTGGTTTCTCTCTATAAATGTTTTTAATCTCAGTTGAATGCTGGGCAGTTTATAATTATGTACAAAGGGTTTTTTTCCTATTAAGATTGACTTTTTTGCACATTTTGAGAACTGTTTAATTTGTACACTGATTTACTACTCTGACCAATAATTGTTGAGTGTATGAGCATCATGAATGCGTGCATTGAACTACTGTCCCTGTCTCTTGTGTTTTAACTTCTTTAAAGATGTAGCTATCAGTTTCTGCACTGCTATTACTGACTTAAATGAAACTTCTTGCTTTTACAAAGTATACTTATCTATGGTTCTATCTTTGTTGAAGAACTCAGGAGTTCAACCTTACTTTCTAATTTTATAATGCATTCTAAAATCCATTACTAAGTTGAAAGTATGCTTTGTAACTCTGTATCAGGGGATGTGTGTTTGTGTGGAGATGTTTTGTTCTGTCTGTAGGCACATGTATATATCCCAGCAAGTTCTTACTTTCATTTCATTTCTACATTTTTATGAACTTGTTTTATAAAGGTACTATTTAGTTAGGATAATTAAATATATATAAAAGCTTTCTGAGAGATTATTTACTATATAAATATATTTTCAGCTGGCTGATCAAAAATATTTTTTTAATTTTGTTTTTAATCATTCAAAATGTATTTGTATTTCCAGAATTGGACACAAATTGTACTTAGAGCTCAGTTAAAATACTATTGCAAGGAAGAACATTGATTTTTCTTTTGAGAATTCTGTAAAATGCAGATTAAGAGAAAAAAATTTCTTTCTTTTTAGCAGTAGCAAAAACACACTGTCAACTAAAATGGCCTTTGAATTTTCAGAGCTATGAAAAAATGTGAAAAACTAAGTTGTCTGAAGAGATGTCAAGATTTTATATCTCTAGTTGCTGTTGGCCTGTCCTACTGTTGTTTTTGAGTATTTCCTTTATTCTATTTCAGATGATTACAACTTTTAGGTTTCCCCTTACTAGGCAAGGTCAGACTGGGTTTATAAAACAACACATTGGCATATTGTGATTCTCTGTAATTAACTAACAATCAGTTTAGAAATGTTCAAACATGCATTGTTGTGTCTTTATATACTGTACTGGGTGTTTTAAGTAACTGGCAGATTACTGAAAAATTGGAAATTAGATTTCCAGTGTGACAACATTATTGTACTTAAAGAAAACCTTGTTTTTAATATGCGGTACCATGTAAAATTACTCGCGTTAGGAATAAAGTCCACTGTTGAAGTTGAATGTCACTAAGCTTATTATGTTAAAAAGGAATCAGTGTAATTAGAAGAACCTACCAGAAGCCAGATATGGTGTGGTATGTGCCACATTCCATGCACATTTTGACTTTGAGTTGTTCATTCAAAATTGTGCTTGTAAAAATGTATAAAATTTCTAAGTTTTATAATTTCTTTGTACTTGGTACTTGTTTTTTCTTGCTGGTAAATAGCTTTTTTTTTTAAATCTAATATAAAAGAAACCATGTTTATATTTTGTTAGTGATCAATGACTTTGTTTATATGGAAATTTGTATATTGTTGGCACACATCTTTGTTTAGATTTACATGCATGAAGGCCTGCAATAATTAGCACAATGAAAATTGCTTTTTCTTACATGTTCATTTTTTTTTAAAGATTGTGGTGCAAAGGGTTACTCTAAGTAACCCTCTGGACAATGGAATGAATATAAATGAATGGCACTTTGAGTGTTAATAAAGCTGATATTTATTTCCACTGTGATTGCTTTGTCCATATTTATTCTTCAATACAGTATATTTGGAGTTGTCCAGCCTTGCTTAAGTGAATCACAATCTAGGAGACTAATCTAATCTAGAAACCTTGAAACTAAACCGAATATTTCTAGTATTTAAGTCTATAATGTTTTACCCTACTTGCTCTAGTTTATCTTTGGACATCTTGAATACCCAAATCAGAACTTCATGGTGATTAAAAGCAAACACAGGCCTGGCATGGTGGCTCATGCCTGTAATCCTAGCACTCTAGGAGGCTGAAGCAGGTGGATTGCTTGAGCTCAGGAGTTCTTGCTCACCAGCCTGACTAAGAGTGAGACCCTGTCTCTACCAAAAATAGAAAAACTAGCTGGGCGTGGTGGCACATGCTTGTAGTTCCAGCTACTCAGGAGGCTGAGGCAAGAGGATCACTACAGCCCCAGAGTTTGAGGTTGCTGTGAGCTACATGACACCATGTGGATCCAGGGTGACAGAGTGAGACTCTTGTCTTCAAAAAAAAAAAAAGGCAAACACAAAAAACACAAAGCTTTACTGAGTATAAGGAATGGCCTCTCACATGTTATTTGAGATAATTTAGATTAATACTTTAATATAGAGGACAATTTAATAATGCAAGTCAATAGCCTCAGAATAGAATCTTGTATCCTTGAACTAGCAATTCTGTGAAAATGATTGTGAATCTGGTATATCTATGAAAGCCCAAAATCGAAACTCTTAAATGTCCAACAATAGGTCTATGGTGGTGAAGTACCACAAACTGGGTGGCTTATGATAACAGAAATTTATATTCAGTTCTAGAGGCTAAAAGTCTGAAATCAGGGTGTCAGCAGGGCTGTAGCAGCATCTCTCAAATTTCTGCTTCTGTTACCACGTGGCATTCTCCTGTGTGTTCCCTTTTTTATAAGGACCTCAGTCATTGGATTAGACCTCACCCTAATGACCTCATTTTAACTTGATTACCTCTGTAAAGACTGTATTTCCAAATAAGATCACCAGGGGTACCTCAGGATTTCAAAATATCTTTTTAAGGGAGACATAATTCAAACCATAGCTGTCTGTCTTCTGGCCCCTAAAACTTCATATCCTCCTCACGTGAAAAATTAAGGCTTGAAAATAATCCCCATTGGCTTGATGCTGGGTTCTCAGGGCTCACTGGAGTTGTGGCCTTCTGAACTGAGGAGGTGGCCCAAGGAGGCCTATGGTGGCAGAAGCAATCCCACTGGTCTCATCTGCCCTGTCACCACTTTCCTACCTGTAGAAGCCCAGAAGTCCAACAGCCTGCCTTCATTTCATGCCAACTCTGCCCCTTCAGTCAAAACTTTCATGGTTTCTGCCGAGATAGTTAATTGGATCTATAAGCCACATATCTAATCTCTTGCAAATAATAGCTGTCTAGCCACATCCTTGGTGTTTTCTCCAGAGCATACTTTCCCATTTTTTACACTATGAGTAGACTAAAAATTATCCAAATCTTCAAGTGCTGGTTCTTTCAGTAATTCCTTTTTTAGCTTCCAGCTCTTCACTGTGAAATGTTTCTTGTCCTTAGACCGTTTCTGTACTCACAGAAGTAATTTCCTTAAGTAATTTCTCTTTTTTTCCTATTTATTTCAGACAGAGCTTTACTTTGTCATCCTCTGTAGCGTGCTGTGCTTCATAGCTCACAGCAACCTGAAACGCTTGGGCTCAAGAGATCATCTTGCCTCAGGCTCCCAAGCAGATAGGACTACAGGTGCCTGCCACAATACTCAGCTATGTTTTTTTTTTTTTTTTAGAGACTGGTCTTGCTCAGGCTGGTCTCAAACTCCTGAGTTCAAGCAATCCACCTGCCTTAGCCTCCCAGTGTGCTAGGATTACAGGCATGAGCTACTGAACCCAGTCTTTTTTCCTTTTTTTAAAATTTTGGATTAATGTGAGGTTACAAACAATTAGGTTACATTGTTTGTGTTTAAGTCCCTGTTGTAGTTGTGCCCCTCACCCAGGTGTGCCATATACCCTTTCATTGTGCCTGTTAGGTGAGGGCACACTAATGCCTACCCTTCCCTCTCACATTCCCCCTTCCCTCACCTTAAAAACTCAATTGAGTTTTTCTCTTGTGGTCCCTAGGTAATTTCAACCAATTCTACATGTATAGTTTTAATACCATAAATATGTTGCCAGTTCCCAAACCTATTTCTAGGTTTCCGAACTTAAGACTCATATCTAACTTCATTTTTGACACTTCATTTAATTGTTTATTAGGCCATTGCTATGGACTGAATTGCATCCTTCCCAAAATTCTTATGTTGAAATTTTGACCCTATATTTGAAGGTAAGGCCTGTGAAGAGGTAACAAAGGATAAAAGGATGAAGGTGAGGTCCTAATCCAACAGGGCTGGCGTCCTTATGAAAAGAGGAAGAGACAATGGCTGTCTCTATGCCATGAGAAGACACAGAAAGAAGGTGACCATCTGCAAACCAGGATGTGGGCCCTCACCAGGAACTAAACTCTACTGGGACCTTATTTTCGATTTCCTAGCCTCCTGAACTGTGAGAAAATAAATATATGTTTAAGCCATGCAGTCTGTGGTAATTTGTTATGGCAGACTAATACAGCTACATCCATTCGGTATCTCGAAAACCATTCTCCAAATCTGTACTTTCCCTAAGGTAAATCATTATTTTTGCAGTTACTTAGACCAAAATCTTGGAGTTATCCTTTACTACTGTCCTTTGCTTCCCCTATCAAGTCAACCAGCAAATCCCATCCACTCTACCTACAACAGATAAGGAATTGAACTACTTTTCATCACCTTTACCCCCACCATCCCAGCAAAGCCAGCAGTTTCTCAATGGACTGCTCTTGGCCTTGTAAAGTCTGTCTTCAGAGCAGCTAGCATATACAGTGATCGTTCAATTCTAAATCAGACTGTTGTTTTTCTGTCCAAAGCTCTCCTGTGGTTTCTCATTTCATAATAAAACCCAAAGTTCTTGCCATTGCCTACCAGGCTGTCCTTCAGCATTTCTCAACCTTAAACTTTGAGAATCATCTAAAGGACAAGATTGTTGGGCCCCACCTTCAGTTTTTTTCTTTTTTTTTTATGCAGTTGGTCTGGGATGAGGCTAGATACATTGCATTTGCCTTTGTAAGCCGTTTTAACGGGTTTTCATGTGACGTTTTAGAGGCTAGGGGACCCCACCTTGAGAACTACTGCTCGGCACGCACCGCACCCCTCCACCCTCTCACCTCTCCTGGCCACACTGCTGCGGTGGCTCCCACGTTTGTGTGCTCCGCGTCCTCTCTCGCACTGCTCCCTTGGGACTTACAAAGTACTTCACTTTCCTCAGATGTTTGCTTAGCTAACACCACTTCAGGATGTATTCGGGAACCACTCCGTTTAGAATGGCACTGTCACTCTGAGCCCGTTAATTTTTCCTCAGAGCACTTAACGCTACATTTGTTGTTTATTGTCCGTATCGCTCTATTAAAATTCCAGTTGCAGGAAAAGCAGGCCACCAGTTCACTGCCCAGGTGCAAAATAAATTTACCTCACTGACGTTCTAGAGAGGAACAAACCAAAGAAGGCCTGAGGCGGGCTCTCGTCACGTGGGCCGGCGCCCGGAGGCGGGACTTCCTGTGTGGGTGCCAAAGGGCTTCCGGTCTAAGCCGGAAGTTGCTGTGAGAGCGGACGCCGCGGTGGGTCCTTGGCGGTTACTGTTCCTGTTTGCTGCTGCTCCTGCCGCCATGGGCAAGAGAGACAGGGCAGACCGCGGTGAGACGTGGTGCGGGCGCGTTCGGGCTTCCCTGCACTCGCCGCCGGTGTCACAGTTGCTCCGGGCTTCTCGGCGGCGGCCCTCCCGCGAGCACACCTGGTTCCGCTGGGTGGGGGGCTGCTTTACCTGGGCTCCCCGGAGAACCGGGTGGGTAGGAGGCAGTGGAGAGACGCGATGCCCGCGGGATGCAGGAGGCTCTTGGCTAGTTCACGGCTCAGGTGAAATGCCGCCCGGCAGTGTGAAGGGAAACCCTGAATCCCTACCAGGCTCACTTTTGTGTCCGTATCTGCAGACAAGAAGAAGTCCAAGAAGCGGCACTACGAGGATGAAGAAGAGGATGAAGACGACGCCCCTGGGAACGAATCTCACGAAGCGGTCCCCTCGGCGGCCGGGAAACAGGTGGATGAGTCTGGCACCAAAGTGGATGAATATGGAGCCAAGGACTACAGGGTGCAGATGCCGCTGAAGGACGACCACACCTCCAGACCCCTGTGGGTGGTAAGCAGGCGGTCAGGCAGGGCAGGGCCCAAGAGTTTGTGGAGCTGCCGCTGTATCTTGGGCATTCCTAGAACCAAAACTAAAATGTGGGATCCCCCCTCCGCCCCCCCCCCCTACATACATGTTTTAACAGAGATAGAAATGAGCAGCTGTGTGCACATGTGCGGGCCGGACCTGGGCTTCCTCCATTTCTAACCTTTATGTTTACTCTCTGTCCCACCTTAACCCTGCCCCATGTTAGGAGGTACTTTTATTCTGCCTAATAAATATTTACCATGTAAAAAATTATTTCCCTACTTTTGAAATAAATGGGAGAACCATAGTTGGTAGCCAGCTTTTGATCAACTTAATTAATGTTATACATTTAGTTGAAGTTTAGCTAAAAGGCTGCCTGCAGTTAGCCAGTAGGGAGGGCTTTCCCTAGTAAAACAGTGAGAAACAGCTACTGCCTTTGGAAACCTTTTCTTCTATTCTTGTCTACTTCTTGGTATCTGATTAAAGTAACAGATTTCACAGTAGCCTGAAGGAGTGCTTGCAGAAATTATCTCTGGTATTGAGCAGATTATTCTTTCTACATAATAACATGGGGGAAAGTCTAATAGTCTCTACAACTCTTAATTTCCTTGTTGGTTGCATCCATTTGGTTTTTCTCAGGCTCCTGATGGCCATATCTTCTTGGAAGCCTTCTCTCCAGTTTACAAATATGCCCAAGACTTCCTGGTTGCCATTGCAGAGCCAGTGTGCCGACCAACCCATGTACATGAGTACAAACTAACTGCCTACTCCCTATATGCAGCCGTCAGCGTTGGGCTGCAAACCAGTGACATCACTGAGTACCTGCGGAAGCTCAGCAAGACTGGAGTCCCTGATGGTATTATTCAGTTTATTAAGGTAAATGGAGGCTGAGATTAGCAATTCTGCCTGCCTTGCTAGTGTAGTAATGGCTGGGATAGGGGCTGCATGTTGGCACAGCAACCATGAAAATGTGCCATTCACATCTCCCATAGTAAGCATAAAATAACTGATCACCACAGCTGTTACCTTTCTGGATCCAGTATTGTGTTATGGCTGAGGCCACACTTCTCCCAAGCCGTTCCCAGCCATGGGCGCTAACACAGTGGGGCTACTGATTTGGGCCTGGTCTGGCCAGGGTTATTTGGCAGTGCCACCCAAAGTGAGTGGTGTTATGGACAGAATCGTGTTCGCTTCAAATTTTTATGTCAAAACCCAAATCTTCAGTGTTAACTGTATCTGGAATGTGAAAGTAGGGCTAAATGCAGTTGTAAGAGTGGAGCCCTCGTCCAACAGGGCTCATAAGAAGAAATGCTGGAGAGTGTTCTCTCTTCTGCTGTCATGCGAGTAGGAGGAGAGCCTTCACCAGAAACGAATCAGCTGGTGCCTTGATCATGCAGTTCTAATCTCCAGAACTCTGAGAAAATAATTTTTTTTTGTTTTTTGAGACAGAGTCTCACTATGTCGCCCTTAGTAGAGGGCCATGGCGTCACAGCTCACAGCCATCTCCAACTCCTGGGCTTAAGCAGTTCTCTTGCCTCACCCTCCCTAGTAGCTGGGACTATAGGCACCTGCCACAATGCCCAGCTATTTTGTTGTTGTTTGTTCTTTAGCAGGCTTGGGCCGGGTTCAAACCCACCAGCCTGGGTGCATGTGGCCGTTGCCTTAACCACTGAGCTACAGGTGCCAAGCCAAAATAAAATTTCTATTTAAGCCACCTAGTCTATTGTATTTTGGTTAATAATATGGGTAGTAAACTCCCATCTAAGGCTAAATGCTTACACAAGACCAAGAGTCAACAAGTTCTATCAGGGACAGTCAAAAGAACTAAGAATGTTGAAGTGGAGAGAGTTCCATGTGAATTACAGTTGAACTGAGTTTCTTCTGAGAGATGGATGAATACCATTTAGAAGAGGTAGACATTGGCTTTCTCTGCCTTTGGCTGACCTAGAGGAGTCAGATTTAGACCCCCAAATCTTCAGTAACAGAAGAATGCCATCGGCATCTAGTACTGTACTGCAGCCAATCCCAGAGTAGCTGCTGGAGTCGGGGGAGAGTTCTCTTATAATGTGGAAGGGTGTCCAGGAAGAGGGGCCTGCACCTTGCTGGAATAAGCCTGCATCAGCACCATGGCTATGACCCATCTTGGCTGGGAGCTACCTACAGGGATGCAGGTGCTGGTGTGGTGCTGTGACGGGTCAAAGGACAGCAGTCAGGGCAGGCAGCCCCCAGGGTCTTTTTTCATGGCTACCCCTAACCTCTACTGCATTTCTTTCTGAAGATTGTTGGGAACTTGAGAAAATTTAAGCTGTTTTATCAAGATGCTTACATTTCCAAATAAGAACATTGGTGAAGAGGCTAGGAAGCTTTGCATTTTATTTATGCAGCAGTTACTGAGCACATACTGTGTGTAGGGAGCTATAGTAATAGCTGTGGTAGGATGAACCTCCAAATTAGGGTGGAGGCTATGGGAATGGAGAGAGAAGGGAGAATTCAAGAGAAATTTTAAGCAGTGTTTTGTAAATTAAGCAATGTGCATTGGAGTTAGCCAGGCAAAAAGCAAAGGCCAAAGGAAAAGGTTTCGTTTAGGAAAATCTGACTCCTTTAGGATTTTGAGTTAGCTTTTCATAAAGTGAAATGAACTCTTCACTTGGTTGGAAGATAAGATGTGACCTGTAATGCACATCCTCTGAGTGAACTGCTCATTGCTCATTTTCCATATTTGGTCTTGTCTTTGTAGTTGTGTACTGTCAGCTATGGAAAAGTCAAGCTGGTCCTGAAGCACAACAGGTAGGAGAGATTCCAAGGTAGGCTTGTCCCAAGACATCTTCATCTGACTGCACACCAGGTGGGAGGAAGGCAGGCACTAGTAATGTTTAAGGACTGTCTGCTCTGTACACATCCTTACTATCCTGAAGCACAGATAGGAAACAGGATGTGTGGCCCAGATTGGAAATTCAGTCACTGGTCACTGTGTTTCCCCTAGGAGTGGAGCTGGGGCTCAGACCCCTGCTTGCTTGATTTCGAGGTAGGTATTTGCCCACAACCCTGAAGTTACGCTGTGGCCAGTAGCTCAAAGCTTATATTTGCCAAAAGGTTGGGGGAGTGGCAAAAGTCATAAGGACTTTATTTCCATAATGAATGAGTAGTAGAATCTTCTGGAAGTGCTTGCTAGGCAGTAGGTACCACTTTTCTCCCCTGGTTGTAGGTACTTTGTTGAAAGCTCCCACCCTGATGTCATCCAGCATCTCCTCCAAGACCCCGTGATCCGGGAATGCCGCCTGAGGAACGCTGAAGGGGAGGCCACGGAGCTCATCACAGAGACTTTCACAAGCAAATCTGCTGTACGTGAGCTCATGGGTCACATTTGCGGGGCTGGGGATTTAGGATTTTAGCTCTCTCGGGTACTTTTATCTGGTACTTGCAACCTAGAAGCCCTGCTGTTTTCTCCTCCTCACAGCTTTAACCCTTGCTTGGTAACAGTGGAATGAAATATTAGATGTAGGTCCAGAGCCTACCTTTCTCTTATAGATTTCTAAGACTGCTGAAGGTAGCAGTGGCCCCTCCACTTCCCGAGTGACAGATCCACAGGGTAAATCTGACATTCCTACAGACCTATTTGACTTTTATGAGCAAATGGACAAGGATGAGGAAGAAGAAGAAGAGACACAGACGGTATCTTTTGAAGTCAAACAGGTCAGTGAATGTCCCCTTTTGGTTCTTTTGCTTAACCTGTGTCAGAAGCCAGTCCAGCCCTTTGCCACCTCTGCCTGTAGTCTGTGTGAGAGGAAGAAATCCCTGTCAGTTCCTGAGTTGCTTTCTCCTTTTTCAGCGTTGATGGGCCATACGTGGCATCATTTCTCCCAGTGGAGTGGGATCCAAATGTCCCCTTCTCAGGCTGGTAGGCTGGTCTTCACAGGCTTCTGAGGAGACAGTGGCAGGGGGTCTGTTTAGCTTCTGATTAGATTCCAGTATGACATTGTTGTTAGTTTGGGTTGCTTTTCTGTGCTTTAACCCAGTTGTTACCAAGTAGCGTCAAACTGTAGAAGTCTGGATAAAATACCATTTTTGACTATTGGGCATCTTGGAATATGTGGTGTTTTGACTATGCTTTGAAGATTAACAAGATTTTAAAAACCTCCTTCATGCTTACTCCCCAGGAAATGATTGAGGAGCTCCAAAAACGTTGTATTCACCTAGAATATCCTCTGCTGGCAGAATATGACTTCCGGAATGATTCTGTCAACCCTGATATCAACATTGATCTGAAACCCACAGCTGTCCTCAGACCCTATCAGGAGAAGAGCTTGAGGAAGATGTTTGGGAATGGGCGTGCGCGGTCAGGGGTCATTGTTCTTCCTTGCGGTAAGTAGTTCCTGAAGGAAGAAGATGGCTAGGCTGCTCTGTCTGGATCTGCCAGCTTCTTCCCACTCGCCCTCTGCACATTTCCCTAAATCATGCCTTGCCAGGAAACAGCCAGAGTCAGGTGACCCCTGATTCATGACTTGAGAAATATTTTTGGATAAGTTTTGTCAATAAATATGGTGCCAGGTCCTGGCCTAGGTCCTGGGGGTATGATGGTGGCTTGAACAACCATTAGGCTGACCTCATGGAGCTCATTCCTGGGGCAGAGACAGATAGTAAGCACATTAACTAAACAGTGTATAAAATCTTGGTTGGTCATAGAGTCTGGGAAGAGAAGTAGAGGAGGAAGAGGTAGCTGTGCAGATGGCACAGGGCTGCTTTATGTAGTGAGATAATTCTTGTTTTTGAAATCAGTCTCAGGAGTTGGGTATTTGGAGACCCTCTAACACAGAAGCTCTCCTTCTTATGATGGTGTTCAAGTTCAAAAAAGGCAGTAGCAGCTCCCTGACCACAGTCTGACCTCACTTGTCCTCAATAATGTCATATCCTGGCCTCCATCTCAGCCAGAAGCCATGACAGACTCACCTGGGGGCCTTACCCTTGACAATCTCCAGGGGACAGGAAGTTCTTTCAAGCTCCATAAGTTATTTTGATGGCAAAAGAAATAGCTTGATTTTTATCTTGATCATTAGATGGTGATGGTAGTAAACTGGGAAGCTCCTGGAATTTCATCTCCTCTGTTTCTATCAGCGATGCACATGCTTAATGCATTGCTTAGCTCTCAGCCCCATTTGATAATAGTGGCATCAGGGCTGTGTGCCCCAGCAGCATAGTGGCTTACAACCTGTGGCAAAGCACTCATCACCTTGTTTTTCCATCTTTTTTTGTATGTTTGTTTGTTTTTTGAGACAGAGTCTCACTTTGTCCCCTTCAGTGGAGTGCCATAGTATCACAGCTCACAGCAACCTCAAACTTGGGCTTAAGTGATTCTCTTTCTTCAGCCTCCCTAGTAGCCGGGACTATAGCTGTGTGCCACGCACCTGGCTAGTTTTTCTAATTTTAGTTGAGATGGGATCTCACTCTGGCTCAGGCTGGTCTTGAACTCTGGAGCTTGAACAGTCCACCTACCTCAGCCTCCCAAAGTGCTAGAATTACAGGCGTGAGCCACTGCGACCACCCTGGTTTTTCCATCTTTTAAATAGCAACAAGAGTATCTCTTACTGGCTTTTTGTTTTGCGATTTTCCCATCTGAAGGAGATGCTTGTGAGTGCTGCAGGAGCACCTGCTACCTGCTGGTTCTCAGCTGTGTGTGTGTGATATGGGTCCTTACAAAGAAAACAGGTTGGAGCAGTAAGTACCTCATAGATGTCCACTGTGAGGACTGTTATAAGACATTTTCCTGGATTCCTATGCTAATCAGTCATTCTGCCTGTTCCTGTCTTTTGTTTCAACCAGGTCTTGGGTAGAATCACCCTCTGGTTTCTTGTAGGTGCTGGGAAGTCCCTGGTTGGTGTGACTGCTGCATGTACTGTCAGGAAACGCTGTCTGGTGCTAGGCAACTCGGCAGTGTCTGTAGAACAGTGGAAAGCCCAATTCAAGATGTGGTCCACCATTGATGACAGCCAGATCTGCCGCTTCACCTCTGATGCCAAGGACAAGCCCATAGGCTGCTCCATTGCCATTAGCACGTATTCCATGCTGGGCCATACCACCAAAAGATCCTGGGAGGCTGAGCGAGTCATGGAGTGGCTCAAAACCCAGGAGTGGGGCCTCATGATCCTGGACGAAGTGCACACCATACCAGGTAACCAGGCTGAAGCTGAGAGATCAACTAGTTATACAGGTGGAAATTTGATTTGCAGTTGTTGGGTTGGGGAAAGGACTGTTGTGTAATCCATCTGACTAGGTAGAAGGACTTGCTTGGTAAAGCTTTTAAATAATTCTTAAGTGTGGGTTGGGGGTAGGGTTATACATTAACAGCTTCCTTAATCACTGGGCAGAGTAGTCAGTAAGACAGTGATATTTCCTTCATCCTTATTGTTGCAACTGACCCTTAACCCATTTGTTATGGCCCTGTGGAAACTGGGCCAGGAGCACTGAAAAGCCCCTTGAGTAGTAGTGGTCTGTTTTATTTAAAGTCTGAAGTATTGGTCCTGAGTCACAGTATGTAATAAAAGGCAGTACCTCTCCAAGTATTACAGGCAAACCCTTTTTAAAAATAACTTTATTTATTTAACTTATATACTATAAAATCCTGTGCTATAAATGTATAATCCAGTGAGTTTTAATAAATTTATAGAGTTGTGCATCCATTACCACGATCCAGTTTTAAAATATCTCCATCATACCCATTTTCAGTCAGTCCTAGTTTTTCTGTGTAGCCTCAGGCAACCACTGACCTGCTTTCTGTCTCTATAGATTTGCCTTTTCTGGAAATTTCATATAAACAGAATCATAGAATATATATTTTCTCATGTCTGGTTTCTTTCCCTTTGCATAATGGCTCCTCCATATCATAGCATTTCCTCTTATTGCTGCATGATATTCTAGGCAAACCTTAGTTGATAAAAAACAAATTAAGAGATTAAGGAGAACAGATTAAGATAAATAAAGTCTAAAGTAGAGTTTATTCTGAATAAAGTGAACTAAGGCATTTTCATATACAGCTTTTAAAATGTTGTCAAAACAACCCTAGCTTCTGGTCCTTTCTGTATAATGAGAGCTTCTCCAGCACCTGTTTCTGAAGATACTTAGAGATGTTTACAGCTGGCCAGGGAGGGGTCAGGGGTCTTTCTAGTGGCAGCAGCAGGACACAGGCGCAGTGGGAAAGTGGTTGGTATGTTTGGACAACACTAGATGGCTATGTTGCCAGAGCAAAGCATAGGAAGAGGGAGTGTTGTACGCTGATATTATAGGCTATGGGAAGGAGTTTGGCTTGTACTGAGTGAATGGGAAGGCATCCAAGGGATTTGAGCAAAGAATTGAGTTTGAGGAATCCCATAAAGAGGTGTGAACCAGTGAGAATGAAGTAAATATGAAGGTATAATTGGACTCTGGATATCTTGTGAAGCTTCAGCTGACAGGTCAGCTGTGGGATCAGAACAATCAAGGATGATCCTGAGATTTTGGGCTGGAACAAAGAGAGTGTGGAGGCATTCACTAAGATGGGGAAAGCTATCAAAGGAGCAGGTCTGGAGGGATATAGTCAGGAACTAGACTTTAGATATGTGGATTTGAGTTGCCTATTAGATATTCAAACAATTAGCCATTTCTCCAAAAGAGGGAATACAGATAGCAAATATGCACTTCAAAAGGGGTTAAGCATCATTGGCTATCAGGGAAATGCAAATTTAAACTACCACAAGATGCCCCTGTTTGCCTATGAAAGGCTGAAATAAAAAATAATGACATCCAGTGCTAATGAGGTCACAGAACAGCTAGAACTGTCACACACTGCCTGGGGCATTGCAGAGTGGAGACTGGAAAAGTTTGTTATTTTATTATAAAATTACCAAATTACTCATCGTCCCACTCCTGGGCATCTATCCTACATAAGTGAAAACAGGCTAACACAGAAGCCTGAACTTGAATGTTTACAGCAGCTTTGTTCAAAACCCCATCGGTGGGTATTTGGATAAATATTTACTTGTACTCACTAGTAAAAAGGAGCAGATAGATGATGCAAGCAGCTACTTGGATGAATTTCAAAGGTATGTTGCTATGAGAAAGAAGCCATTATCAAGAAATTCCATGGTGTATGATTCCATTTATATGGTATTCTCAAAAAGACTATGGTAGTATAATGCTGGCCCCACAGATCAGTTGTTACCGGGGATGGAGGCTAGAGAGGGATAACTAGAAAGGGTGAGTGTGGGGAAGTTTGGGGGTGATGAATAGGTTTGTGCTCTGATAATGGTGGTGACTACATACATGTATACAGGACAAAATTCATAGAACTGATACCCCTGCCTCCCTGAAAAAAAAAGTCAGTTTTCCTTTTTTTTTGGAGACAGAGTCTTGCTCTGTCACCCTTGGTAGAGTGCAGTAGCATCATCATACCTCATAGCAACCTCAAACGATTCTCCCACTTCGGCCTTCCCAGAGTTCTAGGATTATAGGCGTCAACTACCACACTGGCTTTACTGTGATAAAACCTAAACTAAAAGAACAAGGGAAGGGTAGATAAATTGGGGTTACTGGCATTGAAAATTGATGCTAACGCGAAGCACTGCCTACAAATGAGTTAATTGCTTTGTAGCAGTTTAGCTAAAGGCTGTGCTTGAAGCTTCAGAGGGCTTGAGCCTTCCCGCTTGAGTCTATATTGATATATGTTGGTGTTCTTTAACTTGTGCCCCAGGTTCTAAGGAATGGAAGCCAAAATTAGGATTGGTTATCTGATGACAAGGACATAGAGGTGCACCCACACCATTCCTGCTTGTGGCATGTATCTGTATGTGTTTCTGTCACTGGAGCAGTTTGTATTTGGTTGTGATGAACACTGAAACCAGCTGACTCTAAGGGATTTAGAGTTCAAGCTTCCATAAGCTGCATGAGCTGGCCATGCTCACTGGCCCAGAGAACAAATAAACAAGAGAATGTTGGTAATTCAGAGTAAGTTTTCTGATTGTTTGACACTTTGAGTTAGGTAAAGGTTGCTGTGCTCTTACATAGGTCTTTGAAAAGGAACTCTGTTAGGTCTTTTTATGAATAAGAAATTTGTATTGCAGTATTTGCATATACAGGGTGGCCATAATAGTTTTCTATTTTAAATTGCACAAAAACTTTATGTCCACTCTGTATTAAGCACTTCCTATGTATTGGACATTGTGCCAGTCTCATTATTTCAACATGTATTTATTGAGAACCTACCAAGTCCAGGCGCTTTGTTTGGCCCTGGAGACAAAGTAGGAGGGAAAGTCAAATCACACAAAAAATGGCAAATGACAACCATGTCATAATGTTGAGTGACACAAGCCATACACAAGTACAAACTTCAGAAGGAAGCAGACTCCTCTTAGAAGACAGAAGTCAGCGTAATATTCCCTTGGAGGAGAGTGCTGGTTGTTGACAAGGGTCAGGGAGAGATGCAGGTGAAAAGCATATATGTCTTTGTCTCTGCCGTTTCTGAGAGTGAGCATGGACAAATCTAGCCTGGCACAATTCAGGAGAGACTGAGGCAGAACTCCATATGGCTTGGCACCAAGGAGGTAAAATTCCTGTGCCCAGACCAGGGGGCCAGGCATGCAGGCACGTCACTGGCATGTCACCTGGATCTCTAAGTTGTGGTTTTGCAAGGTTGAGATACTGCCTCCAGCTGGCTTGAGGCTGAGAACAATCAGCCTTTTTTCCCCTAGCAGTTCTCATTTCTATGATAAAGTGGGCTAGGGAGTTAACAGTCTTCTTCTTCACGGCCTCTATTTTGAGTCTAATAGATAACTTAGAAGAATGTGTCTCACTAAAAAGTTAGTCTGTTTTTTTACAATATGTTAGTGAGGTAATGGTATGAATATTCATTAACAACATGTCCATGGAGCAGTGGCTGTGTAAGCTGGGAAGAAATAAAGATTTTTGCTGTCTGCCATAGAGCGGTAGTCTCCTTTATGTCATAATGATTCCACTGCAGAATCTGCACCTGTGTCACCAGCCACTCATAAGAAACTTTCACACAACAGAGAGACCTCTGGGTGCTCCATAGGTGTGCACCTGTGGCAAAATGTATTGAGCCATACACTGCATTGTTAGTTATCCACTCGTGACAGCTGTGTAGTGGTAGGTGAATATAATGGAGGGATGTGACTGGTTGCAGGGTGTTGGTAGTGTCCAGACAGGGCCTTGCCCCATCCCTCTCTTGGGTCACTATGCTGCCTCTCTGGGCTCCCCTTAGGTTGGCTACTGTGTCCCTCTAACATGGAGAGCAAGGTCTGTGATCCTTGGCTATCGTTTTTGGAAACAGCAGTCAAAACTCTGACATTGGTTTTCTTTGTTTTGTGTGTTATGTGGGGTTTTTTGTGTTTGCACATGTCTATGTTAAGCTTCAGTATGTAACACTGTAAAAACTGCCATATTCTTAGGGTTAGACACCCTCTGTTGTTTTAATGTTCTTAGTGTTTTTGATTTGTGTTTTGGAGCATCCTGGCCTCTTTTTCCTTAGACTGTTGTGTCTATTTTCTGAGTATCATTAGGCCAACTTTAATTATTTTGTAACATAAACATGACTCAAACATCTTAATCTTCTTTCAGAGTATTAGAATTTTTAAAAGGTGAGCCTATGGAAACATATACGTTAGGTCTTTTAAAATGAATCTTCATAGCCATTTATGTATTTATTTGATAAATCAGAAGGAATTATAACATTCAAAGGAAAGGAAGAAAAAGGAATTTGTTGACCAAAGTGATGTAGTTGGTAAAGTTTGGAGAGGGGGATTTGCTGAAGTCAGCAGGGCTGCTTGGGGCAGAGTGAGCTTGGGATTTCGTCTCTCCCTTAGGCTTGGCTTTCTCCCTGGTTTCTAGGAAGATGGTAGGAAGCTGAGCAGAGCTGGCTCCTTTCATTTCTCTCTTCCCCCCAGGTCTCCGACTCACTTGTCTGTACCTGGGGACAAGTTTCAGGATAAATTAATTGCTCGCATAATTTAGAGCTTACTGGTATTGTACATGTCATAGATCATGTCTTAGCTTGCTGTCTGTGCTCCTGATGATAACTTAGCAGTCATGAGAAGAATGCTGTGGTTCTCTGACTTGGAGCTTCCTCAGTCATTTCTCCTTCTTCTTGTCTTTTGGACAGGTCTGAAAGTAATTATGAAGTGTTCTCACCTATTCATTCTTATTTGAGCCAGGTTCCTGTTGTCTTGATACCCACGGGTTAGCCCATGCAGTGTTATAGGCCACTGTTAAGTCCCAGGGCTGTGTGTTATGGTACTTGAACATTTTAAAAAGTGACAGTGTGAATACTCCCATTGTTTTCCCAGCCAAGATGTTCCGAAGGGTGCTCACCATCGTGCAGGCCCACTGCAAGCTAGGTTTAACTGCAACCCTTGTCCGGGAGGATGATAAAATCGTGGACTTAAATTTCCTGATTGGGCCTAAGCTATATGAAGCCAACTGGATGGAGCTGCAGAACAATGGCTACATCGCCAAAGTCCAGTGTGCAGAGGTACCTGAGTTCAGGCTGGGTGGGTGTCGGAAGGGGGGTACTGTTCCCATGACCAAAGGGAAATGATCAGGTTAGGGTCTGGGCTAACTTGCCACTAACTCACAAAGTACCCTCAGTCACCCTGGGAGCTGGGCAGGATTATACCCACTTGCAGATGAGTGGAACAAAGTCTCTCGTGCCAGATCTTACAGTTAATAAGTTGTGAAGTCAAGGTGCTATTCCAGGCCACTGGGTCCAAAGTCCATGCTCCTTCTCCTTGCTGTGAGTGAGCTCCTTGGGGGGTTCTGCTTAGACAGCCTCCCAGGTCACTCCTAGTGTCAAGTCTATTAGTTTTGATGCCCCAAGAAGGCAGCCTGTGGTCTTCATTTTCTAAGAACATGTTTCCCATATGGTTCTATAGGGAATATCTACACAAGTGTATGTTAAAATTCTGTATTCAGAGGTAAGTCTTCCCAGAGGGAACAACAAATATTCTTTCTACCTTAAATTCTTTCTATTCTATTCTTAAAATAACTATCACTTACTGTCTAGAATAGGGCACCTCTGTCCTGAGATGGTAAAAAGGGCCTCTTGGATAAAGATGAGGGGGAGGAACCTGTGCATATGGACTTGCTCTCTTGGAAAAAGTCCCTACCCTTTGCTTGTGTCTCTGTGGTCAACACCTCATTGTAAGAAGCAGCATTGCCGGTCCTTGGAGGCCCTCTGCTCCTCTCCAGTTGCGTATCCTCTGCCTGTTAGGGGAAACCATTATCATAGAACTTACATGTCATTCTCTTGCTATTCTTTATTATTTTACCTCCTATTAAACATGTTTGCCTGAATTTTTACAAAAATTTCGTATAAATGGCAGGTGGTGCCTGTGGCTCAAAGGAGTAGGGCTCTGGCCCCATATACCGGAGGTGGTGGGTTCAAACCCAGCCCCGGCCAAAAACTGCAAAAAAAATTTTTCATATAAATGGGATTACTGTGTTTCCCCAAAAATAAGACACTGTCTTATATTTATTTTTTCTCAAGAAGACACACTAGGGCTTATTTTTGGGGATGTCTTCCTCTCTGTGCCAAAATGCATGATGTGGCTATGCAGATACACTGCATAGCCATGTCCATCATTAGGTCTTATTATCGGGGTAGGGCTTATATTTAACAAATGCATAGAAATCCTGCTAGGGCTTATTTTGGGGGAAGGTCTTATTTTCAGGGAAACACAGTAGGTTTTATATGTTCTTATTTGACTTCAGTCTTTTCTCAGTGCTTGTATTCCTTGCCTAATGCATTATTCCTTTGATAATATGTGTAATTTATTCCTTTAGATTGCTGTGTACTGTTCCACTATATGGACCTACCACAATTTGATATGTGTAGAATAATGGAATATCACATAGCAATAAAATAACAGTCTTTTCTAATGTTGAGAGACATTTGAGTTGCTGTTTTCTTTTTTCAAATTTTAGATTAATATGGGGGACATGATATTAGGTAACCTTATTTGTGTTTGTTAGGTAAAGTTCAAGTTGTAGTTGAGCCCTTTACCCAGGAGGTGTGCCATATACCCTTACGTTATATGCAGTGGGTGAGAGCTTACTGAAACCCCATCCCATCATCCTTTCCTCTCTCCATCCTCCTCTCCTTCCGCCACTTTAATTTCATTGTGTTTTTCTCTTGGATGGGCATGAAGAAGTTGTTCTACTGGTTTCATATTAGTATTAAGTACAGTGGATACTTGCTTTTTCATTCTTATGATACTTTACTAAGAAGAATGTTCTTCAGCTCCGCCCAGGTTAATACAAAAGATCTTTCCATCTTTTTTTATGGCTGAATAGTATTCTATGGTGTGTGTGTGTATGTGTGTATACACCACAGTTATCCATTAATCCATTCATGAGTTGGTGGCCACTTGGGTTGATTCCACATCTTGACAGTTATGAACTAAGCTGTGATAAATGTTCTAGTGCAAATGTTCTTAGGGTAAAATGATTTTTTTCTTCTGGATAAATACCTAGTAATGGGATTATGGGATTGAATAGAAGGTCTACTTTTAGCTCTATGAGGATTCTCCATACTTCTTTCCAAAGAGGGTATATTAGCTTATGGTCCCACCAACAGTGTAAAATTGTTGCCTTCTCTCCCCAGTCATCCCAGCATTTGTAGCTTTGGAACTTTGTGATGTCTGCTAATCTCACTGGGGTTAGGTAATATCTCAGGGTGGTTTTGATTTGCATTTCTCTGATTAGGGACAGTGAAAGATTTCTTCATATGTTTGTTGACCATCTGTCTTTTTCAGAAAAGGTTCTATTCATATCTCTTGCCCAATAATAAATGGAATTGCTTGCTCTTTTTTTGTTGTTGATTAATTTGAGTTCTCTGTAGATTTTTGGTTATCAGTCTTGTATCAGATTTGTAACACGTAAATATCTTTTCCCATTCTGAAAGTTGTCTGTTTGCTTTAATAGTTGTGTCCTGAGCTGTGCAGAAGCCTTCTAGCTTCATTAATAGCCATTAATAGCCAATAAGTAAATAGCCATTTACTTATTTTTGCTGTCATGATTGCCAATGGAGTGTTCTTCATAAAATCTTTCCCCAGGCCGACATCCTCAAAGAGTTTTTCCCATGCTTTCTTCTAGAACTTTTATCATTTTCTATCTTAGATTTTAATCTTTTATCCATTGTGAGTCAGGTTTTGTAAATGATAAAAGGTGCAGGTCCAATTTCAGTCTTTTTTTTTTTTGAAACAGAGTTTTACTCTGTCACCCTTGGTAGAGCGCTGTGGTGTCACAGCTCACAGCAACCTCCAGCTCCTGGGGTTAGGTGATTCTCTTGCCTCAGCCTCCTGTGTAGCTGGGACTGTAGGCACCCACCACAACGCCCAGCTATTTTTCTGTTGCAGTTTGGCTGGGACCGGGTTTGAACCCACAACCCTTGGTATATGGGGCTGGCGCCCTACCCACTGAACCATAGGTACCGCCCCCAGTTTCAGTCTTTTACGTGTGGTTATCCAGTTTCTCTCCAGTGTATGCTTTTATTTGGTTTATTGAAGATTAGATGGTGATATGAGGCTGGTTTCATCTTTAGGTTTTCTATTCTGTTCCATAGATCTGTGGCTCTATTTCTGGGCCAATGCTATGCTATTTTGATCTTGTAGTATAACCTGACATCTGGTAAAGTGACAGTTCTAGAATTGTTTTTATTACTAAAAATTGTGTTGGCTATAACAGGGTTTTTTTCTGGTTCCATACAAAATGAAGAGCTATTATTGTGAATTCTACAAAGTATGATATTGGTAGTTTAATGGGGATTGCATTGAATCTGTAGATTGCTTTGGGTAGTATAGACATTTTAATAATGTTGATTCTTCCCAGCCAAGAGCATACTAAGTTATTCCATTTGTTAATGTCTTCCGTTATTTCTTTTCTTAGGATTCATAGTTGTCTCTGTAGAGATCCTTCACCTCCTTTTTTAGATATATTCCTAGGTATTTCATTTTCTTTGAAGCTACTGCAGAGGGTATTGTGTCCTTGATTTAACTCTTGGCTTGATTGTTACTGGCGTATGCAAAGGTTACTGTTGATTTCATATCCTGAGACATTACTGTAGAATGCAATGGCATCACAGCTCACAGCAACCTCCAATTCAGGGCTCAAGTGATTCTCCTGCCTCTGCCTCCCAAGTAGCTGGGACTACAAGTGCCTGCCACAACGCCCGGCTATTTTTTGTTGCACCCATCATTGTTGTTTGGTGGGCCCAGGCTGGATTCAAACCTGCCAGCTCAGGTGTATGTGGCTGGCACCTCAGCCACTTTAGCCACAGGCGCCTAGCCATTACTGTATTTCTTGATCACTTTCAGCAGTTTTGCGATTAAGTGTTTGGGATTTTCTTAGTGTAAGATCATATTGTCAGCAAGAGTTTGACCTCTTCTGTCCCCATTTGGATACCCTTAATTTCCTTCTCTTGCCTGATTGCATTGACTGTAACTTCCAGCAGTATGTTGAATAATAGTGGCAATAGTGGACATCCTTGTCTGTTCCAGTTCTTAAGTGGAAATGCTTTCAGCTTTATTCACTTTGGTATGATATTGGCTGTGGGTTTGTTGTAGATGGCTTCT
>NW_003852568.1:2381179-2388524 GCF_000181295.1 Otolemur garnettii
GGGGTTTTTGTTTATTTTTGAGACAGTGTCTCACTTTGTCACCCTCAGTAGAGTGCCATGGTGTATTCATAACTCACAGCAACCTCAAACTCTTGTACTCAAGAGATCCTCTTCCCTTAGCCTCCTGAGTAGCGAAGACTACAGGTACCCACCATGATGCCTGGATAATTTTTCTATTTTTAGTAGAGATACAGTCTCACTCTTAATCAGAGTGATCTCGAGCTCCTGAGCATAAGCAGTGCACCCTCTTTGGTCTGACAGAGTGCTAGAATTACAGGTGTGAGTCAGTGTGCGGCTGATTTATAAGGTTGTTTTTTGTTTGTTTGAGTCAGAGTCTTAAGCTGTTGCCCTGGGTAGAGTGCCATGACATCACAGCTCCCAGCAACCTCAAGCTCTTGCCACAGCCTCCCAAGTAGGTAGGACTACAGGTGCCTGCCACAACACCTGACTATTTTTCTGTTGGACCTATTCGAACCTACCAGCTTTGGTGTATGTGGCTGGCGCCCTACCCACTGATCTACGGGTGCTGCCATAAGGTTGTTGATATGCTCTTTTTCTGTTTGAATGTGGGCGTCTAATGTGATAAATTTCCCTCTTAGGACTGCTTTTGCAGTATCCCGCAGGTCTGACCAGGTATGTCTCAGCCCCCTGAGGAGGCTTCTCCCCATCCTGGATTCTCAGCACCAAAATGAAAGGTTAAGAACTGAAAATGAGAAATTATTCCAAGACTGAATGAAAGGAATCAGAATCCAGGTTCTATGTGGACAACATGGCCTTCATTCACTCAGGCTGAATCTGAAAAAGGAGTCAGTACATGGGTTAAAATGGGTGGGAATATAAGAGTTTGGAGGGGTAGAGGTTGGCGTATTCATTCCTTCCTGGGCAGGATGTACTCATTACTTCTTAGGCAGGACATTCTTTCTGTGGTGGGACAATTCTATTTGGACAGGTCCCTACATTCGGCCCTATCATATGGCTTCATTGTCTTTATGTTCAAGGAATCTAATGATTTCCTTCTTTATCTCCTCTGTGATCCGGCTGTCATTTAGCATAAGATTGTTTAGTTTCCCATGAGTTTATATGGGGACAAAAGTTTTTATTGGAGTTGATTCTACCTTTTACTCCCTTGTGGTCTGAAAAGATATAAGGTATAATTTCGATTATTTTAATTTTGTTAAGGTTTGATTTGTTTCCTAGAATATGATCAGTTTTGGAGTATAATCTGTGAGCTGACAAAAAGAACATACACTCAGTTTTGGGGTGATATATTCTGTATATGTCTGTTAACCCCAATTTTTCTAAGGTCATGTTTAAATCCTTTTTTTGTTTGTTTGTTTGTTTAGTTTCTGTTTAGAGGATCTGTCCAGTTCTATTTGTGGAGTGTTGAAATCTCTAGCTATTAATGGTGTTGTAGGATATCATATTGTTGAGACCAGTTAGGGTTTGTTTCATAAGTCAGGAAGCATTTAAGTTAAATGTATATATATATATTTAGAATTGAAATGTCTTGTTGTATTGTCCCCTAGACCAGAGTATACTCTCCATCCTTTTCTTTAGTTTTGTTATTTTAAATCCACTTGTATCTGCAACTAAAATTCCTTTCTTCTAATTTCTATTTGCTTGAAATATTGTTTTCTAACCCTGCTACCTTAGTCTTGGTTTTCCTTGGAGGTTAGATGTGTTTCCTGAAGAAACCATATAGTTTGGTTTGTGCTTTTTTATCCAGCCAGCCAGCCTGTGCCTCTTCAGTGGAGAATTGTAACCATTCACAGTTATGAAAGAACTGGTAAATGTGGAGTTGTTTGTCTTGTTTTGTGAAGGCTATCATGAAGTTTTATCACTGGGGCCATTGTGGAATCTAAGCTTTGACATTTAATTTCTTGGTGTCTTTCTGGTAGTCTGTTATGATGGTCTCTGTGTATAGGTCTGAGTACTTCCTGCAGAGCTGGTCTTACAGTGATAAATTTCCTCAGTGATTACAGGTCAGTACAAGATTTGATTTCTCCATCAAATATGAAACTTAGTTGGTCAGGATGCAGGATCCTAGGCTGGAAGTTGTTTTATTTAGATTGAAAGTCAGAAACAATCTCTTTTGGCTTGTAAAGTTTGAGCTGAGAAATCTGCTGTCACCCTGATGGATCTGCCCCTGTAGGTCAGTTGGGGCTTACTTGGGGTCGTGTGCAGAATCTTCTCTTTCATTTTGACATTACAGTATGTCTAGGAGATGCTCTGTTTTTATTGCGACAAACTGGGGTTCAATATCCATCTAAAAGGAGTGTTTCAGAATCTTTGGAGATGCTTGGGAAATTTTCAGTTATGATATCCTCCAGTAGGGCTTCCATACCTTTGGGTTGCTCTTCAGGGAAGAAATATACTGTAATTCGTATGTTTGTATGTTTCATGAAGTCCCATCGTTCTCTAAGAGATTGCTCTGGTTTCTCTGTCGTCTTTTCTGCCTCTTTAAATGACTGCCTTAGCTCAAGAGGCTTATCATCCAGGTCTGAGACTCTTTGCTTCTCTCCTTGAATTCTCCGTGGTTATACTTTCTAGTGGATCTTTAAGCTCCCTAAATGACTCCTTCAGTTCTTTTTTTGGCCGGGGCTGGGTTTGAACCTGCCACCTCTGGTATATGGGGCTGGCGCCCTATTCCTTCAAGCCACAGGCGCTGCCCTTCCTTCAGTTGTTTAAGCTCTGGTATATCCTTTGTAATTTCATCATGTCTTTCATTCATTTCTTGGTTGAATTTGTAGATTTCCTTTTGGTGGTTTTTCATTTCCCTTAGTTGTTTTTGCCATCCCTACTCAAAATTCCCTTTCTGTCATTGCCACAATTTCCTTATCGGTGGGATCCTGAGTGGCAGCTGCCTGTGATCCCTTAGGGGTGTTGATCGGTTCTGGTTTTTCATGTTGCCAGAATTTTTTGTGTTGGTTCCTCCTCATGTGTATTTTCTTTTTTTTTTTTTTTTTTTTTTTTTAGACAGAGCCTCAAGCTGTCCCCCTGGGTAGAGTGTCGTGGCATTACAGCTCACAGCAACCTCCAACTCCTGGGCTCAAGCGAGTCTCCTGCCTCCGCCTCCCAAGTAGCTGGGACCACAGGCGCCCGCCACAACGCCCGGCTATTTTTTGGTTGCAGCCGTCATTGGTTGTTTGGCGGGTCGGGCTGGGGATTCGAACCCGCCACCTTAGGTGTACGTGGCTGGCGCCTTAGCCGGTTGAGCTATAGGCGCTGAGCCCTCATGTGTATTTTCTTCTTCACTCCTTCGCCTACTTTCTCCTCTCACATCCTCTCTCCTTAATTTTTCCTGTTTATATGCTTGGGTGTTGGGGTGGCCTCGAGACACAGAACACAGATGTTCTTGCCAGTCTTCCCTCTCTGTTCCCCCCTCACTCCTGCCCCCCGCTGACGTTTTGGTCAGGCCTCTGACTAAAAACTCATAGCCTGTCAGCACAGGCTTTGCGGTCTGTGCTCGTCCAAAGCTCCCTGAGGATCCCTGTTGTCTGTACACAGCGTTGAGACCTTAAAAGCTCGTGGTACTTCAGGATATTTGCTGCCACTTCCTTCAGCTGAGCAGCACTAAGCACAGCCCTAGCATGTAGGGGCCCTTGGGAGTATTACTGTCATTCTTACCTGGCTGCTCAGATTGCCCCAGCTTTGACCAGTGAGATGCCCCTCCATGTGGCTTCTGTGTCCATTTGACTCATCCTTGCTTTCTGACAGAGCAAGATTATTTCAGGCTCATCTGGTACCTTTCCTCCCCTGGTCCTGGACTCAGCCTTTTCCTCAAGGAGCCCTGGGTCCTTTTAGTAGACAATGGAATTTAAAAACCAGGATCTGGGTGCTAGGTGTGTTCCTGACTACTAGGATGTCATTGCAGTATTGACTCAGGTGAGGACACAGTCAGAAAGTTTTGGGAGAGGGGGTGTACACATATGCATGTACACAAAATGTACACACATTTTTCATCTGTCTATAATGTTAAGACCATGAATTTATGGCAATTCAATACAACCTAATGTCATAGATTTCACTGGAACTTTTCCTCTTCCTATATTTGTAATTCCTTTCTCAGTGAGAAATTAGGTGTCCTTTTTTTCACAATAGAGACTTAGTGACCTACTTAATCCTGGAATATACATAAAAGAGTTTCAGAATTGCTAATCAGTACAAAACTAGAGTTCACTATCTGGTTACAAATCTTTTTTTCTGTGGTCTAAGAGTATAAAGTCCAAATACTGTATTTTAGCTGTTTAAAAGTTACTTTGGTTCTTCCATCCCCACTTCTGTGGTTATGATATTTCTTTTTGAAACTTTATTAGTTCATTTGTTTTTATTTTTATTCCATTTTGGTTCGCCTATCACCTTCAAGTCTGCTGGTATTTATCATCATTGTGATGTGTTTTGAGAGTCTGAACCATACAAAAGTTCACTTGGGGAAGTATCACTCTTCCCCATCCTCCCACCATCCCCCCTCGAGCCACACTTGTCATTTCTGTTTATTCTTCCTGAATTTCTTTTGCACAAATGAGCAGATAGTGTGCATTTTCTTATTTCCCCTTCTTTCCTTTATAAAAGGTAGCATACTGTAGACATTCTTTTGCACTTTGCTTTTTTCACTTAACAGTAAGTCTTGCAAATCACTCATAGAGGTCTTCCTCCGTTCATGACTGCAGCATGTGCCTTTGTGTGTGGCCAGACCATAGTTTACACAACCTTCTTCCCGTGTTGGTCCAGTTAGATGTCCAACGTTGTGCATTATAAACATGGCTGCAGGGAATCACCTTTGTGTGTTTGTGTTGTTTGAAGTATATCTTCAGACTAATTGGGACTGGGATTTTAAATGGAGTGGTCAGGAAAGGCCCCTGAGGTCCCTTTGAGGAAAGACTTGAGAAAGTGTGCCATGTTGGTCGCTAGGGCTGCTGTGGTGGTAGGAAGCAGCAGTGAGCAGAGCAGCAGACTGTGAGTTGTCAGAGCCCACACAATGACAGGCCTTCAGCAAGCCTCCCTGGGTGCCGGAAGAGCTTTGCCTGTCACCTCTCCCCTTGTCAGCATGGTGGTTCTATAGAGGAGGAGACTGAGACACAGAGAGGTTAGTCACTTGTTGAATGTCACCCAGTCATCAGATGGCTTGTCTGTGAAATTTCTTGGATTGTTAAGTGTCTTAAATACCGTGGTGGTTTCTCATTATTTAGAATAAATGTTCAGTAGTCTTCCATTTCCTTACCCTGTCATACTCCTGACTTTGAGGCAATTCTGTATACTGTCCTTGTAGCTTACTGGTCATAGGTGTTTGTGGGTGAGGGCTGGGGTTCAGAGCAAAGGATGAAATGAAGGCTCCTCATACCATAGTGCTGCCTGGGTGAAAGTCTACACACTGATGGCCCCAGAAGCCTAACTAAAGCACTCCTAACCAGGAAGAGAGAGAGAGAGAGAGAGCATGTGTGTGTGTGGGGGGGTGTAGGGGCACGGTTTAGTAGCAGTGCTGACTTGTGTGTGGAGGTGTGGTCTGAATAGAGGAATGAATTACTGACACTCTAGGTGAGAATCTGCTTTCCCTTACTTGCAGGTGATGTGAAAGTAATTCCCTGGGTTATGATGGCATCTAAACATCTTTAAGTGATTATTTTTATTTTATTTTTTTTTTTGAGAGGGAGCCTCAAGCTATCCCCCTGGGTAGAGTGCCATGGCATCACACTCACAGCAACCTCCAACTCCTGGGCTCAAGCGAGTCTCCTGCCTCAGCCTCCCAAGTAGCTGGGACCACAGGCACCCACCACAACGCCTGGCCATTTTTTGGTTGCAGCCATCATTGTTGTTTGGCGGGCCCGGGCTGGGGATTCGAACCCGCCACCTTAGGTGTGTGTGGCTGGCACCTTAGCCGCTTGAGCCACAGGCGCTGAGCCTCTTTAAGTGATTATAAATGTGATATAGTGTTCAACATTACGTATAGGTTGGGTTTAGTTTTGTTTTGTGTGTGTATTTACCATTTGACAGTTACAGTTGAGGTATGATTCACATACCAATGGTCGGTTTTGTCTGGGATTTAATTCTGCCAAATGAAAAGGCTTCAAGAATGTTTAATGGTATGATGTTAAGAATGATCTCTGATTCTTATTGCTTCACAGGTTTGGTGCCCAATGTCCCCTGAGTTTTACCGGGAGTATGTGGCAATTAAAACCAAGAAACGAATCTTGCTGTATACCATGAATCCCAACAAATTCAGGGCTTGCCAGTTTCTGATCAAGTTTCATGAAAGAAGGAATGACAAGATTATTGTCTTTGCTGACAACGTGTTTGCCCTGAAGGAATATGCCATTCGGCTGAACAAGTAAGAATTAAAAATTTAGAACCCAGTTTATCCTCCCTACTGAGAGAGTAGAAGGTACCTGTTTTCTTCTTTGAAGCTGTGAAGAACTTCTTGAGACCCAAAGGTCTTAGTTCTATGGCCCTGGTCTTAGAACTAGGCAAGACTGAGAAGCAAGTGTTTGGAGTCAGAAGTCAGAGCATATAGAAAAAAGAGGCTGGTCATCCTGATCCCAGAGAGTTAGACTGAGCTGGGTGAGGCCCTATCGAAGATGTGGGTTCCAGAGCTGGGTGGGAGTTGACGTGTCAAATTTTAGGGTGAGTAAGCACTGTGGGTGGAGGCAAGGCCTGACTCTGGTCCAAGGCTAGGAAGGCAAGTAGGCTGGGCCAGCATCCCAGGAAAGAGTGTTTCAGGAAACACCCACCCCATGTCCTCATGAACCCGCCAGCTGACCCAGATAGCTGTGTTTAAAACCTGCTATTATAAATTTCCTGCCAAGTAAGGAGGAAGAGGCTTGTGCTTCCTTCTACAGTGATGCGGGACTTCCATGTGTGGTTACATGTCGTGTCGCAGAAAGCAAGGTCCTCTGTGTAGACAGATCTTAATTCTTTCTGTGAGGGTGGAGAGGGAGGAATGGTACAGACCAGTTAGTCTTTGGCAAGCTATGTGCTAGACATGCTGTACACATATTTTACTTATCCTCACCTCAGCCCTGTGAGGTACTGTTCTCATTATATAGATGGGAAAACAGGCATAAAATAAAATTTTTCAAGTTTCTATAATTATACCTGCTTTTAATTTAGAAAGGCTTTCTTTAGCAAAGTTAACATTTAGATTATGAAGAATACTATTTACTTGCTCCTGTCTTCCTACCCATAACTTCTGTCTCTGAAGGCAGCCACTTTTAACTCTTTATTGTCTACCTTTGTATTTCTAAGTAAAGCTTATGTAGGAGGTTCTTGATCATCAACTATAGAAATTGCCTGTTAACTTCCTACTACAGGAGTAGAGGATTTAGCATTCTTTTTTTTTTTTTTTTTTTTT
>NW_003852568.1:2388801-2393019 GCF_000181295.1 Otolemur garnettii
CCGAGCCAGGATTTAGCATTCTTACGTACACCACTCTGTTTTTTCTCCCACCATCCTTCCAGTATGGTAATAGCACAAGTTGGGGGTTAAATTAATATCCAGTGCTACATGGTTTTGACTGTTTAAGTATTGTTCAGCAGGGGCATATAGTGTACTATGATTACTTTTTTTTTTTTTGAGACAGAGTCTCACTTTGTCACCCCTGGTAGAGTCCTGTGGTGTCCTACCTCACAGCAACCTCAAATTCTTGAGCATAAGTGATTCTCTTGACTCAGCCTCCCAAGTAGCTGGGACTACAGGTGCCTGCCACAACGCCTGACTATTTTTTTTGTTGTAGTTGTCATTGTTGTTAGGCAGGCCCAGGCTGGGTTCAAACCCACCAACCCCAGTGTATGTGACTGATGTTCCAACCACTGATCTGCGGGCACCAAGCCTAAATTTTATTTTTTGTAAATATTTCTTTTCCCTGGAGTTAGAATAATTGCCTGTTGCTTTTGCTTGGTTTCCTAGACATTTAATAATTTCTCCTGTCCAGACTCTTAACGTAACCATAATCAAGTCAGTAGACTCCATAATTTCTTGGTTCATTTTTCTCTCTCCACCAGCACTTTGTCTTCCCACCCTGCTCTGGCCTGCTTGATGTGTTAGGCATCGCCCTGGAGATTTCCTGGGCCTCTCTAGGGTTGGGTCCCCTATTTTCTAATCTCAAGTCTACTTTCTTGGTCATTCATATTGATTGAGCACATGTTCCATTAGATTCCTGAGAGAAGGAATGTAGGAGGGAAAGTTTTTAATATTTTGAATGTTTGTAAATGTCTTTTTTTTAACTTTATGCTTGATCAGTGGATTGGTTGGGCCTTGGAATCAACACTGGAGCTTCCGTGAGACTGCTGGGAAGTCTGATGCCCTTTGGCTCCTGTCTATATGTTATCTGTCCTGATTGTGTTTTCTTTCCCTCAAGAAGCTGTTAGATTTTCTCTCTTTTTTCTTTTAGGGAGTTTCAAAGCGATACTCCTAATGTGGATTTTCTTTGTTTGAGACAGACTCATCTGGGTCCCTGTCATCTGTACCAGAGTCCAGTGGCATCATTATAGCTCACTGCAACTTCAGACCCCTGGGTTCAAGCGCTCCTTCTGAATCAGTCTCCCAAATGCTAGGATTCCAGGTGTGAGCTTCTGGGCCCTGCCTTCTTTTTTTGGGGGGGGGACAGAGTCTCACTTTGTTACTCTCGGTAGAGTGCTGTGGCGTCACAGCTCATCACTTGGGCTTAAGCGGTTCTCTTGCCTCAGCCTCCCAAGTAGCTGGGACTACAGGCACCTACCACAATGCCCAGCTATTTTTTTGTTGCAGTTGTCATTGTTGCTTAGCAGGCCCGGTCTGGGTTCGAACCTGCCAGCCTTGGTGTATATGGCTGGCGCCCTACCCACTGAGTTACGGGCGCCACCATGCCTTCTATTTTTTTTGATCCCCTTGTCTTCTAGCTCTTCTTTTTAAAACTTTTGTTAATTTCTGAGAGTTCTTTCTTGGTAACTCTTCAAGTTCTTTTTGTTTTGATTGTTCTAACCTGTGCTTTTTGTAACAGGTTATTACAGCAGTACAAATGTTTTGGTTACATGAATTGCTTTTGTATAGTTTGAGTCAAAGTTATAAGAAGTGTGCTCCTCATCTGGACAGTATGCAGGATACCCACAAGGTCTGAGTCTCCCCTCCTCTCCAACCAGCTTGCTTTCTGTTGAGGTTTACTACCATGTCGGTTGATGCATGCCAGTTCAGTATTAAGTACATGTGATGTTTGTTTTTCTGTTTTTGCAAAACTTCACTTAGAAGAATGATCTCCAGTTCCATCCAAGTTGTTAGAAAGGTATTTGCTCACCATTTTTTATGGCTGAGTCATACTTCACAGTATGTGTGTACATATGTATATGTATCTATACACACATCTATAGATGCCTCATTTGATTTATCCACGCACGTATTGAGGAGTACTTGGGTCGTTTCTATCTCTTTGCAATTGTGAATTATATTGCTGTAAATACTTCGGTGTAGGTATCTTTTTGACAAAATGATTTTTTTTTCCTTCAGGTAAATAGTAGATTACTGGATCAAATGGTAGGTCTACTTTTAGTTCTTTGAGCTACTCCATCAGACTTTCCCTAGAGGTTGTAATCGTTTGCAGTTCCTTTCCCTCCACATCCATCTCAGCATCTATTGTTTTGGATTTTTTGATGAAAGCTATTCTCACTGGAGTTAGGTGGTACCTCATTGTAGTTTTTTATTTGTGTTTAAGTTCTTATTGTTGTTTTGACTCTGTTGCCCAGGTTAGAGTGCAGTGGTGTAATCAAAGCTCACTGCAACCTCAAACTCCTGGGCTGAAGTGATCTTATTTCCTCAGCCTCTCAAGTAGCTGGGACTACAGGCTTACACCACTATGGCTAGCTGATTTTCTCTATTTTGGGTAGAGATGGGGTCTGATTCTTTCTTGCTCAGTCTGGTCTCAAACTCCTGCCCTTAAGTGATCCTCCTGCCTCAGCCTCCCAGAGTGTTAGGATTACAGGTGTGAGCCACTGCACCTGGCCTGTGGTTTTGATTTGCATTTCCCCTGTGATTAGAGATATTGAGCATTTTTTCTATCTTTATTGGCCATTAGTCTATCTTCTTTTGAAAAGCTGCTGCTCATGTCTTTTGCCCACTTTTTTATAAGATTGATTTTTTTCTTGCTGATTTTTTTTAGTTCTTTATGGATTCTGGTTATCAGCCCTTTACTGGATGTATAGCAAATATTTTCCAGCAAATATTTTCTCTCATTCTATGTTATCTATTCACTCTATTGATTGTTTGGCTGTGCAAAAGGTTTTTCAGGTGCCGTTTGTCTATTTTTGTTGTTACCGTGATTGCCTGGGAGGTCTTCTTCATAAATTCTTTGCCTAGGCCAATGTCTATAGGAGTTTTTCCAGCATTTTCTTCTAGAATTCTTCTAGTTTCATGTCTTAAGTTTAAGTCTGTTATCCATTATGAATTCATTTTTGTGAGTGGTGAGGTGTGGATCTTGTTTCATTTGTCTCATGTGGCTATCCAGTTTTCCTAGCAGCATTTATTAAACAGAGATTCTTCTCCCAAGTGTATGTTATTGTCTACTCTGTCAAATATCAAATGGTAATATGAGCTAGATTTTATATCTGGGTTTTCTGTTCTAATCCATTGGTCTATATCTTTGTTCTTGTACCAGTAGCATGTTTTGGTTACTAGCTTTTAAGTACAGCTTGAAGTCTAGTAAAGTGATTTTTCTTTTTGCCTAAGCTATTTGGTATCTTTTCTGTTCCGTACAAAGTGTAAAATTATTTTTGCTAGACCTGCAAAAAATATCCCTGGATTTCTCATGGCAATTGCATCAAATCTGTAGATAATGAGTAGTATAGACATTGGGATGATGTTGATTCTGCCAATCCACAGGTGTGATATATTTTTTCAATTATTTACATCCTCTGCAACTCAGTTCTCATAATTCTCCCTGTAGAGGTCTTTTTCCTTGGTTAAATATATTCCTAAGTATTTATTTTCTTTGCTTCTACTGTGAAAGGTATTGGGTCTTTGATGTGATTCTCAGCTTGACTGTTGCTGGTATATAGGGATGCTATTGATTTATATACATTGATTTTATATCCTGAGACTCTTTTGAATTTGTCAGTTCCAGTAATCTCTTGGCAGAATCTTTGAAGTTTCTAAATATAAGATCATATTGTCAGCAAAGAGTGATAGTTTGACCTCTTCTTTCTCCATTTGATACTCTTGATTTCTTTCTTATCTGATTGCTCTGGCGAGGACTTTTAGCACAAAGTTGAACAGAAGGGGTGGCAGGGAAACCTTGTCTAGTTTCAGATGTAAGTGAGAGTGCTTTCCGTTTTTCCCCATTCAATCTGATGTTGGCTGTGGGATTGTCATGTATGGCTTTTATAATATTGAAGTATGTTCCAGCTATGCCTACTTTGTTAGGAGGGTGCTGAATTTTGTCATATGCTTTCTTTGTGTCTACTGAGATGATCATATGGTCTTTGCTTTTGCTTCTATTTATGTGGTGAATCTCATTTATAAATTTGATGATTATTTTATTATTTATGTATTTATTTATTGAGACAGAGTCTCACTATATTGTCCTCAGTAGAGTACTGTGGCGTCACAGCTCACAGCAACCTCAAACTCTTGGACTTAAGTGATTCTCTT
>NW_003852568.1:2395438-2408943 GCF_000181295.1 Otolemur garnettii
ATGCCACGGCACTCTACCCAGGGGGACAGCTTGAGGCTCCTGTCTCAAAAAAAAAAAAAAAAGAAAAAGAAAATGCTTGTCAGGCCCATTTGCTTTAGAGTCTTGTTTAAATAACCTTGTTTCTTTATTTGTTTTCTGCTTGAAGGATCTGTCCAGTTCTGTCAGTAGGATGTTGAAGTTCTTGGCTATTACCATCTTACTGTTTATCACTGTAGATCTGCTAAGGTTTGCTTTATAAATCTGGGTACACCTGTGTTAGATGCCTAAATATTTAGAATGATCTAGTGACTATCTTTTCTTTCTTTACTTTGGTTGCTCTGAAGTCTTATGTTATCTGATACGAGAATGGCTCTACCAGCTTTCTTTTGCATTTTCATGGAATATTTTTTTCCATCTCTTCACCTTAAGTCTGAATGAGTCCTTGTGAATTAGATGTATTCCCTGGAGATAGCAGATACTTGGCTTATATATTTTTATCCACTCAGCTAGCCTATGTCTCTTGAGAGGGGAGCTCAATCCATTCACTCTCCTTGGGCTTGGTGAAATCTAGGGATACTCTTTATATAAACTCTGTGCTTTGAGCAAAAGATGTTGAAGCAGAAAAGTACATAGTCCAAAAGAAAAAAAAGCGAAGGAGGAAATCCTAAAGAGAATGGCAGACCTGAACCTAGAATCAGTGGGGAAGGGCAGGGAGGTTTGTAGGAGGGGGCTGGCTGGCAGGTGGTTCTTCTGATACATCTGCATGCAGAGGGCATCCTATGAGGGAACTGTGTGAATTCCTTTTTCCCTCTGATGTGCTTCCAAGATAACTGAGATGTGATTCTGTGGTCTTTCTAACACAGCTTTATTCTTCTCTAGACCCTATATCTATGGGCCTACGTCCCAAGGAGAAAGGATGCAAATTCTCCAGAATTTCAAACACAACCCCAAAATCAACACCATCTTTATATCTAAGGTTTGTGTGGCATGCAGGGTGGGAGTGAGGCCCCAATCCCTCCAGGGGCCTAGGGTGCGCTGGGATTCCCAGACACTGATTCATGTTTGTTGAAGGAAATTCTTGTGTATATTTTCATTCCCACACATCCAAGGACACAAGATTCTGCAGATTCACAATTTTCATGCATCTTAGTTACTATCTATAAAGGTCTTTGCTCAACTGAGGTGTTTCCCACCTCTTTGGGGGATTTAGGAGTTTTAAGTTGTATCTCCTTTATAAAAGGAATGAAAGTTCATTTCCTACTCTGACAAAAGTAGGCATTCAGGTGAGGTTCTCTTTGCGAAGAATCCTGTGTAGAGTCCTGGGTGTTGTGGATCCTTTGTCCTGCCACTGGTGTGGCTTGATGGTAGGTGGCCAGTGTCAGCATGGACTCACACAGGTCCAGCTCAGGAATGGCTTCACTCTGCAATCAGAAGCTGTGGCTCCACAGTTAAAAACAGTCTTTCAGATTAAGGCAGACCCAAGGCCCCAAAAGAGTGATCCCTTTAAAGGGATCATGACTGAGCAAGTAAGCACCAACTAATGTGTCTCCAGTCTGTGGCTGGTTGGAGTCCTGGAGCTGAGGAGTCCACCTGCAGTCAGAGTCCTGTGCCAGGCAGTGGCCCCTCCCAGATTGTGTTGTCCCCCATGTGCTGCTGGTCTCAGTGGCCACCAAATAGGAGTATGAATGGTTTTGTGAAGACCTGCTTCTCTAGCTAAAAAAATAAATTACCAAGTGAGTCCCTGTTAAAGGGCTCTCTCCCCTCTGGGCCCTTGGCACCCAGCACTGGGAAGAATACTGAAATGTGGTGGTGATTCTTCAGGGTGGCTCCTAAGAGAACTCATAGTAGGTCCTAGAGGCCCACAGTTGCCTTTCTGAGATCCATTACTTCACCTCTGCCTGCATCAGATGAACCCTGGTATGTAGAGCTTATTTAAATTCTTTTTGTTTCATGTATAAAAACTTTCCTACCGGTTGTGGTTGTATATGCCTGTAGTCCCAGCTACTCGGGAGGCTAAAGTGGAAGGATCACTTGAGCCCAGGAGTTTGAGACCAGGCTGGGCAAGCAACATAGTGAGAACCGTTTATCTTTTTAAAAAAACTAAAATCTTTCCCAAACTCATAGCTGCTTCATTTCTATAGGTAGGTGACACATCATTTGACCTTCCAGAAGCAAATGTTCTCATTCAGATCTCTTCCCATGGTGGCTCCAGGCGGCAGGAGGCGCAGAGGCTAGGGCGGGTGCTTCGAGCCAAAAAAGGTAAAGTGATCTCTTCTTACGCTACAGGGGATCTCTCCTCTTGAACTACTTTGACTAGGAAGGGAGTATGGGTGAGTTGCCAGGGATACTTGGTGTACCCTGGGGTTGAATAGACAGGGGTCCCAAAGCAAAGACCAGGATTCCCAGGGCCCTTCCTTATTTCTTGCATCTTGGGTGTTTTCCAGTGCAGGGGCCTAGAATTTACAGGGGTGTGCCCTACAGTTAGCATTTGTATTGGTAGATGCTAAGAGGGAGCCAGGGTAAGGCAATGCTTAATGTGATATGGAAGAGAGAGAGCAGAATGGGCCACCAGCAGAAGTGGAGGAGCTGGAAGCTGCCTGGATCTCAAGGCAGGAGATGGGAGAGAGTTTGACAGGAGCAGTGTGGGCAGCCACAGAATGGACACATTCCTCTTAACCTATGAATAGTGCTGCCCTGGTGGTAGCCCATAGCAGGGGCATCACGAGCTCAGTGAAGGAAGAGGTAAGAGGCAGCATTGCAAGGGCTGTTACTGAGGCAGTGTGGTGCCTCTGTGCTTGTTAAGTGCAGTGAAAGGGCCCAGCCCCTAGCAGTGGGGAATGGTGGGGACTGACATTGCTGCTAAAAGGTGGCTCTTCTCTCTTACTGGAACCAAGCCATATCCTGAGACAGGGATACAGACCTTGTCCTCAGGGAATTTGCTTATCTTAGAGGCATCTAGACGGCAAGGCTGTTTGAAAGTGGCAAGATAAGTAGGCATGTATTGAAGTCACACTATATTCAAATACATTTCATAGGCAGCTTATTCATTGTATTTAAAATGGAGATAGGGCAGATGGTAGAAATAGCATGAACTTGGGCAAATTATTTGCCCCTCTGAGCATTGGTTTTTCCATCCAGAGTGAGGGTAACAGTCCTCTTGCTGGTACTGCTGTGAGAATTGACATTATAAACTGCTAGATAGACTATAGAGGGCAGACAGGAATATAGCCATTGTGAAAGTAATTTATTGCTTATGCCTTACTCTAATTTAAAAAACTCCTTTATGAGGCTCAGCGCCTGTGGCTGAAGCAGCTAAGGCACCAGCCACATACATTAGAGCTGGTGGGTTTGAATCCAGCCCAGGCCTGCCAAACAATAATGACAACTGCAGCCAAAAAATAGTTGGGCATTGTGGCAGGCACCTGTGGTCCCAGCTACTTGGGAGGCTGAGGCAGGAGAATCGCTTAAGCCCATGAGTTGGAGGTTGCTGTGAGCTGTGATGCCATAGCATTCAACCCAGGGCAACAACTTGAGCCTCTGTCTCAAAAAAAAAAAAAAAAAAAAAAAAGATTCCTTTGTGATTAGAATTATGGTTTCATACTCAAAACACTGCTTGACAAAAAGATTTTTGGCCCCTGTGTTCCAGGCTCTTGTAAGACTAAGAAACAATTGAATTTAAAGGTAATATATAGAAGCTTAATCTACTGACATTTCACTCTGAAGTGAAGATGTTCAGATTTTCCTGAAGGATCAGGTCTTTCAGGCTACATGATTTTATATCCTAGTCCTCCCTTAGCCAAGGTTTTGCTTTCCAAAGTTTCAATTATCTGTGGTCAACCATGGTCCATAAATATTAAATAAAAATATTTTTATATTCCAGAAATAATTTGTAAGTTTTAAATTGCGCACCCTTCTGAGTAGCACACAGTACATGGATTATCCCTTTGTCCAGTGTCTGCCTGCTGTTTACACTACCCACCCATTAGTCATTTAGTAGCCATTTCAGTTATCAGATCCACTAGCGGACACACTGTGGCAGTGTCACAGGATTCATGTTCAAGTCACAAATAGTTCACTACATTATCGTCTCAAAGTGCAAGGTAGATACTGGCAGTTGCCAAAGAGAAACCATGAAGTGGTTTTCAAGAAGTTTTCAAGTGAAAAAATAAAAGTTCTCATTAAGAAAAGAAAAAAATATATATGCTAACATTGCTCAGATATGTGGTAAAAACAAATCTTTTTTTTCTTGCCGTGGCCCCCACCACGTCAATAGAGACACCCCATCTCCACGTCCCACACTATACTCACAGGGCCCCCATCTGTACACCCCCCACTATACTCCTGGGGACCCCCATCTCTGCATTCCACCACTACACCTACAGGAAACCCCTATATCCATGTACTCCAGGAACCATCTAGAATAAATGATCTATCTGTGAAATTGTGAAGAAGGAAAAAGAAATTTCATGCTAATGTTGTTAACACCTCAAACTGCAAAAGTTACAGCCTTATCACGTGATGACTTTTATTATAGCAGATTGTTAATAATTGTTCTGTTTCATTATTCATCTCTTGCTCTGCCTAATTGGTAAAATAAGCTATCATAGGGCTGGGTACCTGTAGATCAGTGGTTAGAGCACCAGCCCTGTGCACCAGGGGTGGAGCTTCAAACCTAACCTAGGCTTGTTTAACAACAACCACCAAAAAAGGCTGGACTTGGTGCCTGTGGTTCAGCAACTAGGGTGCCAGCCACATACAGTGAAGCTGGCAGGCTCAAATCCAGCCCAGGTCTGCCAACCACCAGTGATAACTACAACCAAAAAATAGCCGGGCATTGTGGCAGGTGCCTATAGTCCCAGCTACTTGAGAAGTTGACCCAAGACAATTGCTTAAGTCCAAGAGTTTGAGGTTGCTGTGAGCTGTGATGCCACAGCACTCAACCCAGGGTGACAGCTTGAGACTCTGTTTAAAAAAAAAAAAGGCTGGGCGCGGTAATCCTAGCATTCTGTGAGTCCAAGGCAGGTGGATTGCCTGAGCTCACAGGTTCAAGACCAGCATAAGCAAGAGTGAGACCCCATTTCTAAAAGTAGCTGAGCATTGTGACAGGGGCCTTTAATCCTAGCTACTCGGGAGGTTGAAGCAAGAGAATCGTTTGAGCACAAGAGTCTGAGGTTGCTGTGAGCTATGATGGTACAGCACTCTACTGAGGGCGACAAAGTGAGGCTGTCTCAAAAAAAAGAATAAGCTATCATAAACATGCATGCATAGGAAAAATCATCATGCCTATAGAGTTCAGTGCTATCCAAGGTTTCAGGCATCTACTGGGGAGTATTGGGATTTTGTATTACCAATGGTTGGATACTTTTCCGGTCAGCCCTCATATGCTTCACAAATATTTCCTGATGCCTGGGCTGCTTTTTCAGTTTATTGCTGGTGCCCTTGGAGGCACAAAAGGTTTTTGATTTGACACAGTCTTCTGTGAAGTCTCCTGCCTCTAATGGTCCCCTGACTGCAGAGCTTTCCCACTGCAGAACTTGGTTTTGAGCCTGGAACCCTTCACTCCTGACATTCTAATGGCTAAAGTCGTCTTCTCTCTTCCCTTCTCTCTCCTCCCCCCAGGGATGGTCGCAGAGGAGTACAATGCCTTCTTCTACTCACTGGTGTCCCAAGACACACAGGAAATGGCCTACTCAACTAAGCGGCAGAGATTCTTGGTAGATCAAGGTTACAGCTTTAAGGTACATGACTATTTGGCCTGTGGTCAGACTAGAACCAAGGCCTTTTTGATACATCAGCCTCTAGGAGAAGTGGGGGCCATTGTTGGCATTCAGACAAACCTCAGGCAAGCACAGAAAGCATTAGAGGATTAGGGGCGTTTTCCCAGATTCCCTTTGTCTCTGCACAAATCACTGAGGGCAGCCTCAGCTATTGGTGGGAAGTGAACTAGCCTGGTAGGACGGAGGTGCCCAGGCACTGTGTGAATTTGAGCCCCTTGGGCTTCCTTTCTCAAGGGTGCCCTTCCAGGTGGCTAGGAGAGCTCTTCCTTTTGTCAGCTGTATGCTCTAGGCCAGGGGTCCTCAAACTTTTTAAACAGAGGGCCAGTGGCTTGGTGCCTGTGGCTCAAGTGGCTGAGGTGCCGGCCACATACACCTAAGGTAGTGGGTTCGAATCCAGCTCGGGCCTGCCAAACAACAATGATGGCTACAACCAAAAAAAAATAGCCAGGTGTTGTGGCGGGCGCCTGTGGTCCCAGCTACTTGGGAGGCAGAGGCAGGAGACTCGCTTGAGCCCAGGAGTTGGAGGTTGCTCTGAGCGAGCTGTGATGCCACAGCACTTTACCCAGGGGGACAGCTTGAGGCTCTGTCTCAAAAAAAAAAAAAAAAAAAAAAACAGAGGGCCAGTTCACTGTCCCTCAGACCGTTGGAGGGCCGGACTGCTGGCCCTGGGATGAGTTGGCTGCTAAGCAGGATAGGCAGTGGCAGCAAAAACACCTGGCGGGCTGGATAAATGTCCTAGGCAGACTGTAGTTCAAGGACACCTGCTCTAGGCCTTAGCTTGCCTCCCAGATGCCAGAATCATCCCTAGACTATAGGTCAGATATTTGAATAACAGGAATTCAAAAGCTTTGGCTAACTTTCACTGGCTAAGGTATTTGTTTTCTTTCCTGTGACAGAAATACTAAGTTTATGTCAGGATTTAGTGCCCCAAATAGGGAGGGAGTGGGGGGGAGCTTCAAGAAACAGGGAAGAAAATTGCCCCTGTCATCCATTAAAAGGCTGTCACCAGAACACACAGGTTCCCAGGTTCTTGATTGCAGAAGGCTATAGGGTACCTTTTCAGATACACTTTAATTGTGGCTTTCCTGAGTTAATGAGCATTCCCATTGTCAATTGTTATTAGATAGGAGGACTGGGCCTCTCTTCTTATAGCCAGAGGCTGTGACACCTTTCAGACCTCTCCTGCTGGCTAGAGTACAGGAAGTTTGGGGGTTAAGCCCACAATTTTTCAAGGATTTGCATTGTGACCTTTTTACCTACTTGTAAAAGTCCGTGCTGAGAACAGCACTCATACCTCGTGATTCCTATAGGGCAAGAGACTCACCACATCAGAAAGAGCTGCTCTCAGTTCTTTGAAAGGGTAACTGAACAGAAAGGCACTTGAACTTAGGGTTGTCTATGTTGACTAGAGCTCATCTTCAACACTGCCTGCCAAGAGCAACAGTTAAGAGTTCCCAGAGTCATGACCCTGGAGTGGTCAGTCCACGAGACACACGTGTGCATTGTCTTTACTCCTGATCTCTGGCCACCTGTAGGATTCAGTCAGATTCTTAATTCCTAGGAGTTTCCCTTCAGTTAACATTGTGAGAGGGTGGCGCCTGTGGCTCAAGGAGTAGGGCGCCAGCCCCATATGCCGAGGGTGGCCGGTTCAAACCCAGCCCTGGCCAGAAACCTGCAGGGAAAAAAAAAAAAAATTGTGAGAATTGGAGTGGGTATGGCCCTTACTTACATGGTCAATCCAAGCTTTCTGCAGGGAACAGGAAGGCCTTGTAGTAATTGTAGTAAGTTATCCCTGTAGGTAGGAAAACCAGTCGCCCAGAAATCATGCTGCTTTCTCATTCTTGTAGAGAAAGTCTATAAATAAATTCTTGACATCCTATCATTTTTAAGTGCTCACCCTTGCTGGAAGCCCTGGGTGCTGAGCGCAACAGATTGCAGGGCTCCAGTTTATGCTTTTCAGTGTGTTATCCCTTCCTTTCCCTGGTGCAAGATGGGTAACTACCCAAAGGAGTCTTTAAAATCACAAATGATGGCTCAACGCCTGTGGCTCAAGTGGCTAAGGCGCCAACTACATACACCTAAGGTGGTGGATTCGAATCCAGCCCGGGCCCGCCAAACAACAATGATGGCTGCAACCAAAAAAAAAAAAAATAGCCAGGCGTTGTGGTGGGCGCCTGTGGTCCCAGCTACTTGGGAACTGAGGCAGGAGACTCGCTCGAGCCCTGGAGTTGGAGGTTGCTGTGAGCTGTGATGTCACAGCACTCTACCCAGGGGGACAGCTTGAGGCTCTGTCTCAAAATAAATAAATAAATAAAATCACAAATGATTCCTATGGGATCATTTAGATGCTATGTGCTGAAAGCAGGTTTCTTTGGACTCCTAAAACTCCCTGTGGCGCAATCATTAGTCAAGCTCCCTGTTAGAGGCAGGTCCTGACTCTGGTCTCCAAGATGCCCAAGAGGAGCTCTCTGTTGGTCGCTACCTGGCTTCCCTGAGGAGGGAAGTGACCAGAGCAGTGGACCCAGAAGGCAGAGTAGGACCAAGACAGAGAGAGCAGGAGGGAACACGCCTGCTGGTTTGGGCTTTGCAGGTGATCACAAAGCTTGCTGGCATGGAGGAGGAAGACTTGGCATTTTCAACAAAAGAAGAGCAACAGCAGCTCTTACAGAAAGTCCTGGCAGCCACAGACCTGGACGCCGAGGAGGAGGTGGTCGCGGGGGAGTTTGGCTCCAGATCCAGCCAGGTGAGTGAGTGGCTGAGGAGGTTCCAGGTGGCAGTGCTCCCAAGGACAGTGTTTGCATACAGATACACATGTGCACATAGTTTTTAAACATGGAAAACAGATAAATGTGGAGATAGAATTAATAGAAATAACCCCTGTTACCCTTCTGGTGTGCGTCCTGTCTTGCTGTTGTACCCAGCCGAGCTCGTGTGGCTGTGAGTGGGGTTCTGCTGTGTTCACTTAACAGTCTGATGTGAGTATCTGTGTTAGTACCTTGACGTTGGAGCTCAGGATGGCAAGCAGGTGACCGTGGAATGGAGCATGACAGGCCCAGGGCTGCCATTTTTGGCCACAAGCAAGTCATTTCCCCTTCTTGGTGATCAAGCTGAGCCTTTCAGCCTATAAGAAGCAGCTGTCATGGTAGCTTAATACTTACTTTGAAAAAGCTTAAGAATTCTTTGAAAATATTCAGCCTTTCATTTATTTTGCAAATACTTATTGAGTACCTTACTGTGTGCCAGGCAAATGTATTATGATGAAATTAACAGGAATATCATTATGGAGAATTCCTGCCAGGCCCTTCCAAGGAAAGAAGTGCACTTTAGTCAGGTGCCTTTGAAGCTTAGTTGGCGTTAGAGCCAGGAGGTGAGCAACAGCTGGGCCAACGCAAGAAGGAAGCAGCTGTCCACTGGGGAGGTGCTGCCCTACCCCAGCCCAAAGTCTTCTCCCCCGCCCCACATGGGGCATCTCCATGGCAGTATTCTGCTCTCACTGGACCTACAGTGATGACAGATCTATCACCCTCACAGCATAGGGTCCGTGAGGCCCTAGGAAGACATGATTGCCATACTTGGTTACACATTCAGCATCCAATCTAGTGCCCAGCTCTGAGCCAAACCCTTGGCTTATGCGATTTCTGTTCATACCCTATCTCTGGGCAGAGGTTATTCTCATTTTGCAGATGAATTCATTGAGGCACAGACATTCAGTACTTGCCCAGGGGTTACCCAGTGAGAGGTGGAGCCAAGACTTAAGCCCTGGGCTTTCTGTCTTTTTACTTGTTTCAAAGCCCCATGGTGGTGTCTCAGGAGATTTTAAAGGACTTCTGCCCTAACTGTTAAAAATTCTGTCCTGGTTGGGTGCTGTGGCTCACCCTGTAATCCTAGTACCATGGGGAGGCTGAGGTGAGTGGATTGCTTGAGCTCAGGAGTTGGAGAGCAGCCAGAGCAAGAGAGAAACTTGGTCTCTAGTAAAAATAGCTGGATGTTTGGACAGAAGCATGTAGTCTAGCTACTCAAAAGGCTGAAGCAAGAGGACTGCATGAGCATGAGAGTTTGATCTACCCAGGGCAACAGAGTAAGACACTGTCATTAAAAAAAAAAAAATCTGTCCAGAAATGGTCCTTAAGCAAGGCAAGGCAGTGTAAAACCCAGCCTGCCTGGGTTGAACTCTCATCTCCTTAAGAGCTGTGTGATCTTGAAAAACTTGAACAGAGTTAGTCTCTCTGTGTTTGGTCTCCTCTTCTGTAAGTTGAGGAATACAATGGTGGTGAGGATTAGATGAGAAAATACGTGCAAATACATGTAAAATACTTGGAAGAACACCTGAGGTGTAGTAAGTGGTAAGTGTTACTTAAACGTAATATGTATTAGATTTGTGTAAATTTTATAGTTTGTTATGACTTTAAATGTCATAAGAGGAGACTCTTTTCCCCTTGGAGACTAACAGTGGGTTGGGTTCTTCCCTCCCCCTCAGGCATCACGGCGCTTTGGCACCATGAGCTCCTTGTCTGGGGCCGATGACACCGTGTACATGGAGTACCACTCGTCACGGAGCAAGGCCACAGCAAAACACGTGCACCCACTCTTCAAGCGCTTTAGGAAATGACACCCGCATGATTACTTAGACGAAGACTTGAATGCTGGGCACCCACATGGGGAAGGGATTTTCATTGTAACATTTTCTGTTCCCGTCGATGTGCTTTCCGCTAACAGCCAGCCAGATCTAAATATGGTATCTGACTCAGTTGAAGAAAATGCATCAGAGGTTTAGTTTTGCCTTCATGGATCATCCAGAGTTTAGAAAGGAGGGAGAGATGGGTGGCGCCTCACAGGAGTAGGGCGCTGGTCCCATGTACTGGAGGTGGCAGGTTCAAACCCAGCCCCGGCGAAAGCCTGCAAAAAAAAAAAAGGAGAGGAAGATTATGTATTTTTGTTCTTTTCAAACTGGTTGGGAAGTGGGTCATTCCTGTATATAAAAATTTGTAATATTTAAAGCATATTTATCTTAATGTTCTCTTGAATAAATCCATATGGGCTGTTTAACCACTTTTCAGTGTAGAAGTGCTTTGTGCCTTGCCTTGGGCAGGGGCATGTCTGCACAACCAGCCTCCATCCACGCCTGACTTGTCTGCAGGCACAGAGGCATGAGATAGGCAGCTGGGGACTCACATCCCAAGATGCCTGTGTAGATGTGTTGGTGGGAAAAGGCCCCAGGGAACTTGAGGAGGGTGGTTTGGATGGGGAAGAGCTTGAGCAGTTGGGGAGTGGACCCTGTTCCTCGCTTGTCCCTGGCAGGTTCAGATGGAGGCTACTGCTGCCTGCTTTTCCAGGGCCCATGGCTGTCCTACAGGCTTGTCCTGCAATCACCTGCAACACATACGCCCTCCAGATCAGCTCATGATCATGCCCTCTAGGGCACAATCTCTTACTTCTCCCTCAAAATACAATGTAGATCTTGCTAGGAAGCTGGGTTCCTCTTCTAAAGGCGGTTTAGAGCTCTTGGGTCTTTAATGGCCAGTTCCTTTATTCTTAAAAATGGCTTTGGACTTTTTCTGTCTTGTTCCTAATATGAAATAAAAGGTGTTGAGGAAAAGAGAAGCAAGGCAAGATTGCTCCATAAAAGGCAGGCACGTACAAGGTGCCATCACAGAGAAAAGCCTGTTGCTCCTAGGTGGCAACTGGTTCTAATAGGAAATAGTGCTCATACACAGGAGAGCTGGCGCCCTGCGCAGGTTAGATGTGGAGCCCTCAGCAGCAGGCTCCCTTTTCCTGCACCATCAGCCAAGAAGACAGCATCTCTTTCCAGGATGTTTTGAAGCAAGAGCCACCTCCCCCACATTCCACTTGTCTGAGCTGACGTTTTGAGGACAAACTCTAAGAGTCTTATCAGCAGCTGGTGCACCAGACAGCTGGCCACTGCCAGTGCAAGCCTAAGGAAATGACAATGGGGTCCCTGATCAAAGCAGGGGTCCCTGAGTAACCAGACTTGAGACCCATGTGCCTTTAGGGGGATGTGTACAAAGGCCTTGCCTGTCATTCAACCCTGAGGGGCTGGACCCAGATGTTCAAACTTGATTCCAACTGACGTTATTTTCAGAGTCTGATCTCTTGTCATACTTACATTTGTCATACTCAAACAATTCCAAGTTTTCCTGTGTTTTCACATTTCTGACCCTTGTTTTCTTGCTAATTGACAATGTTGAATTTTATGTGATCCCTGAGATCCTAGCGAATAGGGATGTTTAAAGGATTCCCTCATTCTTTGTGTCTTGGAAAACAATTTGCTATAAAGAACCATCCTTCCCTTACTGCAAATACTCTGCTTGTTTACCTGAAATAAGGTGAACAAAAAATTTAAAAAATTGGGAGGCTCAGAATTCCCGAATTCCCAAATTCCCATTCTTTGCTTCATAAATGATTATCTAGACTGCTAATTGATCCCTACTGATCAATTGGAACAAAATAGTTGTGAACTAAACTTTGGTTAAGATTCTCTTTTTCAGCTCAGCGCCTGTGGCTCAAGTGGCTAAGGTGCCAGCCACATACACCTAAGGTGGTGGGTTTGAATCCAACCTGAGCCCACCAAAAACAACAATGATGGCTGCAACCAAAAAAACAGCCAGGCATTGTGGCGGGTGCCTGTGGTCCCAGCTATTCGGGAAGCTGAGGCAGGAGACTCAACTTGAGCCCAGGAATTGGAGGTTGCTGTGAACTGTGATGTCACGGCACTCTACCCAGGGGAATAGCTTGAGGCTCTGTCTCAAAAAAAAAAAAGATTCTCTTTTTCCCCAGGCTCCTGAACTTTGGCCCACCCACCTCTAGCCCCTCCTGAGTATAGGCTGGACTCAGGGTAAATCATTATCTGATCCGAATCTTCTCATTTCCTGTCACCTTTCTATTCAATTCTTCCTCCCCATAAAACCTTTTGCCTAACCCTCCAAACACAACTTATGTTCGGTACATTTTCCCTATTACAATAGTATCCTCTGCCCCACCTCTTTGTAATAATCCTTTCAAATAAAGTCTCTGTACTGAATTCAGATTTGTTTCTTATTTGATACCATGTAACAAGTTTTTTATTACTCTAAATTTCCAGATATTTGTTGCTAATACATAAAAATATAACTGGTATTATATACACTGTATTTTGCAGTCATGCTATACACATTCTAAGAGATTTTTTTTCTAGATTTCTAGATTAAATAGACCAACATCAGGGTGGCACCTGTGGCTCAGTGGGCAGGGCGCCAGCCCCATATACTGAGGGTGGCAGGTTCGAACCCGGCCCCAGCCAAACTGCAACAAAAAAAAAATAGCCAGGCGTTGTGGTGGGCGCCTATAGTTCCAGCTACTCGGGAGGCTGAGGCAAGAGAATGGCCTAAGCCCAGGACTTGGTGGTTGCTGTGAGCTGTGTGACACCACAGCACTTGAGAGCGATAAAGTGAAACTGTCTCAAAAAAAAAAAAAAAAGGCCAACATTGATGAAGACATAGAACACTTAAGCAGTACTATCAGCCGACTTAACTGACATTTATAGAGCACTCTACCCAATAACACTCTTTTCTAGTACACACAGATCACTTGCTGAGGTAAAGCAGATTCCAGGCCCCACAAGTCCCAATAAGTTTAAAAGGATTCAGGCCATATAGACACATGAAAAAATGCTCATCATCCTTAATCATCAGAGAAATGCAAATCAAAACTACTTTGAGATATCATCTAACTCCAGTAAGATTAGCCCACATC
>NW_003852568.1:2409501-2416276 GCF_000181295.1 Otolemur garnettii
ATGTCTTAACAAAATAAGAAAATGCCATGAAGGCTATATTAACCAGTTTGATGAAAACATTTCAAATTGTATATAAAACCAGCACATTGTACCCTATGATTGCATTAATGTACACAGCTATGATTTAATTAAAAAAAAAAATTCAGGCCAAATAAGCTATGTAATAGAATTAAATTAAAAACCAATGAAAGAAGAATCTCTGGAAAACTCTCAAATGTTTTGAAAATGTGATGGTTAATTTTAGGTGTTAACTTGACTAGGCCATGGGTTGCCCAGATAGCTGATACACATTTCTAGGTGTGTCTGTGAGGGTGTTCCCAGGAGAGACTAGCATTTGAGTCTATAAATTGAATAAAGGAGATTGCCCTCACCGATGTGGGCAGGCACCATCCAATCTGCTAAGGGCCACATAGAACAAAAAAGTGGAAGAAAAGCAGATTTACTCTGCTTGCGCTTGATGCCCTTGGACATGAGCACTTCTGATTCTGGGGCCTTTGGGCTCAGACTGGGACTGAGACCATTGGCTCTTTTGCTTCTCAGGCCTCAGTTTGTGTTGGAATCATATTGCCAGCTTTCCTGAGCAGATTTTTGAGACTCCATGACCAGGTGAGCCAGTCTCTTCCTCTGTGTGTGTGTGCACTTCAGTATAGAACCCTAATATAGAAACTGTGATATTCTTAAAAATCAAAGGAGAAATTAGAAAATACTTGCAAAATGACAACTCTACTGTTTATTTGTGTGTGTGTGTGTGTGTGGGGGGTTGTACATTATGCTTTTTGGTCATCTTAAAGCCCTTTCTGGCTGGTGACAGACTGCCACACTTGGGGCTAGCCAAGTATTAGAGGCAGCAAGGGCCTGGCAGGAGCATCCTTTGATATGCTCACTAACCACCCAGAGCTGCACCTCACCTTTGGCCCAGGCACCCCAGGAAGCAATGGTCCTCTGCCTTAACCATGTCAGTGCCAAGTGCTTACACTCCTGTGGCTTACAGCCAACCAAAATTATTTCAACTGGCCAATCCTGCTCGCTCTGTCCTGCTTTGTTTTATCGGAGGAAAGCCTAAGAAAGGTTCCGGCTTGGGTTTTTCCCTTCCTCCTCCTGTATACTGAGTACCTTGAGGCTTTCTGGTGTGGCCTGTGCTGTGCCTCCTATTTCTGGGACCTGTGAGTGTAATAAACTTGCTTTCCTGAGCCTCTCCTTTGTCTCCTTTGTGGCTGAACCTGACTGACCGTCACACAAAAAGAACAAAGCACAAAGACCCTACATCATCAAAATTTGTGAGATGCAACCAATGCAGTACTTAGAGGGAAATTAATGGCATTTAATAAGATTAGAAAAGAATGGGCCAGGCTTGGTGCAGTGAGTAGGGTGAGTAGGGTGTTGGCCACATACACCAAAGTTGATGGGTTCGAGCCTGGCCCAGGCCTGCTAAACAATAATGACAACTGCAACCAAACAATAGCTGGGTGTTGTGGCGGGTGCCTGTAGTCCCAGCTACTTGGAAGGCTGAGGCAAGAGAATCACTTAAACCCAAGTTTGAGGTTGCTGTGAGCTGTGATGCCATGACACTCTACCGAGGGTGACATAGTAAGACTCTGTCAAAAAAAAAAAGAAAGAAAGAAAAGAAAAGAATGGGCCAGGTGTAAGGGACTCCTGCTTATAATCCTGGCACTTAAGGCCAAGGTAGGAGGATCACTCGAGCTCAGTAGTTTCAGACTTGTACAAAGGGAGACCCTCTCTCTAAAAAAATAGAAAAATTGTCTGACTGTAGTAGCACACCCAGGAGTTTGAGGTTGCTGTGAGCTAGGCTGAGGCCATGCAATTCTAGCATGGGCCATAAAGCAAGACTCTTTCTCAAAGAAATAAATAAAAGAAAGAAAGAAATGATCTCAAATGACTTCAGCTTCTAATTCAAGGAAAGAAGTGCAACTAAAACACAAAGCAAAGGGAAAGAGGTAATAAAAACCAAAGCAAAAATCAGTGAGGAAACAAAACAATACAGGAAGCCAATGAAACTGAGAATGGGTTCTCTGCAGAGATCCAGAAATTGAGACAAGACACATTACCAACATCAGGAATGAGAGGTGACATTACTACAAATTGTACAGATATTAGAAAGGTGGTATTGCCAGGTACAGTGGCTCATGCCTATAATCCTAGGACGAGGCAGGAGAATCCCTTGAGCTCAGAAGTTTGAGAGCAACCTGAGCAAGAATGAGACCCCAACTCTATTTTAAAAATAGAAAAATTGGCTTGGCGCCACAGCACAGTGGTTACAGCACCAGCCACATACACCAAGGCTGACGGGTTTGAACCTGGCCTGAGCCAGCTAAAACAACAATGACAACTGCAACAAAAAATAGCCAGGCATTGTGGCAGGTACCTGTAGTCCCAGCTACTTGGGAGGCTGAGGCAACAGAATCACTTAAGCCCAAGGGTTGGAGGTTGCTGTGAGCTGTGACGCAATGGCACTCTACTGAGGGTGACATAGTGAGACTCTGTCTCTAAATAAATAAATAGAAAAATTAGGCAGGTGTTTTGGTGGGTACCTACATTCTCAGCTACTTGGGAGGCTGAGGCAGAAAATTTCTAGAACCCAGGAGCTGGAGGTTGCTGTGAGTTAGGCTGATGCCATAGCACTTTAGCTTGGGCAACAGAATGAGATGCTGCCCCCCCCCCAAAAAAGTATGACTAACAACTCGACCTACATACTCTTCCCCCCAAAAATCATTCTATGAAGAGAACATTACTTTGATAACAAAAAGTAGATGAAGACCTTTGGGGGAAAAGTAGAGACTAATATCCCTCATGAACATAGATGCAAAAATTCTTAAAACTTTAGTAAGTTGAATTAAAAAATTCATAAAAAAGATAATACATCATGACTAAGTAGGTTTTATTCCAAGACTGCAAGCTTGGTTTAACATTTGAAAATCAATTAAATTCAACATAGTGAAAAGCTATGTGGTAATCTCACTAGATAGCAGAGAAAGCATTTGACAAAATTCAACATTATTTCATGATAAAAATTCTCAAGAAACTAGAAATAGATGAAACTTTTTCAAACCAATATAGGGCATCAGCAAAAAACCTGCTGTTAACCTACGTAATACTGGAATACTGAATGCTTTCTCCTAAGGTCAATAATGTGACAGGGATGTCCATTTTCACTGCCTCTGACATGGTACTGGAGGCCCTTGCCAGTGCAATAAGTAAGGAAAAAAAATTACAGATTGAACATGAAGGAATAAAACTATATTTATAGATGATATGATTATCCAGGCAAAAAATCTCACAGAATCCACAGAAAAGGCTCCTAGAATTAATGAGTGAGTTTGACATGGCTGCAGAATACAATATTGATATATAAAAATCATTGTATTTTTAAGGCCAGCCATCATTGTATTTTTAAGGCTCATGCCTATAATCCTAACACTTTGGGAGGCCAAGGCGGATAGATGGCCTGAGCTCAAAAGCTGGAGACCAGCCCGCATAAGAGCAAGGGCCCATCTCTAAAAATAACCAGGCGTTGTAGCAGGCGTCTGTAGTTCTAGGTAGTTGGGAGGTTGAGCCAAGATGATCACTTTAGCCCAAGAGTTTGAGGTTGCTGTGAGCTATGACGCCAAGGCACTCTACCAAGGGTGACAAAATAAAACTGTTTAAAAAAAATTATTGTATTTTTACATACTTGCAGCAAACATTTGGAAATTGAAACAAAAATACTATTTATAATAGCATCGAAAGTATGAAATGCCATCCCCCAAGTGAAATGCATAGAGATCATTCGACAAAAGATGTCAATTCTGCCTGTCTGTAAATTTAATATATTTTCAAGCAAACTATTTACCATATTTTTCATGGAAATTTACAATCAAATTGTAAAATAAATATCAAAGAATGAGGAAGCATGTCAATGACAATTTACGGGAATGCAGTGGAAACAGAAGAGACCTTAGAAAAACATTGAGAACTTAATCTGACACAAAAGTAGCTGGTTTGGGGGTGTGTGTACAGACCCACACTTCCTCCTATGTCTGTATCCATTCAAATACTGTGTATCTATCATCTCCCCCAGGAGTTCGCAGTGACACCTATGTTCACTGTATCCTTTCTTTTATATTTACGACTTCCTTCTCTGACAATGAGAAAACTGGCTCCTGGCTCTCATTTTACACAATGTATTTTCTTAATTGCTCCATCCTAGAACACACATAAAGTAGTTTTGTAAGTGTAAATTTGTGTCTCTGTGAAAAAGAAGCCTGCTACCTAGAGTTCAATGTTCAGGGCTGTTTGGGGCTTATAACCTGAGGGTGCAGGGTCCTGATCCCGAGTTCAAACCTTGCCTGGTCTTTCAGGCCTCTCTCAGTGTGGTTTGTAACCTGAGGGTGCAGGGTCCTGATCCCAAGTTCAAACCTCGCCTGGTCTTTCAGGCCTCTCTCAGTGTGGTTTGTAACCTGAAGGTGCAGGGTCCTGATCCCGAGTTCAAACCTCGCCTGGTCTTTCAGGCCTCCCTCAGTGTGGTTATGTTATTCATAAGCAGTTTGGTTCATTTGGGTTTTTAGTATTAAATTTTAGTTCATATAAGATTTTCTCCATCCTTGTTGATTTTATTTATTTTTCTGTTTTAAATATGAAAAACACTAATATGGATCCAAAATACAGACTACACCAAAAATCATATTCAGAAAAGTGCTTTTCACCCTTATTTAGTTTGTCTTTCCACCCATTTTCTAAGTCTCAGTTTATGTTTTATCTTGCCTGTGTTTCTGTTTTGGTCAAATGGGCAGATACATGTGTGATTTCTCATTTTTCTTTCTTTCCCACATTTTTCTCCTCTCTTACACAACAGGTAGTATACAGTAGATAATTTTTTTCATTTTACCTTTCTTATTTACTAAAGAAATTCTGCAAATCATATTAATTCATTGAGGTCTTCTTCATTCTTCGCAGGAGGTCATTGTGCTCATGAATGTACCATAGTTCATTTAATCACTGACATAATGAATGGCATTTAGGTGGTTTAAATTCTGCAGTTGCAAACAATGCATCAGTAATGTGCAAGTGGATATTTTTATTCTTCGAAATATATCTTCAGGGTGAATTCCTAGAAGTGAAATTGCTTACTCAAAAGGTAGATGCAGATGTAGCTTTGTTAAGTACCACCGTACTACCCTCTCCAAGGGTTATACTAATTTGCATTTCCTCTAGCAACTATGAGGTACTTATTTATCCACTGCCTCACCATCAGAGCATATTGTTATATTTTTAAATTTTTGCCAGCATTATAGATGAGAAGTGGTATTTTAGTGTACTTTTAATTAGCATTTCTCTTATGAATGAGGTTGAAAATCTCTTCATATTCATATATTTGTATGCATATAACATGTGTGTAACTATCTCTCTCTCTCTCTCTATGTGTATATATATATATATATATACCCGAGCTCTAAGAAGTTCAAAGGCTTGCCACCATATGCTTACATTGGCAACACTGTACAAACAACTCAGTAAGGTTTCATAACCTCAGTATATCAGTGTCCCATAGCTGCGTTCATGTGGATGTGTGGCACTGTCTTGCTAAGTGGTGTTCATTATTGTTGTGTGATTTTGTGTGCTATCAAGAGACTGTCAGCTCGGCACCTGTGACTCAAGTGGCTAAGGCACCTGCCACATACACCTAAGGTGGCGGGTTCGAATCCAGCCCAGGTCCGCCAAACAACAATTACGACTGCAACCAAAAAAATAGCCAGGTGTTGTGGCGGGCATCTGTGGTCCCAGCTACTTGGGAGGCTGAGGCAGGAGACTCGCTTGAGCCTAGGAATTGGAGGTTGCTGTGAGCTGTGATGCCATAGCACTCTACCCAGGGGGATAGCTTGAGGCTCTGTCTCAAAAAAAGAGAATGTCAGAGCTTGAATTAGAGCAATGAACAAACATTCATAAATTTCTTGTTATTGGCACCAATGGAAGTGAAATCAGGGGCATGTTAATCCAAGTTTATGGGGATAATGCCATAAAGGGAAATGGCAGTGTACAAATGGATTAAAGATTTTTCCAAGGGAAGAGAAATTGTCACGATGAATAGACTTCAGAGCAGCCAGTAATAAGCAGAACTGACAAAAACATTGCAAAAATTTGTCAAGTTGTTTGTCAAAATCATTGGTTGACTGTGAGAATAGCAGACCAAGTAAACACAGAGAGACAGGAGAATCTTAACTGAAAATATCAGCCAACAGCTCATCATGGCTCTTGCATCATGACAACATATCAGCTTACTCACTCGGCACTATCTGTGAGGGAGTTTTTAGCCAGTAAACAAATAACTGTTGGAACACCCTCCCTGCTCACCTGATCTGATCCCCAGTGACTTTTTTCTTTACCAGAAGAAAAAGGAAATAATGAAAGGCAAACATTTTGATGACATTCAAGACATCAATAGTAATAAGACCACAGCTCTGATGGCCATTCTAGAAAAAGAGGTCCAAAATTGCTTTGAAGGGTGGACTAGGCTCTGGCATCCATGCATAGCTTCCAAGGGAGTACTTTAAAGGTGACCATAGTGATACTCAGCAATGAGGTATGTAGCGCTTTTTATAGGATGAGTTTGTGAACTTAATTGTCCAGCCTTGTATATATTTGAATTCCCTGTTCTTACCTTTTGCCAGTTTTTCTACTGGGTTTTAAAATTCTAAGCAGGGCAGTGCCTGTGGCTCAGAGGAGTAAGGCACTGACCCCATATGCCAGAGGTGGCGTGTTCAAACCTAGCCCTGATCAAAAA
>NW_003852568.1:2417422-2418440 GCF_000181295.1 Otolemur garnettii
TCTTAGGCTCTTTGCCTCAGCCTCATGAGTAGCTGGGACTATAGGTGCCCACCACTATGCCTGGCTAGTTTTTCTATTTTTTAGTAGAGACAGGGTTTTGCTCTTGCTCAGGCTGGTCTTGGACTTCTGAGCTCAAGCAATCTGCCCACCTTGGCCTCCCAGTGTCAGGATTACAGGCGTAACCCCCCACACCTAGCCTGGAGTTTATTCTTGGATAGGTGTGAGATATAGCTCAATTTCATCTTTTCCCCCAAATGATTAACCAATTATCCCAGCATCATTTATTTGAAGGTGCAGTGCATTTTTGCCCTAGTGATTTGAGTTGCTACCTTTATGACATACTGAAGTTCCATGTGTATTTAAAATTATTTCTGATGTTTCTATGGTAGACTTGCCTATTTCTTCAAGTGCTGGCACCTCGGTTTTAGTTACGGAGGTTTTATAGCACATCACGATGTCTGATAAGGTTAGTCACTTCTGTAGCTTTTCCTTTTCAGTGTTTCCCTGGCTATTCTTGAATTACGTCTTTATTCTTCCATATGAAGTTTAAGCATAGACTTGTCTAGTTCCATTTTTTAAAAAACCTTTTTGGTATTTTAATGGGGAGATTGCATTAAATTTATAAATTAACTAAGGGAGACCTGACATTTTGATATGTTGAGTCATTCTGTCTAAGAACAAGAAATAGCTTTCCATTTGCTTAAGGCTACTTTTATGTTTTTAAAGTTTTCCTTATGAAAATTTTGCACACTTACTATTAGATTTATTCCTAAGTACTTTATCCTCTTTGTTGCTATAAAAGGGTAGGGAACCTGCGGCCTTCTGATACAAGATAGGTTTTTGGTTTTTCTTTTTTTACTAGTCAAGGGAAGCAGTGGGAGTGGAGAAAGAACCAAGCCATCTGTAACTGGTTGTGATCAATTAGTTGTAAACACCACTACACTGGGACTGCCACAAGATTGTTCTTTTTTAAGCACCAAAGGAGACAAGAAAAGCTTCATCTTTCTCTGCCTCCCCC
>NW_003852568.1:2419169-2422530 GCF_000181295.1 Otolemur garnettii
GCCACCTTAGGTGTACGTGGCTGGCGCCTTGGCCGGTTGAGCTATAGGCGCCGAGCCCAGAAGGCCATATGTTGCCCGCAGGCTGCAGATTCCCCACCTCTTGGAGGGCTATTGATTTCTATATGATAATTTTACAGCCCACTACCTTAATAAATTGTTAGTTTCTACAGTTTTCTAGGGTTTTCTAAGTACATTCATATCATTTGTAAAAATAGAAATTGTTTTGCTTTTTAAAATCTCATGTGTCTTATTGATTCCTCTTGTCTAACCGCAGGATTATAGAGTATTTGGCTTATATCTCTAGTACGACGGTGGTTAGTAGTGGGAAGGAGATGGGGGTGATACAGGACAAGTGGCCCCCAGCTGGCTAAGCGGAGCTGGGCTGGAGGCCCCGCTGCCTCCACCAGTGCTGGTGCCCCGGCAGCGGGCAGAGAAACCAGCGGGCAGAGAAACCAGCGGGCTGGAGCGTAGACAAGGGGGCGGGAGCTTCCCACCCCCGCGCGAGGCTCCAATAGCCAAAGGGACCAGACAACTGCTGGAGAGACACAGGCACCTTGGTGTCTCCTTCCCTTTGCACTTATAACTGAATAGGGAACCCCCATTTCCTATGCCTAGGTCAATTTCATGTGCGTTTCCTAGCCTCAATTCTGTGAATGGACTGTGTCCATTCATTAATGCATTCATTCATCTTGCCCCAGCAGAAGGGACTTTGTCCATTCATTGATGCATTCATTCACCTTGCCCCAGTGGAAGGGACTGTGTCCATTCATTAATGCATTCATTCACCTTGCCCCAGCAGAAGGGACTGTGTCCATTCATTAATACATTCATTCACATTGCCCCAGCGGAAGGAACTGTGTCCATTCATCTCCTGGCCTCACATAGAAGGAGCCCGTGCACCCATATATACCCCTACGTGGGAGAGATGGAGAGAGAAACAGGGAGAGCTTTTCTCTCTCAACTTGGGTTTTCTCTCCCTACTGGGAACTTTAGTGTTTTTGCATTCTTTTCTATAAATAAATTCTGTCTTACCACTGATCTGTGGTCCGCGGATTTATTCTTCAAATCACCCAGACCAAGAACTTAAAACTCCCGTATCAGTGGGAAGCACGCCTTCTTTTTGATCTTAGTGGAAAGTTTCTAGTGCTTCCTATTAAACAAGGGGGTAGCTTTTGCACTAGGGGTGTGTGTGCATATACGTGCATGTTAAGAAAGAATATTCATTACTATCTTCTTGAGTGCTTTTTAAAATTTCCCTTTTATTGAAGTATAATGTACATATAAAATAAACACACCTATTGTAAGTGTATAGCTCAATAAACAGCACAAAGTGAACATTCCCAGATAGCCTCCCACCTTCAGAAACAGAACATGACCAGGATCCCAGAAGCTCCCTCTCTGCCCCTTCTGAATCACTCTCCCTTCCGTTCTTCTCAAATATCAACACTATCCTGACTTAAAACACCCTATACTGATTTTGCTTTTGAAATTTTAAAGAAATGGAGTCATACACAGTGCGTTCTTTCTGTCTGACTGCTTGAATTTGTAAACTACAGTGTCGTCCTTGTAGTTTTGAAATTCATCCGTGTTTTTGCCGTGGCTCTAGTTTATTCATTTTCATTGCAGGTACAGTATTCCATTGTATGAATACACACGCATTTGTCCATCTGTCAGTGGTTGGGGTTGTTTGCGTTTGAGGATTGTTACAGATGCTGCTGCTGGGGACATTCATGTATTGTCATGAGCATGTACGTGTACACATGACCTGCTTCTGTTGGTCATACTACCCAGGACTAGGATGGTTGAGTCATGGGATATGCACATGTTTGCTTTTAGTGGATTATGCCACCCTGGCTTCCAAAGTGGTTTTTATAATTTACATTTTTATCAGGAGGGTCCTATCATTTTTTTTTTTTTTTTTGAGACACAGACTTACTCTCTCACTCAAGCTAGAGTGCCATGGCCTCAGCCTTGCTTACAGCAACCTCAAACTCCTGAGCTTAAATGATCCTCCCAACTCAGCCTCCTGAGTAGCTGGGACTACAGGTGCCTGCCACCACATCAGACTAATTTTTCTATTTTTAGTAGAGACAGGTCTTGCTTTGCTCAGGCTGGTCTTGAAGTCATGATCTCAAGCAGTCCTCCCACCTCAGACTCCCAAAGTGCTATGATTATAGGTGTGAGCCCAAACACTTGATCTTCTTGAGTGTTTTTAACAAGAATGGTTGAGGAATGTTGTAAAAGTTTTTTTTCTCCATCTATGAAGATAAACATATACTTTTTCTCTTTAGAGCTGTAAATATGTCGTGTTAGCTCACTTATTAATATTTAATCAATGTTTATTACTATAATAAATCCCACTTGGTTATGTTGTAGCATTTTCATAGTGTAGTGTTGGATTCTGTTAACTAGTATTCTATTTATAACTTTTGCCTCAATATACAGAAGTGATATTTGTAATTTTTGTACTGTTTTTTTCAGGTGTAAGTGTCAACACTATACTTTCATAAAAAAGAGTTAATAAGTTTTTCTTCATTTCCAATGCTCTGGAAAAAATTGTCAAGTGCTGTGACTACTTGGTCTTTGAAGCTTTGTTAGAATAACTTTATGGAACCACAAGTCTTTGTTCTTTTTTTATGTGGCAGTCCCTTAATAATTTTCTCTGTTTCTTCCAGGGAAATTAATCTGTTTAAACTGTCTATCCCTAAGGGAGGCCATTGTGATAAGTTCTATTTCCCTTGGATATTATACACTTCATATACAATTAATTCAATACTGTATTTTCATACAGGTCTGAAAAGTGATCCCTTAAGATTTCTTAAAATATCTCTCTTTCATTGGTTATTTACACAATATAAATATATTTGATATTATTGAAATTTGATATTGGTATTATTATTTGGTTATTTGATATTTTTTATTTTGTACATTTGTACATTCTCCCTTCTTTCTTTCTTTTTTCTTTTTTTGGAGACAGTGTCTCACTCTGTTGCCCAGCCTAGAGTGCCAGGCTTCAGCCTACCTCACAGCAACCCCAGACTCCTGGGTTCAAGTGATCCTCCTGCCTCAGCCTTCTGAGTAGCTGGGCCTCCAAGAGTCTGCCACTACTCTCAGCTAATTTTTCTATTTTAAGTAGAGACAGGGTCTCCCTCTTGCTCAGGCTGGTCTCAAACTTCTGACATTAAAGGATCCTCCTGCTTCAGCCTCTCAGAGTGCTGTGATTATAGGCATGAACCACTGCTCCTGGCTATCCCTTTTTCTCTTTAGTAAAATAGGTAGTAATTTGTCTATCTTGTTATTTTTTCCCCAAAATTAAAGAATTTGATTTACTAGCTGGATCTATTGTTTTTCGATCCTTTAC
>NW_003852568.1:2423108-2424049 GCF_000181295.1 Otolemur garnettii
TCCTTTCCTCTCTCTGCTCCCCTTTCCCCCACCAGGTACTAGCATCAATTGTCCTCCTATCAGAATGGAGTACATTGGATTCTTGCTTCTCCATTCTTGTGATGCTTTTCTAAGGAGAATGTATTTCAACTTCATCCAAATTAATACAAAAGATGTAAAGTCACCATCCTTTTTAGTGGCTGAATAGTATTCCATGGTGTACATATACCACAGCTTGTTAATCCATTCCTGGATCAGTGGGCATTTAGGTTGTTTCCACAATTTGGTGATTGTAAATTGAGCTGCATTAAACAGTCTACGGCAAATGTCCTTATGATAAAATGATTTTTTTTCCTTCTAGGTAGATGTCCAGTAATAAGATTGCAGGATCAAATGTGAAGTCTAGTTTCTTTGAGGATTCTCCATACTTCCTTCCAAAAGGGTTGTCTTTTTCTCTAGCTTTTAGAACTTTTTCCCTCCTTACTTTGGATTTGATTTCTAGTCTCCGAAGGTGGAAACGTACATTACTGACTTTAGATCTTCCTTCTTTTCTATTGTACACATTCAGGGCTATACATTCCCTGTAAGCACGACTTTTGCTGCATCCCACAATTCTTGATACCTGGCATTTTAATTTCTATTTAGTTTAAAATATAAAATTTCTCTTGAGAATTCTTTGATTCATGAGTTATTTAGAAGTATGTTGTTTAATCTTCAAGCATTTGGGGGTTATTTTTACGTTACTTACTTCTAATTTAATTCTGTTGACAGCTGACAGCATACTGCTATGGTTTAAATATATCCCCCAATTTCATGCATTGGAAACTTTTCGTGTGTGTGTGGTATACACTTTTAATTTATACAGTGGTTTAAGGACTAAACAGCTGTCAATCTCTTCACATTTGTAGAGTTTTTCTTCAACACGAAGTCTGTTGTGTACAGGAAACAGTGCCTACTGGAAT
>NW_003852568.1:2424330-2424700 GCF_000181295.1 Otolemur garnettii
TTTTCACATTTGTAACATTTCTCTCCACTATGAATGTTCTTATGCATGCATTGGAAACTTAATCCACAACGTGACAATATTGAAAGGGAGGGGGCTTTAAGAAATGCTTGCATCAGATAATCCGTTCATGGATTGATAGGTTAATAGATTAATGATCATGGGAGTGGGAGTGATAAGTCCACAAGAAGTGAGAGCAAGCATGGTCTGCCCTGTGTGAGCATGCTCAGCCCCCCCATGCTCAGCTCCCCCTGCCCTGTGTGAGCATGCTCAGCCCCCCCATGCTCAGCCCCCCCTGCCCTGTGTGAGCATGCTCAGCCCCCCCCATGCCCAGCTCCCCTGCCCTGTGTGAGCATGCTCAGCCCCCCCATGC
>NW_003852568.1:2425850-2426829 GCF_000181295.1 Otolemur garnettii
TTGGGCTGAGGTGAAGGCAAACTCCACGTGGTTCTGGGCTGCATCTGCATGGTGACTGGAGGAGGCTCTTGTGCACCACAGCTGCTGTGGTCCCACTGTTTGTGTCTTCCCAAATTCACAGGTTAAAATCCTAACTCCCAGGGCAGTGGTGTTTGGAGGTGTGCCTTTGGTGATGAGGGTGGAGCCCTCGTGATGGGATGGTGAGGGGATAGGCGTCCTTATAATAAGGGCCCCAGAGGGCTTGCCTCTTGGTGAGCGCACAGAGAGAAGCCTGCAGCCAGCAGTGGCCTGGGAGAGAGAAATTTCTGTTGTTTATAAGGCAGCCAGTCTGCACTTTAGCAGCCCGAACAGACTACGATGACAGTTTTGTTTGGTGGACGGTGAAGTCACTCATTAGTTTCAACTGCTGGGAAGCAACTTGCTTAAAGTTAAAATCATGTTTTAACATTGCAGAAAAAGTTCCACATGACAACTTTTTGGTGTTTTGTGGTTTATTTCTCTTGGTTGTAAAGACTGGATTTCTTTAGTTTGCTGACTCAAACAGAAATATGTTATTAAATGTTTTTGAGTGTCACTTAGTGCCAGTTCCACATTAGCTTGGGGGAATCCACCCATTAGTCAGACCCGGTCCAGCCCTCAAGATGTTTACAGTTCTAGATGGGTGCTGCTGAACTGCTGTGTAAACAAGGAAGCCCAGGGAAGAGTCCGAGGGTTACAGACGGATGCCAGACAGGAGCATGGGCTGGGCTCTCCAGGCAGCCTGCCAGCGTCCACAGGAAGAGAATGGCTAGACGGGCTAGTGTAGGGAGACTCTCCCAGAACTGAATCTCTGAATCTGCAGGACTGGGGACCACACCCTGAGCCAGCAAGACAAATGCCGCTTTGTAAAGAAAAAAAGGTGCTGACTCATGAAACTGAAAAGTCCTAGGAGAGGTGGTAGGTGGCCTCCAGGGACAGTTGGATTATCCGGTGTCCCCAC
>NW_003852568.1:2426849-2430222 GCF_000181295.1 Otolemur garnettii
ACTGGGGACCACACCCTGAGCCAGCAAGACAAATGCCGCTTTGTAAAGAAAAAAAGGTGCTGACTCATGAAACTGAAAAGTCCTAGGAGAGGTGGTAGGTGGCCTCCAGGGACAGTTGGATTATCCGGTGTCCCCACAAGGGCGTCAAGCCCCTCTCTGGCCAGGTGTTCTTGCTGCATGTGCCGGGGTGGCTGCCTGTATTCCTGAGCTCCCCCACCGCCTTCCAGACTGCAGTCTCCAAACAAGAAGATCTGTACTGACTGCTCTAACAGAAGCCTGTGGAGGACTCTGACTTCCACCCCAGGTCAGGGGCATGGCAGCCAGCCCCATCTAACCACTGGGACCAACCAGGACAGCTATGGAATGAGGAGGAGGAAGGCTTTCCACAGAAGGGTGCTGAGCAAACACACTGTCCTCTGCTGTGGCTTTCTGCGGTGACATGCACTGCACCTTTCAGAATCCACTCCAGTGTCTCATTCTTAGCTTGCTGTCACATCAGTGGTGTCTGGGAAATGGTGAGTACCACGAAACAGGCACCCTAGGGAGGTCTACTTGAAATTCTCTTCATCTATATGCAAAACAGGTGCGATGAACGATGTGTGAAACTTGGGAGCAGTTTTGGATATAAATGTTAACTTTGCTCCTATAAATCTTACTCTTTGGGGGGAGTCTCTTAAGTTTGTTTCCCCATCTATAAAACAAAGGTTATGGGCCCATGTCCTAGGGTAGTTGTGAGAACTACATGAATGAAGGGGTGCCTAGGATAATGCCTAATGTGCAATAGATGATTATTAAAGTGCAAACGAATATTCTAGAAAACTCTTCAGTGGCAATGGAAAGTTAGAGCTTCTTTGGCAGCTAAATTACTGCTTCTAAGGCTTTGCTGGCTGTGGAACCACACTGGAGAACACACATGCCTGTGTAGGGAGAAGTGTTCATTTTCTGCCTGAGCTGACCAGGACTTTTGTAGCTGGTGTCAGCACATTAACTGGTGCTGGAAAGAGGATTCGCAGTCTCTGAGTTCTGTCTTCTGCTTGATTTTGCTTTCTTTTCTTTCTGTTTTGCCTATTTATTGATGGGTCTGGGTAAGTAACAAGATCATACCGTTAATTATTTTTCTTTTTTTACAGCATTAATTCTTAAATTGAAACCACTCAGAATTGGAACACAAGAGGCTGGCGTGGGTGAGAGAATTTCTCGAAGAGCACAGGGAAGGTTGGTAGATCATTCCTGCCCCACCACGACCAGCAGGTCTAGGTTTCAGAAGTCAGAGCCTTGCTTCCTAGAAGGTCCCTTTTCTGAGAGCCAATTTGATCATCCCTGTTCTGTTCTAAGTACATACAGACTTCATTAAGCTCAGCCCACCCGTCAGCCCCACCCAGCCATCCTGTGACCCTGATCCGTGATCACCTGCACCTTCTGGGAGGTGGTAAAGACAATCTCTTGATTTTACTTTCACAGATGGTTATTTATTGTGTGTAGAGTTTATTCGTTTAACTATTAGAGGACAACTTGAGTTCCTTTTGAGGACCAGTAGGACCAGCAACCTTCACAAAGGTGTAAAAAGGCTCTCCAAGAACAAGGTTATCAGTCCTCCTCCGTAATCCTCACCTTGCAGCTGCAGTGCCACCCACTCCTGCCTGCTGGATGGAGTCTTGTCTTCAGTCCCTGCCTGAATGCCACTTCCTTTGGAGGCCATTCTTCATCCTCAAGGTGCAGCTTGGTCCAAAGCCCTGCTGGTTAAAGGGTCTGTTTGTGGCTCTTTTGATATACGTGTCCCTTTACATATATATCGAATTGGGGAGAAATACAACCACTGGTTTCTCAAGTAAAGTAAGAGTTGTGATCAGAAGTCACTAGGATCCTTTAATTTTGGTCCTGATGGAAATAGTTCAACAGCTCCTCCTGAATGCCCAGGCTTAGTGGGCCATGTCTAAAGGCTAAGGCAAAAACTCTGCTGCCTGCTCTGGCAGCCTGAGGCTCAGGAGCCTGTGTTGGAGCCTGGCACACACTTCATCTGAGACACAGTAGGCGGTGCTGGGATGTTAGCATGAGGCGGTAAAGGACAGGGGGATGTCCAGGCCCAGGACACTGGCTTAGCATGACTCCCCTCCCCCAAGAGGATCTGGAGGTGAGGACTTAAGTGCAAGTGGTCTATCTGGGAGCAGGGAAGCTAGGCAGGAAGGGGAAGGAAGCGGTAAAGGATAAATGAGTGACTGGGACCTGTCCCAGGGCTCAGGCAGCGTCCTGCCTTCACCAGGGCCCAGTAATAGGGGCGTCCTCAAGGTACAGCCAGGAGCTCCAGTGGCCCAACCTACAAACTGCATTCTCTCTTCCTGTTTTAGTATCAATACTTAGTTCATTTATGTATATATGTATGTGTATATACAGGGTGGACATAAAGTCCATGTGCAATTTAAAATAGTTTAACTTAGCAAATCACACACAAACTTTATATCCACCCTGCATAAATGTGTTTTTCTTTTGCTCATTGGTAGTTTCATGTCTTCACTGTAATTTTTTCAAGACTTTTGAAAGGAAATCATATTACTTTCACTACAGATAATTCCCAGAGATAATATTTTTTCCTTAAAGTTTGCATTAGGGGCCACCGCATCGTTCTACAGGCTCCAGGGCTGTGGTTATTATTTTTCTTGTCCAGCAAAGAATCTTTTCTGCCTCCATTCTATTTTCATTGACAGTTCTTGCTGATTCTTCATAAAATGTTCTCAGAGACTCCTTCATTTCTTTCCCAGAATGTCAGTATAAGTGAGATCCTTTGAAATTCACTTTATTTCTTCTAGGGAGGGTGAACAGTGGCTCAAGATGAGAAGTGTATTGAGACAAAGACTTCTGAAGCCAGAAGATGTGGTCATTTTTTTCTGGAGAAGTTAACTGGTTATTGCTGATTTAATTATGAGAATCTACATCCTCAGGAGCCAGGCAGAAGATGGAGAGACTGTGACCTTTTTTCATATATTCAGTGGAAGGTGGACGGACTCCGGAGGTGGGAGAGATGGAAGAATGGAAAGTGTCAGCACCCAGCAGTTGTCGTCACTGAGCAGTTTCCCAGGGTCTGAGCACTGTGCTAATGTGACGCAGGTGTGCCACCACCGCCACCGCTTTACCAGTGGGGACCTGGGACTTAAAAAAGAACTTGCTCAAGGCCCCCACCCCTTTTTAGAGGCAGAAAGTTAGTTTCAAAGGCAGACCTTTTTAACTCAAGCATCCATGTTCCCAATTATTACACGTTTTATTTTAGCATAATTTTTATTTTTTACTTTTTTGAGACAGAGTCCTTTTCTGTCACACTGGTTAGAATGCCGTGCCATCATTATGGCTCACTGCAACCTCAAACTCCTGGGCTCACGCC
>NW_003852568.1:2430553-2439311 GCF_000181295.1 Otolemur garnettii
AAATAATAATTTTATGGCCAGATAGTGCATGTTGATATGGTAAATAATCTAGAAGAAGAGGGCCTTTAAATTATCTTTCCTACCTGGGAGTGGCCACTATCCTTTGCGAGAGTCATTTGGGCTGTCTGAAGACAATGTCCCCTAGCCCACTGTGGAGAACAATAAGGCCCTAGAGCTCATGTTCAGCGTGTTCCAGAGTCCATGTGTGCAGGCACCATCCCAAGATGACTTTGTCCCAAAACCCCAGCAAGAGTTCTCCAGATCTTGGAATGGACTCTTCAAATTCAGTAAGAGAAGAATTTGGGACCAAATTTTGTATAAGCTGTTGACCTGACTGTACTGTGTGTCACGTGTGTAACTCTCATTCAGACTATTGAGAGGATGCCCAGATAGTACAGGTTGTTATTTGGACTGATAACTTTCAGATTTGTTTTTCAGAGAAGCAAAAAGCGTGTGGATTGTGTCTATAATAATGTGATCAATTTTTCATTTTTAAATATTTTGTTTTAACAGATATGCTAGCTGTGACACACACAAATAAATGCCCATGGGAGATGATGCCATTAGTACAGTAAGTCTGTCAGTGCATGAAATGTAGGTAAGAGTGGAGGGTATGCAGCAGGTGTCAGTGTGAGTTCCTGTTGGCTGGCTGGGAGTGGCTTGGTCCAGGGCAGATCGAGAGCCAGTTACTTCTAGAAACGTATGTGTAATATGATATATGAAGCATGATATGCATGTGGCACACATACAGAGCAGTTTTAAAGTACCTAAAAGGAAAAACAGTAGGTTCGTGTTCTCAAGAAATCAGTGGAAGGCAGGTCTATTGAATTCAATTTCTGGCAGGAAGCTGGGAAGCATCAGGCTGGTTGAAGGTGGCAGCTAAGCCTGCATGGTGCTTTCCTGTTCCCAAAGCCCGAAGTGCGCACCCAGCTGGTCCCACCAGCGTCCTCTGAGGCAAAGGTCATTCAAAGGTGGGAAAACCAAACATCCAGGCTTGTCACCTCTAAGCTCTTCTTTTACATCTGTGCTTCCTGACCTTGAATAAGGCACAGACGTCCATTCTAAAGATTCAGTACCCCCAGTATTGACATTTTTATTACACGGAAAAGCAAAAAAAAAGTGTAAATTCTTTATTCTTACAGATCTTGGACAACAATAAAACATAAAGTATATGAATTAACTATAAACCAGATGATGCAATCGCTGAAAATTCTAATATACTATGTAACGTGACGGATGGTGGGAGTTTGCTTTGAATTAAGGCACCACCTGAAAGGTGACTGGGCTGATTTGGACACACTGTTGAGTGCTGCCCCCTGGTGGTGAGGTGGGGTCAGAAGGGAGCGTTTAGCTCCTAGGAAGGAAAGCTTCCTACAGATTTTAAAAAATCCACTTAATTGCAGTATAATTTACACACAATCAATTGCATCCACTTAAACTGTACAATTTGATACAGATTGTGGACCGGTGCAATCATTTAAGAAACCGCCACCACATTTTTCTAAATATTTATGTAAATGGAATGATACCGTATATATTCTTTTGCATCTGGCTTTCTTCACTCAGCCGAATGACCGAGAGTCTTCCATGTGGTAGCGTATAACGGTAATTGATTTTTTTAATCACTGAATAATTAGTATTCCATTGTGTGGATATACTACATTTTGTTTTTCCACAAAAAATGTGTTTTTAATATAAATTTTTGTGTTCTCTTAATAGGAAGCATCTAAATGACCTCCTTATCGTTTACAAGTAAGAGCTTGCCCATTGTATTATGAATTATATATTATGGGAGAGCCTGCGCTCAATAGACATATAATATCTGTTTCAAGGAAATAATACCAATAAGGCCTACTTAAGTTAGGGTTTTTAAATGAAAGAAAGGGGACATTAATACCAGGGTATTTCCTTGTTTACAACAGAGTGACACATAGTCCCATAGATGATAGCATTGATTTTATTGAAAATATTGGGACCTAGGAGAATAAAATAGATTTATTCTCAATAAATGCAATTCTTCAATTTGAGAAATACAATTCGTCAATCTGAGAAGTGGTGTTAAACAGTGACACTGCTTTGCACAAATGAGCTGTTTAAGCACTCCGTGTTCACTTTGCTTGATAAATGCACAGGCACCATGGCTAACGATGATCCTTTTCATGTGCCTGTCTAGATCAGGGCAGTCAGGGCTGGGGAGCCCAGCCCTCTGGGGCCTGCAGGATGCCCATAGGCAGACTGAGGCCCTTTCCAGGAAATATGGGGTGACCTCTGCAAAGAGGTCCCAAGGAGTTCCATCAGAAGTTCCAGAATCAAGCATCTCCCCTGCATGCCTCAGGCTCCACTGAAGAGGAGACATTCTCCTCCTACGCCATTAAAAGAAGTCCCAAAATATTTTTTTGTGGCTTTTCATTACAAGAGCACTTGGGCCGGGCACGGGGGCTCATGCTTATAATCCTAGCACTCTGGGAAGCCCAGGCAGGTGGACCTCTTGAGCTGAGGAATTCAAGAACAGCCTGGGTTGGTCTATTGGCTACTAAAAAAAATAAATGGGCATTGTGGCAGGCACCTGTAGTCCCAAATACTCAAAAGGCTGAGGCAGGAGTATCGCTTGAGCCCAAGAGTTTGAGGTTGCTGTGAGTTATGATGCCATAGCACTCTACCTAGGGGGACAGAGTGAGACTCTGTCTCCAAAAATAAATAAATAAATAAATAAATAAATAAATAAATAACATTAAGGTCACTTGAATCATAGAGTTGATGTCACTTCTCAGAAATAGTGGTTTGGTTTTTCTGGCATGAATTAAAAAGAGTCTTCTGTTCTGGTAAGACACTGAATACTGTAACAGGAGTGTGTGAGTATGATTTTACACCATTTATGCCCAGGGGACTTCATATGGACATCCCTTGCTGTTTAACTCCTTAGCATAACTCACCGATGTGCCTGTGCCTGCCACTTTCTCTCATTAGACATCATTCACATTATCCTGGGCAGTGTAACTCTTGGCAAGGGGCCCAGAAGTGCAGCAGACGGTGCACCAGGAGATTGTCAAGAATTGGGGGAAGGGCATATTCCAGCAGCACCAGATGTCCCCAAGACCCACCAGTGAGAACTATCTTTAAAGAAGTCTGAGGTAAAAGGCTCACCAAAATCTGTGTCAACAAATCATGTCCTTTAAGTCTTTGATTCTTTATCATATCAAATCTTCCAACTGCCCTGAGTGCCTGGGTTGTTTAGAAAGAGGATATTCTCCCACCAAACAACAATGATGGCTGCAACCAAAAAATAGCCAGGTGTTGTGGCGGGCACCTGTGGTCCCAGCTACTTGGGAGGCGGAGGCAGGAGACTCGCTTGAGCCCAGGAGTTGGAGGTTGCTGTGAGCTGTGAGGCCACAGCACTCTAGCCAGGGCGACAGCTTGAGGCTCTGTCTCCAAAAAAAAAAAAAAAAAAGAAAGAGGATATTCATAGCTACCCTTACTTCCTTTCTGCTTTTATGAGAACAGCACGAAGGCCATTCTGCTGTTGAAGGGTTCATTGTTTTTCCTAAAGATCTCAGGAGCAGCCATTTAACACTGTCCCTGCTTTAGCCAATTGGTTCATCCAGACTTTACCAGTGTGCTCCTAGGTCAATACCCTTTGACCTTGCTTCTCTGAAGATAACACGGAGCAAGACTGACTAGTCAGGAAAATACTCTGGGCTGATGGGCTCATCCTGTTTACAAAACCCTGTGGTTCTGTGTGAATGGCTTAGTCAGAGTGGGAACCCCACAGGGTGAGGCTAATTGATTCCTGGACAGGGAAGAGCTGGAGGGATATGGACTGTCTTGAGTGGGGGATGGTTTGAGTGGGAGGTGGGATCAGGGGACCCTGTCCTTAAAGAAATGCCCTGACCACAAGCAAAGTGTCGCATATACTGAGAGAATACTTTCCACCTTGACGGACAGAGCTTCAGTTTGTACTGCATCCTCAATCCTCAGTGGGCCGTGCAATCTCAAATTTAAAAAAAATGGAGCTGGCTGTGTAAGTTTTACTCAGTCTTCTTAGGAGTGGCTCTCAGACAGTCCAATAGTTGAAGTATCATGTCTTCAAATGTATTTCATGGGCCCCTAAGTCCTATGAACTATTATTGCTTGATAGAGTGCTTTCATGGTCACATCAAATGTCAAAAATGGAATTTTCCTCCTTGGGAATACAAAGGCATGTGAAAGATTTTACTTTGTGGTGGTGCCTGTGGCTCAAGGAGTAGGGTACCGGCCCCATATAGCAGGGGTGGTGGGTTCAAGCCAAGCCTTGGCCAAAAACTGCAAAAAAAAAAAAAAAAAAGAGAGATTTTACTTTGTGTTTTGAAAACTTTTTGACCTTGGTTCCTTTTCCACATTCTTAACAATACCGGCTGGCACAGCTGCTGTCTAAGGAGCCACAGAGGTCCTTACAAAATGTTTTTGTTGCAACTATACCATGTGTTACTTTTTAAGAATTTTTAGGCCGGGCGTGGTGGCTCATGCCTGTTGTCCCAGTGCTGTGGGAGGCCGAGGCGAGTGGATCACCTGTGCTCAGAGGTTCGAGACCACCTGAAGACTCGCCTGAGGCAGAGTGAGCCAGAGTGAGACTCCGTCTCTACAACAACAACAAGACAGCCGGACCTTGTGATCCCAGCTACATGGAGGGTAAGAGAACACTACAGGAGGAAGAAGTAAAAAAAAAAGCATTTTTAGGCTGGGTGCTATGGCTCACGCTGGTAGTCCTAGCATGAGGTGACCAGATTTTAACATTGGTAAAGCAAGACACCATTGACAGGGTTGGGGGTGGTCATAAGTGTCACTTTCAAGGATGGCACTAGACTTTTTGCCGCCACTATAAAATATAAATAATACAAGTACTGTCTGCTAAATTCATGAAATAAATAAATTACTTACCTAAATTATCTGAATAGCTGATTTGTTGACATCCCTTGTTTCGTCTGAGAGACATTTACAAAATGTTTTCCTCGTTGCCAATGCCCAAAAATGCCTTTGTTCATTAAGTCCAAACAATGGTGGTCGAATTCTAACAATTGATCAACAATGCGAACTTTGATAAGCAATTATTGATAATCAGTTCTCAACAATTATTTGTTGTTATTAAATTTTAACATTATAAAATTAACAAAAATAATATAAAACTCATATCCTGACGAAATAGCCACGTGGCAGCCGAAAACCGTCTATTATGTTTCCTGCCATTCCTTAGCTTGTCGTGCATTCTTTCCAAAAATTGGGACTTCTTTAAAATGCCGTGGGACAAGGGACAAATTATTAAAAATCAGGACTGTCCTGCCAAAAGCAGGATGTCTGGCCACTTTATCCTAGCACTCTGGAGCCGAGGCAGGTGGATCGCCTGAGTTGAGTTTGAAAGCAGCCTGAGCAAGAGCGAGACTGCATTTCTACCAAAATGAAAAACTGGGTGGTGCCTGTGGCTCAGTGAGTAGGGCACCCCTTATACCAAAGGTGGCGGTTTCAAACCCAGCCCTGGCCAAACTGCAACAACAAAAATAAATAAATAAGAAAAACTGAGGCAAGAGGATCGCTTGAACCCAGGAGTCTGAGGTTGCTGTAAGTTATGATGCCATGGCACTCTACCTAGGGCAACAGAATGAGACTGTATCTCAGAAAAAAAAGAAAGAAAAAGTTTTTAGTGGAGGCTCGGCACCCATAGCACAGTGGTTACAGCACCAGCCACATACACCCAGGTTGGTGGGTTCGAACCTGGCCCGGGCCAGCTAAAACAATGACAACTGCAACAAAATAGCCAGGCTTGTGGCTGGCACCTGTGTAGTCCCAGCTACTTGGGAGGCTGAGGCCAGAGAATTGCATAATCCCAAGAGTCTGAGGTTACTGTGAGCTATGACACCATAGCACTCTACCGAGGGTGACATAGTAAGACTGTCTTAAAAAAAAAAAAAGAATTTTTAGTGGAAATGGCAATACTTTCAGATTTCTCAGTGTTTAACAAGATATTCTTAAAGTCACCACCGCATTCCTGTCCCTGTTGTTCCTTTTAGGCTCTTTTCGGTGCTCCCTGGGGAATGGCGAAGTCACTCAGGGGGACCTGGTGAGAGTTTGGTGGCCATGGGGTGGGACCAGTTAAATGTCAAGGAACCTGCCTCCACAGTGAGGAAGTCTTTGTCCCTAAGCGAAGAGTAGCCGGCTCCTTCCCTCACTGTGTACTTTATGATGATGTGATTGGAGGGGGTGGGGCTGAAGAGGGGTGAGAATCACCTGATCTCACTGCTCTGAAACTAAGCACACACTCTGCAGCCGGCAGGCTGGAGAGTGTCTGAGAGCCTGGCTCCCCCTGTCTGCCCTGCATTGTCCCCGGTGTGATGGGAGGGAGGGGCTGCCCAGCCAGCATGTTTGCCCCTGCTCTGTGCCACCCCAGTCTGTGGTGTATAGTCTCTGAAGACCCACCTGGCCCTCTGCCACTGTGCCACGTCCTACGAGGATGAGAGTTTCCCTTGGGCTAAAGATTTCTGGCCAGAGCAGTGGCTGTGGACAGGAAAGCTGGGCAGGGCTGACAACTTTGGGCCCACTCCCTTTGGTTACGGGGTTTGCAGCTGCATTGGGCAGAGAGTCACAGAGTTGGAGACTCACCTCACTATGACCCAGATAGGGTGTGCGGGACAAATGTGGGCATGTGGGTTTGGCCTCTTACTGGGCTCAACTGGATAAGACTTTCACATTAAAAAATAAAAATTGGTTTTGAAAACTTAAAAATCAAGAGCTCTTCACCAAATCCTGTCATATTTGAAAACACTACCCAATGCAAGGCACCTTCACCCACCCACCCCCCGCCCCGGGTGCCTGCCTGCTCTGTCCTCTCTGGGATCTGGGGGCAGCGGAGGAGAGGTCAAGAGGCCTTGAAGATCTTTTTTTTTTTTTTTTTTGAGACAGCGTCTCAAGCTGTCGCCGTGGGTAGAGTGCTGTGGTGTCACAGCTCACAGCAGCCTCAAACTCTTGGGCTTAAGTGATTCTCTTGCCTCAGCCTCCTATGTAGCTGGGACTATAGGTGCCTGCCACAATGCCTGGCTATTTTTTAATTGTAGTTGTCATTGTTGGTTGGCAGGCCCAGGCTAGATTTGAACCTGTCAGCTCTGGTGTACGTGGCTGGTGCCCAGCCATTGAGCTACAGGTGCTGAGCCATGTGCCTGAAGATTTGGAAGTGTATGTGTGTGATATGTATGTGTGATGTGTGGTCCTCCAGGCGCCCAGAGCCCAGCTCTCCTGCCATCACTCAGGGAATTAGAGAGGGGACTGGGAGGGTGTCAGAGGAGCATCCTGAAACACCAGGGCACATAGAAGGCACCGGGGACCTCCTCATGTGCAGATTCCCAGGCAGAGGGATAAGATATGTGGGTCTGAGGTAGGCTTGCACGGCTGCTGACGCAGGTGGTGCATGGGCCATATGCTGAGAAACTCTGACAGTCTAAGAAAGTGGCCATGGGGACTTGGGGTCCCACCTGCACCTCCAGTGGCCATGTATATCATTAGTTGCTGGCCTCTCAGGTATCCGTGACTGCAGGCCACAACGAGGAAGGCATACAAGGCTTCCTTTATTTGAACCAGCCATTTACACAGTCTGGCTTTTTAGTTTGTGAAACATTAAGACGTCCTGGGTTTTGTTAGAGGGTACCTTACATGTTAATCTCTAAATATTAAAATATATGATTTTGTGTTTGTACTGCTCAGGTTAGCCTGTAGCAGGAACTGGTAACAACTGAAGGGAATTTTATACATGAAAAGCCTATAGCAAATTCTGCATTTTAACCTCTTTGGCAAGTTTGTGAAGACTCTGAGCAGTAGTAAACCTTGGCCTGAGTGGAAGCTTCTGTCATTGCCTGAGCACTGAAAGAACATAGAGATTATCTGGTGACCCAATCTCCTAATTTTACTGATGAAGAAACCCAGGCTCAGGAAGTTACAGCACTTGCTAAGTCACAGGTGCAGGAGGGGTGTCTTGATTGGTGGTGTCATTATTTTCCCATATGTCATGCACGTGTCTTCCTCCAGCTCACAGGGAGCTCAGGACATGAGGAGCATAAGGGACCAGGGAGCCTGGCTGGCTGGGAGGTGGGAACAGGGATTCCAGATGGTCAGGCCTGGGGGACAGCACTGGAGAAGGCCAGGGCTATGGCCTGGGGAGGAGGCACAGAGGGAGGTGGAGTGGGCAGAGTGGCCCACTAGCCCAAGGCTGGCTCTTGTAGGGGAGTGCAGGTGGCCCAGCAAGGCTGTGCCGGGATGCGGCTGGTGGGTTCTAGCAGCCACCCACCTACGTGGGGACGTGGCCCTGGGTCCCTCAGAGTGGTAGCTCAATGGGCTGTGGAGGGAGTTCAGGGCTATCTGGCTCTGAGCCCAGCTCTGCTGTTCACTGGGACCTTGGGCAAGTTTCTCAGTCATCCCAGGCCTGTCACCCATAAAAGGAGGCAAATCCCTGCCTCCCAGGTTTGTGAGGAATAAAACCAGTGTAGCTGGGAACCTGTGCCTAGGCCTGCAGCAGGGAGCGCTTTCCATTTTCTGGAAGCCCTCAGCTCCCTAAAATGCTTCCGTGCCTTTGCAGCCACCTGGGGGACAGGTGAGGCATTGTCCCTGAGGGGCAGGGAGTATATCTGAGGGGTTACAAAAGGAGTGTTTTGAGCTGGTATTGACTTTTATTTTTTATTTTTTTGAGACAGAGCCTCAAGCTGTCCCCCTGGGTAGAGTGCTATGGCATCACAGCTCACAGCAA
>NW_003852568.1:2439602-2453214 GCF_000181295.1 Otolemur garnettii
CCACCTTAGGTGTATGTGGCTGGCGCCTTAGCCACTTGAGCCACAGGCGCCGAGCCGGTATTGACTTTTATTAACATACAGATGCACTCGCTGAAGTTTTTGCTTGGGGAGTCCTCATTTCTGCCTGAGAAAGCACAGAAAGGGAGCATCATTATTTTTAATTGCCATATGGAAAGGAGCAGGCAGTTCTGTGAGGTCAGCAAGATGGGTTGGAGGGCAGGTTTTCAGATGGAGCCACCTACAGACACGCCATGTCCCATGGCAGCCCTGACCCTGACCCTGCCTGACTCCATCCTGGAGCCCCAGCCTCTCCTGGTTTCTTCTTCCTCACTAGGGAAATGAGGCTGGAGAGAGAGGCAGGGCTGGGAGGGGACAGCTGCATTCCGGGTGGAGACCCTGGCTGTCTGCCCCCTGCACTGTCCCAGTGGGCTGGAAGCAGGGCCCTCCCTCCCCTCTCCTGCATTTTGGCAGAAGTCTTTGAGCAGGTTGTCTTTGATCCCTGGACTGACTTTGAACGTCAGGCCTGGCCGTTGGTGGGCGGGTGATGGATACCTTGGTGTTCTCCCAGCTTACTGTTTAGGCTCTTTCCAGTTTCACTCTGGGAGGCAGGGAGGGCTCTAGTTTGAACTGTAGAAATGGGATATGTAATCAAAGGAACAAATCAGGAATATTTAAATTCAGGACATTCACATGGCAGAGTCCTGTTCTGTGACTCAGCTCCCCCCACTGCTTTGTGGAATGTGAAGTGGCCACAGGTTCTGAATCTACAGGAAACTGGAGTTTCACTTTGTTCCTGGCTCTTCTTGCTCCTTTGATACCTTCTTTATCTAGACCTAAAATGGAAGTGACAGGCTTGGATTTCAAAATGACTAATGAAACCGAAGTCACTTGGGTATTCTGCCTGCCTCTCTCTGTCACACCAGCTTCCCAGCTGCTCAGTGGACGGACACTCCAGGCTCTCATACAGGATCCAAAGTTCTGTTCCTGACAGCAGGCATCCACTGGCCTCCCCGCTGGACATGGGCACTCATTGCCTGGACTCCCAGCTGCCCAGAGCCACCATGGGAGGAGTGAAAGCATTTGGGAATTTTCTGTTGTTCCTATTCTGAATCCTTCTCTCTCTTTCTTCTCTTCTTAGTTGCTTCAACATTTTGAGATCAAAACATCTCAGACTAAAGCTGTTCATGCAACAACCCACCGGCTCCTGACACCAGGGGGCCCATCCAGGTGTGTTTTGTTAACAGAAAGTAAGAGTGGGTTTTGCACAGAGGCAGAGGTGGCAGAACTGGCTCAGGACACAGATGGTTCTGTGCCGCTGATCACCGCAGAGGAGGAAAGTGGTCATTCTGGACGCTGTCTTGCCATGGACTGGCCTGCCAGGCTCTGGGACACTTGTGTATCTTGATGCACAGAGATATGAAGAGATGGTATTTTACTTTTGCACACCAGAAGTTGCCTTTAATGGGGGCAAACAGCTGTTTAAAAACCAGCGGCACTGGATTCTCATGCATCATTTACTATTGTTGGACTCGATAGTTAGTGACGGTAGTGTCTGTACACGTGTGCAAGGAGTGTTACCAGCCACTGTTAACCTCTGTGGCCATTTCGTGCAGGACGCTGCTGGTCAAGCCCCAGGAAGGCCAGCCTGTGTGGGGATTGTTTCCTTTCAAGGCACAGTGTCATAGATCAGCAGGGAAACTGGACTCCCTGGCACCAGCCAAGGGGCCCAGGGTATTCTGTGCACTCTGTGAATCACTAATTGGCCATAAATTTAGTCTAACTAAATCCTTTCAGTCACCTTGAAAGCATGAGATATTTTGACATTATAACCTCCCAGGTGGGGGTAAGGAGAACTTGTGTGATGTAGAGCGCACTGCGTGACAACGCTGCTGACGCAGGTTTGTGCTGTGCGGTGTAGAATATAGTCAAGAGAAATGACAGAGCAGAGCAGTTCTTTGTGGCGATAGCCCCACTGCTCTCTGGAATCACTGGCTTTTCTGTAAATGAAAGTGAAACTTGATCTCTCATCTGCTTCTCTGGTTGATTGCCTGGGATGACAGGCGGACAGACTCCTTGGTCCAGCAACAGAAATAGTGGTTTACCAACAAATGCAATTCTTGCCTGTATGCTCTCTAATACTGGCTTCAGGGCTCTACGTGAGGAGACAATTTCAATTTATTTAGAGACAGAGCCTCACTTCGTCACTCTGGATAGAGTGCTGTGGCATCATCGTACCTTACAGCAACCTCAATCTCTTGGACTCAAGTGATCCTCTTGCTTTAGCCTCTTGAGTGGATGGAACTATGGGCACCTGCCACAATGCTCAGCTAAGTTTTCTATTTTTAGTAGAGATGGGGTCTCACTCTTGCTCGGGCTAGTAACTATTGTTTCTAATTGGAACAGGGAACATTTAAAAAGTCTCTGTAATGCTGTAATTATGGGAAGAAAACACCAGAAACAACATTTTATCTTGAGTACCACATTCAGGTCCTGTACTAGGGCTCAAAATTAAAAGGGCTGTATTCTTCTCTCTGCGACTAATGCTTATTTTCTGTTTTATTTTTCTTTTTTTAAAATTTATTTTTCTTATACAAGTGTATATTAGGTTTCCACTTTTGCCTTCACAGAATTAAAAAGGCTAAATTTAATGACAATAACAATATTTAACATAAGGACTGAGATCAAAAACCTCATAAAGAACGAATGAAGATAAATACATTCAGAAAAGAAATCGGACGATTGCTGCAATGAAATATTAAGTAACAGTAATAGTAATAATGCAAAGAAAGTACCATTCACATTGTCAGATAGGAGTATGTCTATTATAGAATACTTTGATCAGTTAACTTCTCATTTTGTTTTTTTCCAAAGTGTCAAAAAAATAGACAACTAGTATTTATAAATAAAAGATAATTTCAAAAAAAACCCAGATCATGCCAAATCTTTTTAATTTATTTATTTAATTAATTAATTTATTTTGCAGTTTTTGGCTGGGGCTGGGCTTGAACCCACCACCTCTAGCATATGGGGTCAGAGCCCTACTCCTTTGAGCCACAGGTGCTGCCCCCAAATCTTATAGACAATAGAAAAAGAAATACTTCAAAATCATTCTACTTAATCTGGATAGACCTGATATTAAAACTGGAGAAAATACATTATTATAAAGGGGAAATTATAAACATATTTCACTTATAAATGAGGATGCAATATGATAAACAACATATTAACATGTTGAATTAAAAATTAATGTCTCAGTAATGTACTTTGGTCAAAATTAAATACAATTTATATGAGAATTAGTCACTATTTTCTTTCTTTTTTTTTTCCTCACCCACACCCACCCCATTCTCTGTCTGGTCTCCCTTCCCCCATGCCCCATCATGTCATTAATTGTCTTCATATCAAAGGTGGATACATAGGATTCTCACTTCTCCACTCCTGTGATGCTTCACTAAGAATAGTGTGTTCCACCTCCACCCAGGTTAGTACAAATGCTGTAAAATCTCCATTATTTTTGATGACTGAATAATATTCCATGGTATACATATACCACAGCTTACCAATCCATTTCTGAGTTGAAGGACATTTAGGCTGTTTCCACATTTTAGCTATTGTAAATTGGGCTGCAATGAACAGCCTAGTACAAGTGTCTTTATAATAAAAGGTTTTTTCCTTCTGAATAGATGCCCAGTAATGGGATTGCAGGATCAAATGGCAGGTCTAGGTTGAGTTCTTTAAGGTTTCTCCATACCTCCTTCCAAGAAGGTTGTATTAGTTTGCAGTCCCACCAGCAGTGCAAAAGCGTTCCTTTCTCTCCACATCCACACAAGCATCTGCAGTTTTGAGATTTTGTGATATAGGCCATTCTTGCTAGGGTTAGATGATATCTCAGGGTGGTTTTAATTTGCATTTCTCTGATAATGAGGGATGATGAGCATTTTTCATATGCTTAGTAGCCATTTGTCTATCGGCTTTAGAGAAGATTCTATTCATGTCTCTTCCCCATTGATATATGGGATGGTTGGTTTTTTTCTTGTAGGTTAATTGAAGTTCTGCATAGATCCTAGTTATTAGACTTTTATCTGATTCAAAATGTGCAAATATCCTTTCCCATTGAGTAGGTTGTCTATTTGCTTTGGTTGTTGTCTCCTTGGCTGTACAAAACTTTTCAGTTTCATTAAATCCCATTTGTTTAGTATTGCTGTTGTTGCGTTTGCCGTGGCAGTCTTCCTCATAAAGTCTTTCCCCAGGCCAATATCTTCCAGTGTTTTTCCTATTCTTTCTTTGAGAATTTTTATTGTTTCATGCCTTAAATTTAAGTCCTTTATCGATCTTGAATCAATTTTTGTGAGTGGAGAAAGGTGTGGGTCCAATTTCAGTCTTTTATATGTGGATATCCAGTTCTCCCAGCACCATTTATTAAATAGGGAGTCTTTCTCCCACTGGACGCTCTTGTTTGGTTTATTGAAGATTAGGTGACTGTAAGTTGTTGGTTTCATTTCCAGGTTTTCTATTCAATTCCAAATAGCTATGTCTCTATTTTTGTGCCAGTAGTATGCTGTCTTGACCACTATGGCCTTATAGTACAGCCTAAAATCTGTACTACAGATACTGATACCCCCCAGCTTTGTACTTAACTACGTACATAACTGCCTTAGCTGTGCGGGTTTTTTCCTGGTTCCATTTAAAACGCAGAATCATTTTTTCCAAGTCTTGAAAGTAGGATGTTGGTATTTTAATAGGGATGGTGTTGAATCAGTAAATTACTCTGGGAAGTATAGACATTTTAACAATGTTGATTCTTCCCAGCCATGAGCATGGTATGTTCTTCCATTTGTTAATGTTCTCTGCTATTTCCTTTCTTAGGGTTTCATAATTCTGTTTATAGAGTTCCTTCACCTCTTCTGTTAGGTATATTCCTAAGTATTTCATTTTCTTTGGGGCTATGGTGAAGGGAATTATGTTCTTAATTAACCTCTCATCTTGGCTATTATTGGCGTATACAAAAGCAACTGACTTGTAGACATTGATTTCATATCCTGAGACATTACTGTATTTTTTGATGACTTCCAAGAGTCTTGTGGTTGAGTCTTTGGGGTTCTCCAGGTATAAGATCATATCATCGGCTCAGCGCCTGTGGCTCAAGCGGCTAAGGCACCAGCCACATACACCTAAGGTGGCGGGTTCGAACCCCCAGCCGGGGCCCGCCAAACAACAATGATGGCTGCAACCAAAAAATGGCCAGGCGTTGTGGTGGGCGCCTGTAGTCCCAGCTACTTGGGAGGCTGAGGCAGGAGACTCGCTTGAGCCCAGGAGTTGGAGGTTGCTGTGAGCTGTGATGTCACAGCACTCTACCCAGGGGGATAGCTTGAGGCTCCTGTCTCAAAAAAAAAAAAAAAAGATCATATCATCAGCAAAAAGGGAGAGTTTAACCTCCTCTGGTCCCATTTGGATGCCCTTTATTTTCTTGTCTTGTCTAATTGTATTGGCTATAAGTTCCAGCACAATGTTGAATAGTAATGGTGACAGAGGACAGCCTTGTCTGGTTCCAGTTCTAAGAGGAAAAGCTTTCAGTTTTACTCCGTTCAGTAAAATACTAGCTGTGGGTTTGTCATAGATAGCTTCTATCAGTTTAAGAAATGTACTACCTATGCCTATACTTCTCAGTGTTCTAATTAAAAAAGGATGCTGGATTTTATCAAATGCTTTTTCTGCATCTATTGAGAGGATCATGTAGTCTTTGGTTTTACGTCTATTGATATGGTGAATAACGTTTATGGACTTGCGTATATTAAACCAGCCTTGCATTCCTGGGATGAAACCTACTTGATCCTGATGTATGACTTTTTTGATGATAAGCTGTAATCTATTAGCTAAGATTTTATTGAGAATTTTTGCATCTATATTCATTAGTGAAATTAGTCTGAAATTCTCCTTTTTAGTTGAGTCTTTTCTTGGTTTTGGTATCATAATGCTTATTTTCTTTTAGTCATAGGAAGTTAAATATTAATTTTTATTTCAAAGAATCAATAAAAAAAATAAAGCTCCTGGGGAAATCTAGATACTCAGATTTTCTAACTGAATCTAAATACTAAGCAGATGTATAAGAACTGGAAATAGGACTATGTAAAATTGTGTTGCCTAAGTTTAGAAAAATGAATTAAACAGTATAACTTTAGAACATTTTATTTCAAGGAGGAATAAATATATAAACAGAAATGCTAGAGATAAGATAATGTTTTTATCTTCGCAGTGCTATTTTAAGTGTTCAAACGGGAACTGTAACCCAGCCAGGCTCTCCCTAGAGGCTGTGTGGCTCCCAGGAACTTGGGTCCTGCTAAGTCCTATTCCCAGGAATGTTGGGTCCTGCTAAGTTCTATTCTCTTTCTTGCTACTTTCTGGTCGCTGAGAGGAAAAACTATGATTTTTCCATTATGTCATCCCAATTATGTGATTCTTTTCATATAATCTTTATCCAAAAAATCACTCTCATCCTAATACAGGGTGGCCATAAAGTTCATGCACACAAACTTTATGACCACCCTGTATTTACCATACATCTTTTTTTTCTCTCCTAAGTCATTCTGCAAATAACAGTTGAGTAAAATATAAATAATATATATTTCTTTCTTTCTTCCTTTTTTTGGCCAGGGCTGGGTTTGAACCCACCATGTCTGGCATATGAGGCCGGTGCCTTACTCCTTTGAGCCACAGGCACCACCCAATAATATATATTTCACATGCCATTTTTGTTAAAGTATAAGCAATGTTGAAATCTCTGTGATGACAGATTACCTCTAGCATGAGTGCTATAAAAATACGTACAGTTATATATGTAATTATGTCCTATTAACTGGCCAAGTGTTAGATTGATTACCTTGAGGTTACAGTATCTATATCAACTTTTATAAACTAGATGAAATTGTCTCTGTTTGAGACTGAACTTTAAAAATACCGAGGATAACTAAGTAACATGAAATGACTCCTTACTCGGCATACAGTGCAACCTGCGAGTGAAGACTGCCCTGGGGTGAATACTGAAGCTCTGCTCAAGGGTAACACCTGTGCCCACTGCTCAGTCTCAATGTACAGAAAGGAAGACAACCAGACATTAGGGGCCTCCTGATGTGATGTGACAGGAAGTGCAAGGCACCGCCTCTGAAGTGTCCTGGTCAAATTAAAGTTTACCTGGAAAGGTCTCCAGACCTATCACTGGCTTATAAGAAGTACAGGGTATAGAGGGACATGTTAAAACTCCATGGAGATGCAATTACCAAATCCAGAATGTAGCATAGCCTACAGGACCAATAACTTGGTCAACAACTAAGTCATAAGAAAAGAAGGAAGGGACAACTGTTGCAGATTAAGAGAAATTTATGAGACATATAAAACATGTGCAAGGCTGGGCTTAAACCAGAGAGATTCAAGGCTGGGTTTAAACCAGAGAGATTCAAGTAAACTACTTATAAAGAGACATTTAAGAGAAAAATTTTCAAAAATAAAATAAAAGCAGGGTGGCACCCATAGCTCAGTGGATAGGACACGGGCCACATACACTGAGACAGGCGGGTTTGAACTCAGACTAGGCCAGCTAAAATAACAATGACAACTGCAACAAAAAATAGCTGGTCATTGTGGTGGGTGCCTGTAGTCTCAGCTACTTGGGAGGCTGAGGCAAGAGAATCACATAACCCAAGAGTTTGAGGTTGCTGTGAGCTGTGACACCACAGCATCCAAGGCGACAGTTTGAGACTCTGTTTCAAAATAAATAAATGAATAAAATAAAAATAAAAGCAAGAAGAGTTTAATTCTTCCAATCCATGATTTAAAAAATGATTACTGGGGGAATTTGAACACTATGTGTGTATTTGATGATATTAAGGAATTTTTGTGTGTGTGTGATAATGGTAGGTTAAAAAAGCAATCTTATCTCTTGGAGGTATGTCTTAAAGATATAAATGCTTATGGAGGAAATGTTATGGCATCTTGGATTTGCTTTAAAATCACCTAGCTTGCTGTGGGGCTGGGACGTCTGTGTGGAGAGGTGGGAAGGCCGGGGGAGGAAGAGATGAACTGAGACGGGGCAGAACTGGTGCTAACTGTGGGCAGTAGCGATGGTTCCTTGCAGGACTCCCGACACTGCTCTCTCTACTTTGTGAATGTGTAAGCAATTCCACGATAAAAAGTGTCTTCAGAAACACAAGACTGGACTGATCAGTTATCTCATCCACCTAGTTTTCATTACTATTGACAAGTCAGCAAAACTGAATGTAAATTAGGTTCTGCAGATGAGAATACCACATCATTCCGAGGTATCAGGAATGATCAACCCTACAACAGTACAAGTGTTTCTTTTTTTTTTTTTTTTTGAGACAGGAGCCTCCAGCTATCCCCCTGGGTAGAGTGCTATGGCATCACAGCTCACAGCAACCTTCCACTCCTGGGCTCAAGCAAGTCTCCTGCCTCAGCCTCCCAAGTAGCTGGGACCACAGGCGCCCCCACAACAGCCGGCTGTTTTTTGGTTGCAGCCGTCATTGTTGTTTGGTGGGCCTGGGCTGGATTCGAACCCGCCATCTTGGGTGTACGTGGCTGGCACCTTAGCCACTTGAGCCACAGGCGCTGAGCCAACAGCTGCTAGGATCGGGGTGACTGTCAGGGCTCAGCTGAGACAGCAAGGCAGAGGATAGATCCACAGATAGCAGTAAGGAAAGGAGGGGCAGGACCAGGCCCTGCCACCCAAGCAAATGACAGTAAGCGGGTTTCACCCCTGAGTATGAAGCAATGGGGGGCAATAGGGCCTGCAGTGACAGGCATTCCCTGCCTGAGGTTTTCAAATCCGTTTAAAAAAAAAAAAAAGTGCTGATCCAATAAAAGGGCTCAGCCAGCCACTGGCCAGGTTTGAAAAACTGGCTGAAGAATCATCAGTGAGGTATAGGACGCGCAGGTGGGAGTCTGGGCCCAGCATGGCAAATGCCCAGCATGAACTGACCCCCACAGTACCCCTCACAGCCAAGGCAGGTCTGCCCATCAGACTGTGGGGGATCAGCAACAGAGACACATGGGTGCATTTACATACAGGTAAAACAGAACCTATCAGAGAAATACTGGGTCATTCACCAAACTGAAGGAACAGTGACCAAATGCGCTTCAGAGAAGCTGTCCAGGACCTCAGCGGCTGGATCTCTGGGCGGCACTGCTCCCAGCTCCAGTTTCGCAAAGTTGAAACTTTCCCTTCGCTTTGGCTCTGATTGACAGGTGCTTTGACTAAAAGGAAGGGACGGGCTGCTGAGCTGGCCAACCACAGAAGTCCTCTGGGTAGCATCACCAGTTGCTGGGTAGAGTGCGTGTTCTTACCCACTACTGTCTCTCAAACCTGTTTGTCTTCATTTCTAGCCTAGGCAGTTCCTACGCCTCCACCTCCGATGACATCTTGGAGAGTTTCCAGCACATCCTAGGTCACTCTGAAAAGGAAAAGTTCTCTAGTGACTTTTAGCCACTGTTAACACTCAATGAAAATATCCAGTCCAGGCTAAAGAATGTGTCTCAGAACCTCAATCCCAAGCACGTCCCTTCCCTCAGCTCTGACCCTCTCCCACCCCTGCCCTCTGGTTTGGAGCTGGGGGGAGAAAGCAGAGATGGGGTGGAAAAGGAGCCCCTTGGCTGATGCTATGGAGGTCCTGAAAGCACAGGTATGAAATTAAAATGAATTCAGCCAGGCTGAGGCCAAGATGACCAGCTGGTTTTTTAAGTCCTACAAACTTCACCTCGTTAATTTCCATTCTGTTTTATAAATTTCATTCCAAAAGATGTATAAAGATGGATATCTTGAGTAATTTAGGACAATTGATTTAGGAAATTAACCTTTTCATTGGAAATGTTGTAATAGGTCATGGGTTATGCTGATTATTATTTATTATTGTTTAATATAAGGGTTAATAAGGTTTTGCTTTGAACTTTTTTTTTTTTTTGCAGTTTTTGCCTGGGGCTGAGGTTTGAACCCTCCACCTTTGGTATATGGGGCTGGCGCCCTACTCCTTGAGCCACAGGCATCACCCTTTGCTTTGAACTTTTGTGTATGACTGTGGTTTGGAAATAAGAGAGCATAACAGATTTGAGAGACCACTCCCACTGTTCTCCATATTTGCTGACTTGCTGGCCATGTGTATTTGGCTGCAGTGACAGGAGGACTAGCCCCTTTCAGTTCATCAACAGTCTGGCAGGGGTCTCTGGCCTGGGCAGGCACAGATGCAAAGCTGACTCTCCCTCCTTGGGGTTCCTTTAAGGGGTTTTCCTAAACAGGGAGTCTCCAGCTGGACTTTCTGAGACACGGGCAGTGCATGTCCTCCTTCCTGGGTCCCAGGCCCTTACAAGCTCTCTCCTTTTGGGCTGATCCTAAAACCTTCCTGCTTGGCTCCCCAGGTGGCCTGCCGACCCTGTTCCCACCCGTGGACTCTGCCCAGTCTTCATGGGGGCTGCTTCTGGTGTAAGTTGGCACCAGCCTAGGGTGACCAGATTTTAACATTTGTAAAGCGGGACAACATGGCAGGGGACGGGGGTGGGGCAGGGCAGGGCCTGACAACAATGCAAACTTTGATAAGCAGTTCTCAATAATCACTTCTCAACAATTATTTGTTATTATTACAATTTAACATTATAAAATTAACAAAAATAATATAAAACTCATATTCTGGCGAAATAGCCACCTGGCAGCCGAAAATCGTATATTCCCTTCCTGTTCTCCTGCCTGTTCGTGCATTCTTTCCAAAAATCAGGACTTTTTAAAAAAGCCTTGGGATGCAGGACAAATTGCTCAAAAGTGGGATGTCTGGTCACCCTACACCAGCCTCTGTACTGCACAGGCAATGGAAGCCAGGCCCCAGCCCCTCTGACTCTGTCTTCTGGAGGAAACAGCCCTCAGGCCTGGGGAGGGGAAGGAAAATGTGAGGTGCTTGCCACCTACTGCTTACTCTACCTCTGCAGCCTTGGCTGAAATGAGACAGGGTCCTGTGTTTATCCTGCTGCCTCAGGTACAGCTCTGTCCCACGGAGCTGGGACCTGGCTTCATATTTCTCCTTTGAAGCCATATGTTAGAGCACACGTGCTGAGAATAAGACAGAGTCAGTCAGGCCAGGGCCCACATGCCACAGCTGGTCTGGCCGGTTTAGGTCCTACCTGACCTTTTCTCCCATTCTTGTTTTGTAAAGTCAGCTTTAACCTGAAGGAGTATATTTGATTGCTTTAGGTGATGGATTTAAGGGATTAACTTTTGAATTAGAAATGTTGTTGAGGGTTATGTCAATTATTGTTTATTGTGGGCCATGGGTTATGGCGATTACTGTTGTTTAGGATAAGGGTTAGTATGGTTTTTGTTTTTAACTTACGTGTGTAAAACTGTGATTTTGGAAATAGAAGAACAGAACAGTGTTGAAGAGGTTACTCTCACTGTTCTCCAGAATTGCTAGAGAAAAGCATGTGGACCTATCCCTGTCTCTGCATATTGGCTGGACAGTGACAGGTGGCTGGACCCTCTTTGTCTGGTAACGTGGTCAGAGTTGGCATTTGGGGAGGGGTACGCTGGGCACCAGCAGCAGACGTGGAGGTCTGTGTTAGGCAGAGGTTAGAGCGGCCTCATATAATGGGCTACTTGGGGCAATGGTGGCAGTTGTCACAGCCAGAGGGGATATGTGGCCCAGCCCCACCTGGTGTCACGTCTCTCAACAACACTGCCTTTCTTTTATTAAGTTGCAGATTTAATTGTACTGTGGTCCCTGTGATGCTGATTCTTTGGAATTTGTTGAGACTTGCTTTGTGGCCTCATACACGCATGCTTGTGAAGAATGTGCGTCCTCTAATTGTTGGGTGGGGGGTCCAGTAGGTATCTTATGCCTATCACTTGTAGGGACTGGCATGGAATAAAAAAATTCCATATGAAACGAAGTACTATTTTTCCAGATCTTTAAAGTATGACATAGGTGCTTTCACAGGGATTGAGTTGAATTTGTGTATTACTTTGGGTAGTGTGGACAACGCAATCAAAAAGGGGGAAAGACATAACTCTCAGAGCAAAGGTCATTCTTTTAAAAAGTTTTTAATAATTTTTTTTTTTTTTTTGAGACAGAGCCTCAAGCTATCCCCCTGGGTAGAGTGCCATGGCATCACACTCACAGCAACCTCCAACTCCTGGGCTCAAGCGAGTCTCCTGCCTCAGCCTCCCAAGTAGCTGGGACCACAGGCGCCCGCCACAACGCCTGGCCATTTTTTGGTTGCAGCCATCATTGTTGTTTGGCGGGCCCAGGCTGGGGATTCGAACCTGCCACCTTGGGTGTATGTGGCTGGCGCCTTAGCCGCTTGAGCCACAGGCGCCGAGCCAGTTTTTAATAAATTTAACATTATGAAAAGAAAATTCTCGTAATGATTGTGGGTTTATCAATTTTTTTTTGAGACAGAATCTCACTATGTCGCCCTGTGTAGAGTGCTGTAATGTCACAGCTCACAGCAACCTCAAATTCTTTGGGCTTAAGTGATTCTCCTGCCTCAGCCTCCCAAGTAGCTGGGACTATGGGCACCCGTCTATTTTTTGGCTGTAGTTGTCATTGCTGTTTGGCAGGCCCAGGGTGGGCTCAAACCTGCCACTTTTGGTGTATGTGGCTGGCACCCTAGCCCCTCGAGCTGAAGTGCTGAGCCAGGGTTTATCAATTTTTACCGTGTTTGGAGACCTTGTTATGGGAACATACAAGCACGGTTTTCTTCCTGGTAAGCCGTCCCCTTTATCCTTATGTAGTGACTCTCTTCATCCCTCCAGGTACTTTTGTCTTAAAGTCCATTTTAAATTGACATTAGTTTAGTTATTCTGGCTTTATTTTATTTGCCTGGGCTTCCCTTCATGTTTTTCTCTTCTCTCCCTTCCCCCTTATTTTTTATTTATTTTAATATTTTGCAGTTTTGGCCAGGGCTGGGCTTGAACCTGCCACCCTCGGTGTATAGGGCTGGCACCCTACTCCTTGAGCCATAGGCGCCAGCTCCCCCCCACTTTTTTTTTTTTTACATTTTTATTATTTTTTTATTTCTAAACTTTATTCAGATGAATTTACAATATTTAGGTTACATTGTTCTCACTTCCAAGGTAAACTTCCATTTGTAGAAGAGTCCTTCACATAAGGGGTGTGATAAACACCCTCACAATGTGCACGTTAGGTGAGATCCTGCCTCCTGCCCTCTCCTTCTGCCTGACATCCTCTCCCTCCCCCCTCCGGCTTCCTTCTACCCCAAACTGAACTATAATAGTGTTCTATTGTTCTTAGGAACATTAAATGTTTACATATTGATTTCATATTAGTATGGAGTACCTTGGATATTTATTTTTCCATTCTTGTGATACTTTACTAAGAAGAATGTATTTCAACTTCATCCAGGTAAATGTAAAAGATATAAAGTCTCCATCTTTTTAAATGGCTGAATAATATTCCATGGTATACATATACCACAGTTTGTTGATCCATTAATGAGTTGATGGGCACTTTGGTTGCTTTCACAACTTGGCAATTACAGATTGAGCCACAATAAACATTCTAGTTCAAATGTCTTTCTGGTAAAATGATTTTTTTTTTTTTTG
>NW_003852568.1:2454259-2460647 GCF_000181295.1 Otolemur garnettii
CTGGGTTCATCTCTGGATTCTCTATACAATATGTGCTGGGTTCATCTCTGGATTCTCTATACAATATGTGCTGGGTTCATCTCTGGATTCTCTATTCTATTCCATGGATCTATGTCTCTATTTTTGTGCCGGTATCATGCTGTTTTGATTACTATAACCTGAAGTCTGGCAATGTGATGCCTCCAGAATTGTTTTCATTTCTAAGAACTATATTTGCTATTCAGGGTTTTTTCTGGTTCCATAAGCATTGAAGTACTATTTTTTCAAAATCTTTAAAGTGTGATATTGGTGCTTTGATGGGGATTGCATTAAATCTGTAGATTGCTTTGGGTAGTATGGATATTTTAACAATATTGATTATTCCCAGCCATGAGAATGGTTTGTTCTTTCATTTGTTGACATCTTCTGCTATTTCCTTTCTCAAAGTTTCACAATTCTCTTTGTAGAGATCTTTCACTAGATATGTTCCCATATTTCATCTGCTTTGGTGTATGGAATAGAGTCTTTGATTTTGTTCTCAGCTTGACAATTGTTGGCATATACAAAGGCTTTTTGGGTATTATGGGTATTGATTTTGTAACCTGAGACATCATATTCCTTGATCACTTCTAAGAGCTTTGTAGTTGAATCCCTGGGGTTTTCCATTTATAAAATCTTCTGTGAAGAGGGAGAGTTTGACCTCCTATGTCCCCATTTGAATCCTTTTGATCACCTTCTCTTGCTTGAATGTGACGGCCAGGACTTCCAACACTATGTTAAATAGCAGTGGAGACAGTGGACATCCTTGTCTGGTTCCAATTTTAGTGAGAATGCTTTCAGTTTTACTCCATTCAATATGATATTGACTGTGGGTTTGCTGCAGATAGCCTTTATTAGCTTAAGGAATGTTCCTTCTAAGCCTATTTTCTTGAATGTTTTTATTATGAAAGGATGCTAGATATTGTCAAAAGCCTTTTCTGCATCAATTGAAAGAATTATATGGTCTTTGTTTTTTATTCTATTTATGTGGTGGTATTTATAGATTTGTGTATGTTGAGCTAACTTTGTGTCTCTGGGATAAAACCCACTTGATCATGGTATGTAACCTTTTTAACGTGTTGTTGCATTCTGTTTGCTAATATCTTGTTGAATGTTTTTGCATTAATTATATTGGTCTGTAGTTTTCTTTTTTTGTTGAATTGTTTCCTGGTTTGGGGATCAGGGTGATATTTGCTTCATAGAATGTGTTGAGGAGGATTCCTTCTTTCTCTATATTTTGGAAAAGTTTAGGCATAGAAACTAGTTCCTCTTTGAAGGTTTGCTAGAATTCTGGTGTGAAACCATCTGGTCCAGGGCTTTTCTTTTTTGGGAGATTTTGTATAATTGATGCTATTTCAGTACTTCATCTTGGTCTATTCAAGATTTCTAAATCGTTCTGGCTGAGTTTTAGAAGGTACTATGTGTCCAGATATTGGTCCATCCCCTCTACATTTTCATATTTCTGGGAATAGAGTTTTTTATAGTAATTGTTGAGAATTTTTTGTATTTCTCTGTCATCTGTTGTTATTTCCCCTTTATCATTTCTGATTGTAGTTATTAGAGATTTTGTTTATCTGTTTCTAGTTAGTGTGGCCAAGGGTTTATCAATTTTATTAATTTTTTCAAAGGACAAACTTTTTGTTTCACTGATCTTATGAATAATTCTTTTGTTTTCAATTTCATTTAGTTCTGCTCTAATTTTGATTGTTTCTTTTTTTCTGCTGGGTTTGGGATTAGATTGTTCTTTTTCTTCCAGTTGCTTGAGATGGCCCATTAGATTTCTGACTTGCTCTCTTTCTGTTTTCTTGATGAAGGCATTTAATGATATTTTCCTCTAAGGCTTGCCTTTGCAGTATCCCACAGGTTTTGATAGTTTGTGTCTTCATTATCATTTTGTTCCAGAAATCTAATGATCTCCTTCTTGATCTCATCTATGACTCAGCTATCATTCAGCTTAAGGTTATTTATTTTATTTGAGTATGAAGATTTTTGTTGCTGTTGAGTTCAACTTTTATTCCATGATGGTATAAGAAAATACAGTGGGTAATTTCTATTTTTTTGAATTTGTTGAGGTTAGCCTTGTGGCCTAACATATGATCAATTTTGGAAGATGATCTGTGGGCTGATAGAAGAATGTGTATTCAGTTTTGTTAGGATAAAATGTTCTATAAATGTCTGTTAAGTCCGTTTGTTCTAGGGTCTTGTTTAAGTCCATTATTTCTTTGTTTAGTTTCTCCTTGGAGGATCTATCCAGTACTGCCTATGGGGTGTTAAAATCTCCACTATTATAGTGTGGGAAGATATCATATTGTTCAGATCAGTTAGGGTTTGTTTTATATATTGAGGAGCATTCGGATAGGGTGCATAGATGTTAACTATTGAAATCTCTTCATATTGTGTGTTGCCTTTGATCAGTATGACGTGTCCATCTTTGTCTTTCATTATTTTAGTTGGTTTGAATCCCATTGTATCTGCCTACAGGATTGTAATTCCAGCTTTTTCCTATTTTCCAATTTCCTGGAATACTGAGTCTTTCACCCTGTTCCTTTCACCCAATTCCTTTCACCCTGAGTCTTGTTTTATCTTTTGAGGTAAGGTAAGTTTCTTGTAGGCAACAGATATCTGGCCTGAGTTTTTGTTCACCAGCCTGTGCCTCTTTAAAAAAGATTTCAAACTATTCACATTAATTGAGAGAATTGATAGATGTGGCAGAGTTTGGGTCATCTTATTTTTCAGAAGTCCAGAGGTTAATTTTATGCCTCTCACTGTTGTAGAAACTAGGCTTTGTTCTTTAATTTCTGGGTAGGTTTACCTTGGTGGTGTGCCCTCCTGGAGACTGTTATAAAGAATGGGTCTGAGTATTTCCTATAGAGCTGGTTGAGTCATGGCACATCTTCAGCGTGTGGATGTCAGTGAGGTATTTGATTTTTTCATCATAAAGAAAACTCATTTTAGGCTCGGCGCCTATAGCTCAACCGGCTAAGGCGCCAGCCACGTACACCTAGGGTGGCGGGTTCGAATCCCCAGCCCGGACCCGCCAAACAACGATGGCTGCAACCAAAAAAAAAATGGCCGGGCGTTGTGGCGGGCGCCTGTGGTCCCAAGCTACTTGGGAGGCAGAGGCAGGAGACTCGCTTGAGCCCAGGAGTTGGAGGTTGCTGTGAGCTGTGATGCCACGGCACTCTGCCCAGGGGACCAGCTTGAGGCTCTGTTTCAAGAAAAAAAAAAAAAAAAAGAAAACTCATTTTAGCAGTGTATAAGATTCTGGGCTGGAGATTGGTTTGTTTAAGAAGATTGAAGGTCAATGACCATCCTTTTCTGGCTTGGAAAGTTTTGGCTGAAAGATCTGCAATCATCCTTATACTTTTCCCTTTCTAAGTAATACTTTTCTTATGCCTGGCTGCTTGCAAAAGTTTCTCCTTCATGTTAACATGGGAAAAATTAATTACATTGTGTCTAGGAGATGCTTTGTTTGGACTGAGTCATGCTGGGGTTCTGAAACTATTACCTGAATTTCTGTATCTTTTGCAATACTTGGGAAGTTCTCTGCCATAATGTCTTGGAGCAGAGAATTTGTGCCTTTGGGACCATCTTCTTCTCCTTCAGGAATCCCTGTAATTTGGATGTTTGATTTTTTGGAATTGTCCCTTAACTCTCTCAGGGAATATTCTGTTCTTTCCCCCCATTTTTCCACCTCTTTGAATGCTTGTAATAGTTCAAAAGTCTTGTCTTCTTTATCTGAGATTCTTTCTTTGCACTGCTCATCTCTATTTCTGAGGGACTCTACTGTATTATGAAGATACTCAAATACCTTTTTGTCAATTCCCTAAGCTTTGCTATGCCTTTCCTTAGTATGTCCATATCTTTGGTGACTTTGTCTTTGAATTCATTAATTTCTTGAGACAACTTCTGAACTATTTTTTGGTTCTCTGTTTCCATCTGTTCCTCCATTCCAATTATCTCATTTGCCATCCATATTCTAATCTCTTTCTGACATTTCAACAATTTCTCTGTGGATGGGATTCTCTGTTGTATTTTCTCTGATGGCCCCAGGGGGCATAATCTGCCCTGATTTTTCATGTTGCCAGAGTTCTTCAGCCGATTCCTCCTCATGGGTATTTTCAGCTTCTTCCTCTTTTTCTCTTTTTTAATATGTTAATTATACTTTTTTAGTTGAATTGATGGGCTGCCTTGATGAGTTCATTGCTCACCATTGCAGTGCCACCACTGCACTGTTGTTTTTCTTCCATTTTCTTGTTTCTGCCACTTGGTTCAGCCTGGGTGATGTGTGCCCCATGCAGCCCTCTCAGTGCAGAGATCCTCTCATTCGGTTCCCATCTACTTCAGTCCAATATCTCTCCCTTTGCATGAGCCTCTGGTGAAAGCTGCTTCTAGTCAGTGATCTTCCCCACAATTCCTTTGATGTTGTCTTTTTACATTTTTAAATTGTCGCTCAAGAGCTTGGTGGAGGATAGATGGCCTTACTATGGACAGTCAATAAAGATTGCACTTTAGCTGGCTCTGTGTGGTAGTGCTCATCACATTCTGCAAATGTCTCTGTGAGTACAAAGGCACAAACTATTGTCTGAAGTTCCATGAAATTCCCCTCACAAACCTGTTTTTTTAGGCACTATCTGAAAAAACAGAAATTTCTGTTGCTTGGTGTGCTGAGCAACCCCCTAGGATGGCTGACATTTTTGTCCAGTAGAAGGGGACTTGTGAGGAACACAGATAAAATGTCCCTACTCCTATTTTTTTTTTACTTTTTAAATTAAATTTTTTTTTTTTTTTTTGGAGACAGAGTTTCAAGCTGTCATCCTAGGTAGAGTACCATGGCATCAACGCTCGCAGCAACCTCAAACTCTTGGGCTTAAGCTAGGGTGACCAGATTTTAACATCTGTAAGGCGGGACAACATGGCTGGGGGGCGGAGCGGGGGGGGGCGGAGGTGCCGGGCAGGGCCTGACAACAATGCAAACTTTGATAAGTAGTTCTCTATAATCACTTCTCAGCAATTATTTATTACAGTTTAACATTATAAAATTAACAAAAATAATATAAAACTCATATTCTGGCAAAATAGCCATATGGTGGCCGAAAACTGTATATTCCCTTCTTATTCTCCAGCCCATTCCTACATTCTTTCCAAAAATCGGGACTTTTTAAAAATGCCACGGGACGTGGGACAAATTGTTGAAAAGTAGGACTGTCCTGCCAAAATCAGGACATCTGGTCACCTTAGCTTAAGCGATTCTATTGCCTTAGCTTCCCAAGTAGCTGGGACTACAGGTGCCCACCACAACACCCAGCTATTTTTTTTGTTTGTTTTTGGTTGTAGTTGTCATCACTGTTGTTTGGCAGGCCCAGGCTGAATTTGAACCCACCAGCTCCGTTGTATGTGGCTGGCACCCTAGCTGCTTGACCTATAGGTGCCGAGCCAATTTGTTTTTTTTTTTTTTGAGATAAAGTCTCACTCTGTCACCTAGATAGAGTACAATGGAACCATCATAGCTCACTGCAACCTCAAACTCCCAGGCTTAAGTGATCCTCTTGCCTCAGCCTCCCAAGTAGCTGGGACTACAGATGCATACAACCAACCATGCCTGGCTAATTTTTTCTTTCTTTCCATTTTTTAAAAAAATTGTTTTATTGCAGGAAAATGAGTGGAGAGAATGAACACCCAAACACTGTATTTAAGAGGAAGAAGGCTTTTATTCAGCTGGCATAGCAATGGCATAGAAGAATTCAAAAGGGCCATGCTCCCTCCTGGCTTGGTCCTTCCTTTTTCACCTCCAGTCAAAAAGTTCCAGCCAATGGGTACCTTTCTCATTTGTCAGTTTAAATCAAGCTGGAAAAGTAGGCTCTGGCTTTTACAGAAGCAGAACCAAGAGTTAGTTTTCAGGTCCCAGGAAGTTAAGAAATTCCTAAGAGCTGAGTCGCCATGGAGAGAGGGGGGACATCACAAGTGTATCCTTGAGAAGACCTCTATTCTTCTAGACCTCACCCTTCCTGGGTATCCTCTCTCTGTTTGTTTTGGGACAGAGTCTCACTCTGTTCCTAGTTTTTCTATTTTTTATAGAGATGTGGTCTTACTATGTTACTAAGGCTGCTTCCAAAGTCCTAGCCTTCAGTGATCCTCCTCCTGTGGCCTTCCAGAAGTGTTGGGATTACAGGCATGAGGCACTGTGCCAGTCTTTTCTTCTTTTTTTTTTACTTTTAATCTTTCCCTGTTCTTATGTCTTAGATGTGTGTCTTGCAAAGAGAATATAGCTGGATTTTTTTTTTTTTTTTGAGACAGAGCCTCAAGCTGTCCCCCTGGGTAGAGTGCCTTGGCATCACAGCTCACAGCAACCTCCAACTCCTGGGCTCAA
>NW_003852568.1:2461237-2462357 GCF_000181295.1 Otolemur garnettii
AATCAGTTGCTAGTAAACTCAATTTTTGTCTAGAAACATCCTTATTTCATGTTCATTTTTTCCATGTGTTTATATTTTATATAAATGAGTCATGCAGTGTCATTCCACAACATGCTTTTTTTCTCTCAGCATTTCAAGTCATTTGTTTCAAGTAGCTCTGTATCTTTTTTTTTTTCTTTTTTAAGAGACAGAGTCTGTCTTTGTCGCTTGCGGTAGAGTGCTGTGGCGTTACAGCTCATAGCAACCTCCAGCTCTTGGGTGTAGGCAATTCTCTTGCCTCAGCCTCCCAAGTAGCGGGGACTACAGGCACCTGCCACAACGGCCGGCTATTCTTTTGTTGCAGTTTGGCCGGGGCTGGGCTTGAACCTGCCACCCACGGTATATGGGGCCGACGCCCTACTCACTGAGCCACAGGCACCGCCCAGTAGCTCTGTATCTTTAATTTTAATTCTCTAGAGTGCTTCATATCTTGATATAACTCTATCTCCTTACCCATATTCTTGGAAGAAACCATGTCAACTAACAATTTATTGTATTAGAACTACTATTAGTTTTGATCTATTAAGGAAAACTTCAAACAACCAGAAAAATAGAATAATGAACGCTCATATATCCTGTCTTAAAAATTTTTATCACTCAGGGCCAATCAACAAATTCACTCACTATATTATGCTGAAGCAAATACCACACATCATATCTATTAATAGTTCAGTATATATCACTAAAACATAGGGACTCTTTTTTTAAAAAAGGCAATGATAACACTTAAAATTTAACAGTGATGTGTTATAACTATTAAATATCCAATTGTGTTCAAATTTTCAATTGTCTTGTAAATATAGTTTTTTTTTAGAGACAGAGTTTCATTTCGCCCTTGCTAGAGTGCTGTACTGTCACAGCTCACAGCAACTCTTGCTCTTGGACTTAGATTCTTCCCTCAGCCTCCCGAGTAGCTGGGATACAGGCACCCACTACAACACCAGGCCATTTTTTTGTTGCAGTTTGGTTGGGGCCGGGTCTGAACCTGCCACCCTTGGTACATGGAGCCGGTACCCTACTCACTGAGCCACAGGCGCTGCCTATAAATGTAGATTTTTAGGCTCGGCACCTGTGGCTCAAA
>NW_003852568.1:2463596-2471580 GCF_000181295.1 Otolemur garnettii
GCCGAGCCTATTCTGGAGTCTTTAAGTTTGAGTTACTGCTATTGAGAAATCTAAGGTCGGTCCCCTCTTCATAGGCAATTTATCATTTCCCTCTGGCTGTCCTTGTCCTAAGTCTTAAAGTTCTCTAAGTTCATTATTTTTATTTATCTTACTTATAACTTGTAATACTCCCTGAATTGGAAATCTCATGTCTTTTATCAATTCTGGAAAATTCTCAACTATTATTTTCTTGAATATTGCTCTTCTCCCATCCTCTCCATGTACTTCAGGAGTTTCTAGTAAACATAAGCTGGATCTTCTCGTTCTTCATTTGATGACTCTTATCTTTTCTTTCAAAATTTCCATCTCTTTATGTCTCCTGAGAGGCATTCTGGGAAATGTTTTCATTTTTTTTTTTTAACTTTTGAGACAGAATCTTGCTTTGTCACATAGGCTAGAGTGCAGTGTAGTCATCATAGTTCACTGCAACTTTTAGCTCCTGGTCTCAAGTGATTCTCCTGCCTCGGCCTCTCTGGTAGCTGGCATTACAGGCACCCACCACAATGCCCAGCTAATTTTTCTATTTTTAGTAGAGAGGGGATCTTGCTCTTGATCAGGCTGGTCTAGAACTCCTGGCCTCAAGCAATCCTCTTGCCTTGGCTTCCCAGAGTGCTAGATTACAGCCCTGAGCCACCATGCCCAGCCTCTGCAATCTTATTTTTCAGTCCATTGTTGCTCTTTTCAGCTATGTTTTATCTGCTGTTAAATATGTCCATTGAGCTTTTTGTTTCAATAACCATTGTTTTCAATTCTATAAACACTATTTAGTTCATTTGCAAACATGCCTGATCCTTATCTTAATATTATCTTGCTCTTTCACATGCTTTGATTCCTTTTTTAGTCTTAATAATTATAAACATAATTATTTGATAATCTGTATCTGGTTTTTGTTACTTGGCATCCTTAGGAGTCTAGTTCCTCAACTCACTGTTTCTTTTCACTCGGGCTCACAATGGCTTGTTTCCTCCCTTGCTGGGTGGTTGGGGGTTATGTGTCCCTGCCGGGGGAACTTCATTTGTGGAACACATGAAACCTAGACTGAGGGTGTATTCCCCTAAACAAGCTTTGGATTTGCTTAGGGTCTTCACAGCTTGGAACAGCTATTTTCTTATTATTTCCTAACAGCAGGATTCTCAGGCAGTGCCTGGGGGCAGCCTGAGGATGGGCATCTTGGGGATGTTTAGAGGCGATCTGAGGCAGACACACTCTTTTTTGCCCTCCTTTTGCCAATGGGCAGCATTTTGCCTGTCCTCTGGGAGCATAGCAGGGCTCAGTTCTGACCCCTTCATCTGTGCCTAAGCCGAGTCTCTTGCCTTCCTGGTTAGGGAATTGCCAGTGCTTTGGAAGCTGCCGACCTCCCACCTGAGATGGCAGAGTGTTAGCCCCATTTACGTTTTTGGTTTTCAGTTCTCTCTGGCAAATCTTTCCCTGTCCCAAAGATGTCTACCTCCTGGTCTCCAGAACCTGGAATATGATAGATTAAATGCAAAAGGGCATTAAAGAGGCAGAAGAAATTATAGGTTGCTAATTGGTTGGCTTTAAGATTGGCTGCTCATGCTGGATTAACTAGATGGGCTCACTGCAGTTACAGGGAACGGAGGGACACGTGACTGCTGGAGAATGGCCACTGTGCTGGATTTGATGGTGGGGGAGGAGGCCTGAGCCAATTGGGGGGTGGTGGAGGTGCAGCTCTAGAAGAAGAAAAAGCTAGTGGAACAGCTTCTCCCCGAGGGATGATGCAGCCTGGTGAGACCAGAGTCCTGTAGACTGCAAGATAATAAATTTGTGTTATCTTAGGCCGCTCAGTTTGTGGTGACTTGTTCCGGCAGTGATAGAAAATGAACATATTCTCTGAAATGTTTAGCCCTCAGGCTTTTTGCTTTTCTGTGGGCTCATCCATGCATTTAGAAGGACACTTACATTTTATCTGGAATTTTTAGGTATTTTATCTACCATATGGCTGTAAACAAAAGCTGTGCCTTCATTTTAGAAAGATCCAGAATGTCTTTCATTCCTAGGCCTATTTTCCTTGGGTCCCTCCTTCTCAATCCACCAATATTTTACATCACGGACACCTCTGGGACAGACATGGTTTGGGGCAGGGTATCTCTGGGTGGGAATAATCCTCCCAGGATTATTATAGGATTATAGGGGCCCCAGGGTCAAGGCAGCACAGGATGACCCTTGCCTGGAGCGCCAACTCTGGGCATCTCTCAAGGTAAAGCACAGAGGAGGAAGTATTTTAGTCACTGCCAAACGCTTTGTTTTAAACAAAGGCTGTAATTTATAATTCAGTGATTATATAATAAATGCCTTCCCATGGAACTCCACCAGATCACTTCATCTTGGACCCTGCTGAGGAGTCAGTTCTGCTCAGCTGGGGTGTGGATGTGGACAGTGGGAGGCTCCATGGAGGGCACCACCATCCAGAGAGCCCACTGCCACTGTCAGGGCAGGGTGGCCGCCTCACAGCACCCCTGGGCCCCTGTGTGAACTTTTCAAGTGTCAGATATGTGGTAGGTGGTTGTCTTCGTTTTACCAACCATGGAGTTTTAAATTACAGCCTTCATGAAAACCTAGGCTTACCACTCCCCTCACATCTGAGTCATGGATGTCACACGTGGGGCAACTGCAAGTGGGCTGCTAGGGGTGTGATGTTAGGGCACCGCCCAGAGAGTCCCCAAGGATGTTTGAAATTGCCTTTTGTGTGATGAGAAATATGGGCAGAACATATTTTATATTTTGTTTAAAACTAAGTTTTTAGAAAGAAAACAAACAAGAAAGCCTTGGGCTTGTGGTAGAGATAGAGATAAGTAACACCACCCTCCAGGGTGTGGAAGCAGGTTCCAAAAATAGAAGATTCCAGAGGAGCATGGGGTTTCCTGAGCAAACAACACCTGGGTAGCCTGCCTGAGGGAGGCGGGTGCAGAGAGTACCCTGAACACGGGCAATTCTGTATCATCTGCATCGTGAGCACAGGGGGGCCCCAGAGCTCCCCTCTATTGTCCTGAATATCCTGAGTCACTTCTCCTGTCACTTCTTTGATCCTTCACCCTGCCTCTGAGCACTGGATGCAGACAGACAGGGTTTGGGTCTGTCCAGGCCTAAGTGTTGTCCAGCATTTGACCTTGGCAAGCACTCAAGGACCCTGAGGTCCTTACATGAAAAGCTGGGATAGTAGCAGCCATTCTGCACGATAAGGGTTAAATAAGACAATGCACACAAAGCCCGTGGCCCACTCCTTAACAGGTGCCATGGTGTGTGTCTGCCCCATGCCATGTAACGGAGCAGCCTGCACAGAATAACTGCCCCACACTACACTAGTGCATAGTATTTGCAGGGGTTTGAGTATGAGGGGGACCTTGGTCTGAGGCCTGAGCCCCAGTTTGGAGTGGGGCTGGAACCACCTGCATCATGAAAGCTGGCATGGGGCTTGCACCCTCCCAGGAGCAGGGGAGAGTGTGTAGGAGACACACAGGAAGTCCAGGCCACACTGGAGACATCACGGGGGAAGTGCGTGAGGGTGCGGGGGCTGCATGGGGTGACTCAGTGTCCAGGCTTCCACACTAACAAGAAGTCAACTTCGTCGAGTGACTTCACCTGCCCTGCTCCCACCTGACGGCAGAGCCAATCCGTGGCATTGTCCTCCGTGAATGTCTGCACCTCCCAACTCACTCTGAGCTTCTGCCCCCACATCTCTCCTCCACTCAGGACCTCTGCTTCCTCAAAGCCCCTTTCTCCCCAGGGCCCTAGCAGGTCCTCCTGGCTCTGATCCCTGTGTCCTTTCCATCTTTTCTGCTCTTGCTAGAGTCAGCCCAGCTCTGCCTCAAGAGTGTGTGTGTAGAAGCAGACCTGGGAGCCCATCAGTCTGTCTCAAGCTGTCATTGACACAGCCCTGGCAGGAGAGTCTTCATGATGGACACCAGGAAACACCATGGCAGTGACTTCTGGGCCAAACTTCATGGGTTAAGGGCACAGCCTCCCATAACACTATCCTTCCTGCAGACCATGGCCACAGGTTTGGGGGTCCCGAGGCCACTTCTGATCAGCTGGCTATAAACTGTGGCATTCAATCTCGCTGCCCCCTAGGGTGCAATAATCTGCTAGAGCAAAAAATAGAACTTAGAAAGACCCTGTTCTTAGAATTACAGTTTTATTATAACACAGAAATACAAACCAGAACCAGCCAAAGAGAGAGATGCATGGGGGTGAGGGCTGGGGTAGGCCCAGATGTCATTGCTAGGTACACATTATCTTCCAGGTGATAGCAGCAACAGGTAGAGTGTTGCCACGCCGGGAAGCTGCCCTGCACTGTGATGTCTAGAGGTTTTACTTGGTTTTGTTACGTAGGCACGAGTGCTTGAATCACTGCCTCTCTCCTAGCCCGAGGCTGGACTGATAGCTCAAAGCCCCAACCCTCCACTCACACAGTTGATCTTTCTGGCCCGGTCAGCCCCCGTTCTGAGTAAGCTTGCAGGCATAAACCATCAGCTATGGCCCAAGGAACCCATGATGAATAGTAAGGGTTGAGAGGTGACCCCCAGGATCTGGGGACAAGGACCAGCCACATTCTTTATCAACAGCTACAGGCCAGTGCCCATTGCCCCTCCCTTGTTCCACGCTTCCTGTTCCCACCTCTGTCCTTCTTTTCCTGCCAGTCAGCATCACAGTTGGTGGCAAGCCGAGGCTCAGGTGCCCAGGCTCCTGCCAGCTCACCCACCCTGCCCCCTGCACGTAGCCACCTGAGCCTCTGGCATTCTATTTGTCCCTGCCAAATTTTATCTTTGCTGCTTTTAGCCTGTTATTCTACCTATTAGGTCATTTTTGTATCCTGGTTTTGTTAACTCAGATACGATTGACTCTGCTGGCAACGTGCTGTTCACAGTTTGGGCAGCCATACTTCCGATGTTTGTGTAAGTCATTGGTAAAAACCTCCATCGTCAATTGCTGCAGCCCTCCCTACCTCTGGGTGGGGGGTTGGTCCTATCTTATTGGTCCCCACCCTTCTCTGCTCTAAGAACCCCTCCAAAGGTGTCAGATACCTGTCTGTGTCCCCCAGGCCTCACACTTGCCTGGAGACAGGCTCTAGGACTGCCGCTCTCTGGAGCCCTCGTTGAGGGCCCCCCTCTGCTGGCTGCTCACACAGACCAGGGCATAGCGCCCAAAAGGCAGACACGTCTCTGCCCTAGGCAGGGCTTGGGGAGCTCTGCCAGATAGGGTGGAGGTGAGGAGAAGCCCCCCACATCCATCTTGTGTCATCACCCCAAGTTCTGAAAACATGGCACACACCCTTCCCTCTCCTCACTCCTGTCCTCAGGGACCCTGCCCAAAGCTTTCTCCTTAAATGCCTTTCCCTGGCAAGGTGGGGGTCTCTCTGGCTGCACTTTCCCACCTCCTATTTGGTTTAGGACAATCAATCCTTTTGGCAGGGGCTTACTATATCCAGTGACTTTCATGTTCTTTCTCTCAATCTTCATGCCCCCGGAAATGCTGTTATTTTCCCCTGATTTTCAGATAAGAAAACAGAGGCTTAGAGATACTGAATAGCCACTCAGAACACAGTGATGGCACGTCACAGGTCTGGGTCTGGACCATCCGGCTGGTAGTTATCTTACACCTCCTGCTGCCTGCTACCTCTCTCACTGTCCAGGACACAGGATCTCAGAACACAGGGTGAGGGTGCCAGGCCCATGGCGGGGTGCTCACTGCTCTGTCCCCCCACTAGATGGGGCTGCTGACCTGGCCGTCCCAGGCCAGTGCTGGGTCAGTGGTCAGTTCACATCCATCCCAACAGTTGTCTCTGAGCCACAGCTCTCCTAAGAACAGGATGGCTCTAGGCATGTCAGGGGGCACTCAAGAGCAGCCAGGAAGCCACCCAGGGGGGCTTCCCGCCTCGTGCTGGGACACTAGGGGAGCCGGGAGCCCAAGGGGAGTCAGAGATCCAATGTCTCTCGCCTGCATCTTGATTCCTCAGAAGTAGCAGCTATGGAAGTTTCCAGAAGGTGGGTGGCCTAGAAAGACACAGCAGGACAGGCCCTTAGGCCAGCTCCCATGAACAGAGATAATACTGGAACTGTGGAATTCATTTTTATGTTTTTTCCCCCAGAAATTTAACTTTGAAAAATTGCAAGCCCATGGGAAAGTGGAGAAAACAGTACTGAATGCTGGTTTCTACCCCATCCGGAGCTGTTGCTAACTTGTTAGCACCGGCCATCTGCTTAGTGTCTTTCTCACACTGTGTGCACGCGTGTCTGCATTGCACATGCATGTGTGCGTGTGCTCATGAGTGTGAACCATTTGGAAATCAGTTGTAGACATCCCGTCATTTCCCCAGCAGTGTCTCCTAGACACAAAGACAATTTCTGACACAACCACAGTGCTGCTCTTGGTGGTATTACTCTTCCAGAGAAGAATGAAAGCCTGCCCAGTGGCTCACACCTGTAATCCTTGCACTCTGGGAGGCTGAGCTGGGTGGATTGTCTGAGCTCAGGAGTTTGAGGCCAGCCTGAGTAAGATTGCCACCCTGTCTCTACTAAAAATAGAAAAACTAGCCAAGCATTGTGGCAGGCACCAGTAGTCCCAGCTACTCAGGAGGCTGAGGCAAGAAGATTGCTCAAGCCCAAGAGTTTGAGGTTGCTGTGGGCTATGACACCACAGCACTCTACCCAGGGTGAAAGAGCAAGACAGTGTCTCCAAAGAAAAGGATGATGAAGCTGAAGCTAACGTCCTGTGAGAGTGACTAGGTGGCTGGTTAATGCTTTAGGGCAGAAGCAACAAACTAACTCTTCTTCTAGTTCAGTACCTTTCGGTTATTTTTCAGACACAGCCCAACATTGACCTGGCACTCATGGTTGACACTTTCCAGGTCACCTGCCCAGGCTATTTCCTCTTGGCAATAACCATGCTTTTAATGTGAAAATGAGCTCATGACCTCGAGCTGGAGTCTCAGATTCTCTTTCCTGATACCTGGGCAGCCTTGGCACCTGTTTGAGCAGATGCTTGTGAACTTAGGTACCTGGATGGCCACATACAACCACTGGGCACAGAAACTTAGCTCTGCCTCTCTAGGCCCTTGAGGCTCCACCTGCTCCTGTCTGCAGGATGAACTTGTAACTGATAGTGTCTCTCCTCTACTCTTTATGGCTTCTCTGCTGTGGAAGAGCTGCAGCCAGTGCCATTTAGGCTGACTTTGAAATGTGATTCCTGACCTTTGATGTTATCCTATCTAGAACCATGAATGGGATCCCCACTGCCCTCAGAATAAATTCTAAACTCCCTGACTTGGAAGGCCTTCAATCAGACCTATTTCTTTTCTTTTCCTTTCTTTCTTTCCTTTTCTTTTTTCTTTTTAGAGACAGGGTCTTGCTCTGTTGCCCAGGCTGGAGTACAGTGGCACAATCATAACTCATGATGAAGATAATATCATTCCCATAATTGTTTATATGTAAGAATTGAGATGAAACCAAACCCAATTCTCAGTACCTCCCAGTTTTTGTGAAACACACTTACCAGGGACTGGCCAGCGTCCAGGCCAGAGGGTCAAGGACTATGCCAGTCTTCACTGAATTATATGCCCTTGACTTGGTGTCCTGACACAAAGTGGATTGTCTCCTATCTTAGTAACAGTGTGTGGGTTTTGGAGTGTGAGTGCCCAGGTGTGGACCCCGACTCTGATGAGTAGGGGTGCATAGCATTTCAGCATCATGAGCCTCAGATTTTCATTCTGTAAGATGAGGACGATCACGTGACCACTCTCACAGGGTAACAGGATGCACGTCAGTGTTCAATAAATGTTACCAATGATCAGTGGCAGTAACTAGGAAGATTTTTCACCTTTGCATTAAACAACATATTTTCCAGTAGGGATCAAAATGGATGATGATGTGGGCTGGGTGAGGTGACTCACGCCTGTAAATGCTTGCAGTCTGGGAGGCCAAGGCAGGTA
>NW_003852568.1:2471803-2475283 GCF_000181295.1 Otolemur garnettii
AAAAAAAAATGGTGATATGACTCTGAAAATAAGAAACCACTGAAAAGACACCTGGCTTACCGGAGTGGGAGTGAGGAGGCTCAATTCTAGCACCAGCTGTGACACAGTGAGCAGCTTGGAGCCATCCCTAGCTCCGAGTTCAGTTAACGGCAAAAGGAGGATTTGGTGGAAATTAGAAAGGAAGATCCATTTCACAGTCTCATTTCACAGCAGAGAAAGAAGGGGAATGGATGAGACTCCATCTATAAGCTGATAGACACTTTTTGGAAAGTGATGTGAAAATATATGTCAAGAGAGAAAAAAACAACTAATCTTTGTCTAGCAACCGCAGAATGCTGGAACTATGAAGGAAAATGTCAAAACTCTGGTGGGTGTGGGGAAGGTGGCAACATTACCACCCTGTAGTGCAGGACGTGGTGAGCTATTAGTGCATCTTTTCTATGGAATATTATATAGTCAGGGAGAAATAATCAACGTGCTATCCAGGTAGAATTCTTGCCTTGGGTGTTTAAGTTGAACCTAATCATGAGGAAACAACTAAATAAATCCATAAAGTGGGATTGTCTGTAAAATATCTGGCTTAGATCAATGTCATGAAAAGCAAAAAAGGCAGAGACTGGTCTAGGATAAATAAGATTTTTTTTTTTTTTGGATAAGTAAGATTTTGCAAAGGAAAAATATCTATGACTTTTTTTGGAAATTAGAGAATTTTAAAGATGGATGGTACATTATATATTGTGGAATTACTGTTAATTTTTCTGGGTGTATTAGTATTGTGATTCTGCTGGAAAACATTCTTATTTCTAGGAGCTACATGCTGAAGTATTTGAAGAAAACCATTGTGATGGCAAACTTTCAAATAGCTCAGAAAAACTCTGTGGGTGGAGGTGACATGGGGTGAGAGGACACTATCGTACGTGATGTTAACAGTGGGTGAGTCCAGGAGAATGTGTATAGCTGCTCATCACACGATCGCTTCAACTCCTGTATAGACTGGAACAGTTTCAGAACCCAAAGGTGGGGGCTGGGCACGGTGGCTGATGCCTGTATCCTGGCACTTTAGGAGGCTGAGGCAGGAGGATCACCAGAGGCCAAGAGTTCAAGATTGCAGTGAGCTATGATTATGCTGCACTCCAGCCTGGGTGATAGAGTGAGACTCTTGCTTCAAACAAACAAACACAACCCCAAAGTTGGGAAAAATAATTATGACTATATAGAAATATGGAAAACGTTTTGCAAAATAATACTCCACAACCTGGCGATTCCACTTCTGAGGAGATGCCATAAAGCAGTGTTTCTGAAACTCTGCGTTTGACTGAGTGAAGAGATGGAGGGACAGGGATGGGGCAGGGGTGGGTGTTGGCAACACGAGGTGGGGTTGCCTGATGGCCTTGACTGCCCCTTCCTCTGTCAGTCTCCCACAGGGCAGTCCATGGGAGCCCCCGAGAAGCTGCCTCTGCCCGGTTCAGCCTCTCCAGCACTGGCACGTGGGCCCTCATGGCCATTCTTGGACCCTCTGTGGGCAGAGCCCATGACTGTAACCCCTCGGGTGTTGGAGCTTACTGTCTGCAGAGACTGCAGAGGACACTGGGGAACATTCCACTGGGAAACATGCCAGGCCTCAGTGGAGGTGAGAGGGGAGCAAGTGCAGTGAAAGTTGCTTTCAAACCTTGCTCATATTGTGACACCACTGATTCTGATAATGATTTTCACATGTCCCACCCCCACCCCACCGAGGAGACAGACAGGCGCTGGAAGCTGAGCCCACGGCCTGGCCAGTTGCCCTGAGGAAGAATGGAACATCCCTAACCCCTTCACAAGTCAAAGGTTGGAAAGCGCCCTGTGGAGAACTTGAAGGCTGTTGGTACCCGCTGATGCTGCTTACTCTCTGGGCTCAGCTTTCCCGTAAGTGGAGACCTCCTCCTGCCCAAGGCCATGGGACAGGACTCACTGAGCCTCTCAGCCCCACAGAGCTTGCTGCGTCTGGTCTGGGCTGGGCTGAGAGTGCGTGGGAAGGTGCCAAATGCTCCTGGAGGGCTCCACTGAGGGTTTTGATTTCTCTAATTTCACCTCTAAAAATGAAGGAAGAAGAAATAAATGGAATTGTCAGCTTTCCCGTTTCAAGAAAGAGCAAGAAAAGAAAATGTTTCCTATGTGAAGTGTTTGATGACACAGAAGTCCTCAGGACACTGCTGTTCAGAGAGATGCTCCAAGGGCCACCGGAGCTGCTCTGTGGTGTGTGGACGGGATTGGGTGCTGGGCCATAGGGACCAGGACTTGCCTGGCTGACTGAGCTGCTCGGGCTTGTTGACAGCAGGTCTCTGGGTCTCTGGGTGGCCTGGCTTGGCTGATTTGGGCTGGAAGGCCTGAGCTGGTGGCTCTGGTGACTTTTGCTGGGTTCCCTTTGGTGTCAGCTGATGTCGCTGGGCTCTGTGGCTGCTCCTCTGGTTCCTACCCAGCTTGCTCATGTATCTTGGGTTAGGTGGGGCTTGGCACATATTGGCTGGGCTGGGCGGGGCGACTCTGCTGGTCTCAGCTGCTCTTGCTTACATGACCTGGGGTGGCTGGAGTTTGGCCAGTCTTGCCTGGGTACAGCTAGTGCCCACACCTGCTGCATGTCTCTCCTCCTAGAATGGCAGGCAAGCCCAGTCCCATGGCCATAGAAGAGGCACAAGAGAGAAATTCACCATTTTCCACAGTTCAAATGGACTGGGTGGGAGGGGTAAGGGATAAGTGAATGAGTTTCAAGGAGAAACGGTGGTGGCTTTGGGGCTGGCTATGGACAGGCCTACATTTGACCTACCTCTCAAAAGATATCTGTGAATTTACAAGAGACACAGCCCCTGCGGCCTTCACTGTGGAGCAAGGGTGGGCTCCCCTTGCTGCTGTTCAGGAGCCACATGTGGGACAGCAGCAGTGGCCCTGCCTCGGCTCAGCACCAGGCCAGCGCCCTGAGCCCGGTGCTCAGAAGGTGTCTGAACGCAGGGCCAGAGCCCACATGGGCTTCCAGAGCAGGAAGAGGCTCAGCTGACCCAACATGTCCAGAAAAGGGGTTTAAGGAGGGCGAGTCTCAGAGCCAGAAGTGGCTAGCAGTGGTGTTAATAGCAGTTTACATGAAAATACCTTTTCCATATCAAAGAGCTGAGGTGGGGAGAGTTGGTGATTAACAAAGGGTGCTGAGCACTGCCCCTGCTGAAAGGAAGCTGGTGGGAGCTCTGGAGAGGTTTGGAGCCAGAGTGTCCTTGGAGAGAAAGTAGGGAGGGGGTAGGGCATGGCTGGGAGAGGGCCCTGGGGAATCTGGAGCTGGGCTGTGCCAGGGAGGAAGAGTAGGGAGGAAGCCTCCAGGCAGCCCATCTGGACCCCAATTAAGACCCCAGGTTGAGTGGAAGCTTCTAGGGACTTGCACTGGCCAAGAGGGCTGTATGCTACAACAGCCGCAATGGGGAACAGGTCAGGATCCCTCTCTAGGTCGCTGCCTGC
>NW_003852568.1:2475473-2477823 GCF_000181295.1 Otolemur garnettii
TGGGATTGCTCCAGAGATAAAGGAAAGAATACTGAGACATATCGGTTGGGTTGGGCCACCAAGTGCCACAAAACGGCTAGGAATTTATTCAGATGAATTATGCATTGATCTTTGGCAAAAATTCTACACCTCAGAGGGGGAGAGGGCCTTGGTCTGTGGAGTCCCTGGGGACCCCTGGGCTCACATATTCTATCCCACAACCTTCCATATGCCCTGGAAGGTGGTCCTTTGGTGGTCCCTTTTCTAGGGGAATGGGAAGAGGGGCCACCTTCATATGCTCTTGGGAGAATAGGAGATTCTGTGGGTGTGAGGACCCCTCAGCAGGGTGTAGGCCCATGTCTCCTGATGTGCTCTTCTCCAGCAAAGTCACCTGTGCTATGGAGATGGGGTTCTTCTGGGGGCTCTTTTTCTAAGAACCAACACAGGGACGCAGAGTAGCTGGTGTGTCTCCTCCCTTTACAGCTGAGCCCTGACTTCTTTGCAAACACAGTGCCCTTCACTTTGCCCTTCCCACGTGACCGGCAGACAGTAGGGAACTCAGTAACAACCTTTCCCACGTCTGTGTCTTGCTGAGCTAATGTCAAGGGCAGATGATGTGACTCAGGGCTCACACTGGGAGTGGCAGGTCTCCCCTCTTTGGATGCACCAGGTGTAGCTGGGGAGCAAGCCCAGTGCCAAGAAGAGACCTGAGTGTGCTGGGCACTGCCATGGGGTGGGGGCAAGTCTCTCTATTTGGTCTCAGGAGCTCACTACACTTGTAAAAATGATAAAAGAGCCTAAAGAGCCTTAGCTTGTTTGGATACAGTTAGCATACTGGAAGTGAAAATAGAAAATTTAAAAACATTTTTTTCATGAAGTACCTCTATTCCCTGGCCCTAGCTATCCAGTGTGTCCATCTGCTCTCCCCTGAGAACCCGCAGGCGTCGGGTCCTTGTACTGCACCCCTTCTGCGCACCTGTCCCTTCTGTCACAGCCTTGCTCCTCAGCGGAGCTGGGCTCAGGGAGAAGAAGTTATAAAGTTTGGGTGAGGATGTCTCACTAAGGTGAAATGGCTGCTTGCCCATAGCTTCCTGGAAAAGGCCTGATTAAAAGAGGAGGCCGTTAAAGCCAATAATTCTCTCCCTCGTGGTTTTTCTAGCAATGTGACAACGGCATGAACATTCCTCCCACCTCTGTGGTATCAGTGTGGAGTCCTCAGACCCTGATTTCCCAGCCTGTTCCTGCTCCTCAGAGCTGCTTCTACACTTCCACCGTAAGCATTTAAAATGAGTCCCCCAACTCCCTACAGTGGGGAGGTCTCCAACACTGCTGCAGGCCCAAAGAGGCGGAGACTGGAGAACTATTTGTCTTCAGTCTCAAAATGAGGGTGCACTGCTTACTGTCTGTGGGTCTGTGTCCTTGTGTGCGTTGAGTCCTGCAAAGAAACAGATGGCTGGGATGGATAGATAGAGATGATAGATAGATAGATAGATATATAGATAGATAGATCATAGAGGTAGATAGATAGATAGATAGATAGAGGATAGATGATAGACACAGATATGCTGATAGGTGATAAATATGTCTGTGATTTAATATATGATATAATATGTACATCATATATAATATGTCTATGATATAGATAGATAGATGATAGATAAATAGATGATACAGTAAGCTAAGGATAGATGCAAAGATAGCTAGAGATAGATGGGCTTATCTATAACTACCTATGTATCTGTCTATCCATTGAGAGACGTGTTATGAGGAACTGGCTAAGGAACTCCCGGAAGCTGACAGCACCCTTGACCTGCCGTCAGCACGCTGGAGGCCCAGGAAAGCCAAGGGTGTAATTCAGTCCGCATTCAAAAGCTGAGAACCAGTAAACTGATGGTGTAAATCCCAGTCCAAGGGCAGGAGAGGATGGGATGAGATGTCCCACCTCCAGAAGTGAGGCAGAAAAAAGGGGCAATTTCTTCCTTCTGCCTTTTATTATATTCATGCCCTCAAGGAATTGAATGATGCCTCCCTCAGACTGTCTAGAGAAATCCACTTCACCGGAATTCACTAATTCAAATGCTAATCTCATCCCAGAAACACCCTCACAGACACAAGGGAAGCAATGGTTCATAGGGGCACCCTGTGGCCCAGTCAAGTTGAAACACAAAATAATCACTGCAGCCCTTCATGGGCCTTCAGTCCCCTAACTAAGTCTAGTCATGGTTGGATATACAACCCTTAGGACCACGGTTTGGCACAAGGTTGACCCGACATGCAGCCTGGGAGTGGATGATGAGCGTGTCTGTAGTGCTTCAGGACACCCACCAGGCTCTGCTCCATTCAACCTCATGCGCAACAGATTTAGGTTTGC
>NW_003852568.1:2478567-2484906 GCF_000181295.1 Otolemur garnettii
AAAGGAAGAAAATAACTATAGGCTTCAAAAGTAAATCCAATGGGAAGAGTGGCATTGTTTTACATTTTCATAAATATCTTTTAATATGTCTTCACAAAGGGCAGCTAAAGTCTCATCTCCGCCTCCAAATTCGATATGTTGTGATATATGCCATTCTGACTGAAATTTGCAACTGGACCAGGGAGGTGTATTTTTTCCAAAGACTTTTCAAGTTGTCATAGATTCGCATTTCTCTTCTGGAACCAAAACATGCCAAATAGTAGATTCTTAAAGGGTAATTTCAATGAGAATCTGAAACCATTTGTCCACCTCTTGTCCTTGAACTGTTGGTCTAACTTTGAGCACACAGCACCACAGAATCAAACTTGATAACTATGCGGCCGATCTCATCACAACAGTCTCCAACTATTTGGAGGCTGCCAAGCTCAGGATGGTGGACACAACAGGTCTTTTTTTTTTTTGAGACAAAGTGTTACTTTGTCACCCTCAGTAGAGAGCTATGGTGTCATAGCTCACAGCGACTTCAAATTCTTGGGCTCAAGTGATCCTCCTGCCTCAGCCTCTCCAGTAGCTGGGACTAGAGGCACCCTTCATGAGGCCCAGCTATTTTTAGAGACAGGGTTTTGTTCAGGAGGGTCTCGAACTCCTGAGCTCAGGTGATCCACCCACCTCAGCCTTCCAGAGTGCTAGAGTTGTGAGCCATCTCTGAAAGAGGGGCACTCCAATCGGCAGAGAATTCTCAAACCACAAAGGCAGAGAATTCTCAAACCACAAAGGCTTGTAGGAAAGGTCTTTACTGGTGGGGGGAGGGAGGCTGCAGAGCAGCACCAAGGAGGAGAGAGTTGGGGAAGAGAAAAGAGAGAAAGGGGCTTTGGGGGGAGGGGCCTTCTGAAGCAGTTTTCTAACAATCTCACCTGGCCTCAGACACAAATCTTGCAAAATTCTAATTTTTCTTGAATGCTCAGATTTTATCATTGGCAGCAAATACCATCCTGGTTTCCCTTGAAACAAAGAAATAACTCTTTTTCAAAGAAATAGCTCTCAGATACTCAAGTCTAACATTGTCTGTTGTCAGTCATTCTTTCAGACGGAATGAGATTTTACTCTTTCAAGCAATATTAGGATTTCATGAAACAAGAAAAGATATTCCAGATGGGTTTGCAGCTCCAGCCATTCCCCAAGGGCTTTCCTCAAGACAACCGTCACACTCAGGTGTGCAATATGAGTGCTGCGTGACAACATCCCACTTTGTCACTCAGGATGTAAGAGACATCATAACCCAAGGGTTGAGATTTAATACAATCATTATTTTTTATTGCTTCCTCAAGGACAGTCTTATGAGAAGTTGTCACTTCCATTCTCCTTGGTAAAGTACAGAAAGAACAGAAAAGCAAAAGTAGCCCATGTATTCAATACTGATGTGAAAGCAGATGACCAACTACAGGCTCACATAGAGAAAAACATAATTAAATTCAAGGGGGGACAGGAGGAAGGTAGGGGTGTAAGTCTCACCCTTTGTGCACACTGTAAGGGTATTTGGCACACCTCCCGGGCAAAGTGCTCAGCTAGAACTTGGACTCTCCCTAACAAATGCAAACAGTGTAACTTAATTGTTTATCCCCCCATATTAATCTGAAATTAAAAAAGAAAAATGATGGCTTGGCACTCAGTGGTTAGGACACCAGCCACATGTACCGGGGCTGGAGGGTTCGAACTCGGCCAGGACCTGCTGAACAACAATGACAACAATAACAAAAAAGACCAGCCAGGGGTTGTGGTGGGCACTTGGAGTCCCAGCTACTGGGAGGCTGAGGCAAGAGTTTGAGGTTGCTGTGAGCTGTGACGATATGGTACTCATGGCACCAAAGGCGATGAAGGGGTCTCAGGGAAACTTGCTCTTTTCTCTTAGGTTGGTTCACTGAAAAGATCAACTCATAGTTATAGTAAATTAATAAGAGAAAGGTTTGTTTCCAAATACCATGCTCATGGGGGGAACCACAAGAATGACTTTCTGCAGGTTCAGTGACAGTCAGTGGCTTTTAACGATGCCTTTTAGAAGGGAGGGGAGAGAAACTGGACCGTGTATGTGCAGCTAGTGGTTGCTAAGGAGGGATGGGTAGATGGAGGGAAACAGATTGTTTAGTAGATTAACCTGAGAGACGGGTAGTGTGCTTCAAATGACCTTAGGGCCGGGCCTATTAGCAGGTGATAAGGAGTCCAGAAGCCCCTTTTCTGATTCTAAATCAGGTTACTCAGGTTTTAGAGAGAAGAGGCTGGTGCTTTCTAATCAAAAATGGCCTTTTCACTGAAAATATTCTTTATACCAAGGAATCACATTTGGGGGCGAAATTTCCTTAGCTCCTTCAGGGACATGGTGAGACTCTGTCTCAAAAAAAAAATTGAGATTTAAAAAAAACTCTGGCGAGCGCTGTACATGGTGAAGAACCAGATTTGGTGCCTCGGCTTAGCTGGTTTTCCCAGAACTATTTGTGCACCACCAGTGCAAATGCCAATCAAATCAAAGCAGCAAACAAGCTTTTGGTATTATTATAGAACTCATTTTGACCTCAAGAACTCCTCTCATAAGAGACTTGAGCATTTCCAGGTTGCCTGGGCTGCACTTTGAAAGCTTCATCTCAAAGCATCTCAAAGTTCTTTCAGTTTCTTACTGAATGATTCCCACATTCTCATGGACTGAACACCCAGCAGAAGTCCAGTAACCACATGCTGGCCGAAGGTTGGCATCTCTGCCATGCAAGTTTAGGCAGCAGAGTCAGATCAAGGCGCTTGTCACAGGGAAGTTAATGCTAAGAGCTCAGGGGCTGCTCTTATTTAAAACATTTTTTTTTCGGCCGGGGCTGGGTTTGAACCTGCCACTTCTGGCATATAGGGCTGGCACCCTACTCCTTTGAGCCACAGGTGCTACCCCAGAAAGGTGTCCTAATTTGAAAAGGGCAGAAGTCCATAGGGATCTCTTTCCCTCCCCTGGCTTCTGCTTAACAGTAGAGATGGGACATCTTGAGCTTGGACCAGTTTGGGCTACTTTGCCACTGCTGCGGTATAGCCTCCAGGGCACTCCTGCAGGGTACGCTGGGAAGGGCAAGGAGAAAGGTGGGCTCTCAGGACCCCCGAAGGCCCTGGGGGCTCTGGTCCATCGGAATGCCATCAGAATCACCGGGCACCAAGCTCCTGAACCAGGAAGGAGTAAGGGGTTGGACCACCAGGGCAGATGCCCTTGCTCTGTTACAGAGTTCTGGGTCACACTGGGCATGGTTAATGCAGGCCTCTGTGCCTCCACTGGGGTCTCCTTGTTCTACTCATTCTGAAAGAGGCCTCCTTGGCCTTGTAAATCACTGCTGTTCCTCCACCTCACTACCCTTCAGTCCCAGGTACTTTCTCCTAGTGCCAGTACTGGAGAAGCTGGAGCCTAGAGGCTGTGGCCATCATGAACCCCTTTCTAGGACTGCTTGCCTTTGTGAACCTCTTTCTAGGACTGTTTCTGTGGCTGTGAGAGGTGGAAGGGCCACGGCGAATGAAGCCAACCTGGCTCCTGCTGGGTTTCCACTGTTTCCAAGAATCCTCAGCCTTCCGGAGAGCAACACTTGTGCTGCTTGTAGAAAAGCCTCCCCAGGTGATCCTAATACACCTCTAAGCGGAGAACCTGATTTTGTTATTTGCTTTTTGGTCTGTTTATTTATTCCTTAATACTGACTATTCAGTAGGAAAACCAGAGATGATATTTTGACAGCCTGCCCCATAGGTGGTTATGAAATTTTAAAGAAAGCAGTCTGTTTTTCTATGCAGCCTGCATATATAGATTATTAAGCCAGAACTGGATTTGAAATTTGGAAAATACTTTCATTGATTATCTTAATCTTTCTATGATCAATTCTAAAGTGGTATTTGAAATCTAGAAGACCAAGTTCCTCATAGCAGTATGGGTTTGTGAGAAAAGTAGCATTATTTATATTATAGAGTGTAAAGAAAATATTTTTATGTTGCTGCAGTCTCTCTGAGAAAATTTTGCTGAAACTTGGATTCCCTGTGCGTCTTAGTTCAGGCTGCTATAACAAAATACCACAGACTGGGTGGCATAAAGAATAGGAATTTATTTCTTACAGCTCTGGAGGCTGGGAAGTCCAAGGTGAAGATGCCAGCAGCTTCTCTGCCTGGTGAGGGCTCTTTTCTTGGCTTATAGACAGTTACAGCTGCCTTCTCACTATGTCCTCACATAGCACAGAGAGCAAGCAAGCAGTCTGGTGTGGTAAGGGCACTATTTCCACCATGAGAGTCTCACCCATGATCTCATTTAACACTAATCACCTATGAAAGGTTTCATCTCTTGGAACCAGGGCACTGGGGGTTAGGGCTTTAACATATGAATTTGGCGGGGGTGAGGGGTGGGGAAGCAGGATACGAACACGAACACGCAGTCTATAACACTGGGCTATGATCAAGGCTTTAAAGTTAATTTACAATTGTAAAAATAGTGGCCAAACTCTAGAGAGGTTTACTTAACACCAGAGTTATTCTGGAGTTAGTATTTACATTTCAAAGTGGAAACTAACCCTAGGCTTTTTTTTTTTTTTGCAGTTTTTGGCCAGGGCCAGGTTTGAACTCACCACCTCTGGTATACGGGGCCAGTGCCCTACTCTTTTGAGCCACAGGTGCCACCCCTGACCCTAGGTTTTTTAGCTCCCTGGAGAAATGTATTTCCTTGCCATAGAAGTCTCCAAAGAGCAAGTGTGTCCTCCTTCCTTTCAGAAGAGGCGTCCCCATGGCCTTTCCTGGGTATAACTAGCCACAGTCCCTTGCTCTCCAACTCTCCTATTAGGAGAGTCTGGCCGCTATTGGAGAGTGTCCATCTGGCTCTCACGGTATCACCCATGGAGACGGACCAGGGCAAGGAGGGGCTCCAGGCTGATGATTTACTGTAAGGCCATGGATGAGAAATTGGGCTCAGATCCAGAATGCCTCACGTGCACAGTAAAATGAATAAACATTAAAACCCAAAAGTGTTAAGTGAACAAAAAGGTCAGGAAAAAAAGTTACATATAATGAATGACTGATTGCAACGAGGCAAAAAACCAAAAATCCTCTCAGTAAAAGAAAAAGTGAAAACGAAATGGAACAAATTATTAATACAATGGCATTTGAATGGTGACAAAATTGGTGATTTTAATTTTTCCTCTCCTAGAATGCTGTTCAGGAGCATATATTAATTCAACAACGGAAAAACATTAGAAAATATCTTTTGCATGAAGAGCATAATAGAGCACATCTCTGTGTTAGTTACCTGTGTGGCACAACAAATTAACCCCAAATTCATCAGCTCCCAACTTCATATATTTCTTATATCCAAGTTTCTGTAGTCAGGAGTCTGCACCACGCCTGAGCTCCCACTGAGGGCCTGCAGGGTCCCACTCCCTTAGCTGCTCAACCTTACAAATTGAACTTACAAAATAACTTTGTATTGAACTCTTTCTGTTTTTTCTATTTTGGGGTTTCATATAAGATTTCTACAGTTTTCCATGCTGACTATACTATCCCTGTCTTCTCAAGGCCTTTGACTCCCAAGCCCGTCTATAGGAGCTCCTTTTGTTCTGTTCTGTTTTGTTTTTTTTGTTGAGACAGAGTCCCACCCTGTGCCCCTGAGCAGAGTGCAGTGGCTTGGTAGTTCACTGCAACCTCAGACTCCTGGCTTGTGGGCATCCAGCTGCCTCAGCCTCTAGAAGCTGCTGGGATTACAGGTGCTTGCCGTGGCACCCAGCTGGGTTTTTCCATTTTTTTTATGAGTCGGGATCTCACTTTCACTCAAGCGACTCGAACTCCTGAGCTCCAGTGATTCTCCCTCCTCAGCTGGGATTATAGGTGTGAGCCACCACGCCCACCCGGCTATAGGAGCTCATGTTAACACAGAGTTTCCGAGCTCTGGAGGAGAGTGTCACAGCCCTTAGCTTTCTTGGTAGCATTTCCTGGGTCATTGGAATCAGTTGCAGTAGTGATTGGTTAGGCGCAGGGGTCCTCAAAGTTTTTAAACAGGGGGTCAGTTCACTGTCCCTCAGACTGTTGGAGGGCTGGACTGAGGGGCCCCGGGACGAATCGGCTGCTAAGCAGGACCGGCAGTGGCAGCAAAAACACCCGCAGGCTGGATAAATGTCCCAGATGGGTTGCATGTGGCCTGCGAGCCATAGTTGAAGACGCCTGGTTAGGGATTGGCATGGGGTGGGGGGACTATTTCTTATACTTTCTAGTAAAACAAAAGAGCGAGAATGAAAGAGAAAACGTGTTATTTGGAAATAGGAACCCTAAACACACAGAGGCAAAGCCCCTCACCTG
>NW_003852568.1:2484968-2487371 GCF_000181295.1 Otolemur garnettii
TACTTTCTAGTAAAACAAAAGAGCGAGAATGAAAGAGAAAACGTGTTATTTGGAAATAGGAACCCTAAACACACAGAGGCAAAGCCCCTCACCTGGGATGCACTGACAGCTGGACTCTCCAGGGACCAAGGCCTTCTGACCTTTGCCTGCCAGCACAGCCCCTGGGCTCCTCCAGGCGTCCAGCGAGGACCCCAGGATACCCAGCTCCCAGGCCTTCCTGCCCACCCACCATTAGCTGCAGGCCTTTCTGGAGGACTGGGACCAGTCCTCAGAGCTGTGTTCTGTTTCCAGCCTCCCCCAGGTGCGCAGGGTCCCACCCTCTGGGGGACAGTGAGTGGCGACTGTGGTCAGGCTTTCTAGGCTGACACTGAGCTGGGAGGAGGAACGTGAGGAGTAAGTACACACAGGGGAGGCCACACCAGCATTTGGGGATTCCGAAGAGGCTTTTGGAATCCAGAGAGCCCTTGTAGGCTCCCATGAGTGTAGCAGGGACTCACTGTGAGACCAGCCTCCCCTCAGGACAAAACTCCAGGGCTTAAACTCAGGACCATAAAGCCTGCGCCAGGGAGCTCTCATGAAGAAAATGTTTAACACTGTTTATAATAAAAGGAGGAAATGGCCCGGGCCTGAGGGAGGGATGTAGCTAGTGGTGAGGAGCAGGTTTGTTTGGAGAGCACTGCAGGGAGCAGGGGTGGGCGGGAACCACAGGGGGCCTGTGGGCCTGAACACCACCCAGGCCCTGCCCCACAGACCATCAGGACAGGGCTGGTCCCACTGCCACCTTCCCTGCATCCTTGGCCCCTCCACTGGATGGATGACCTCTCCAGCTCCAGGACTTTGGCAGAAACACTCAGTCATGTGACCTCCCCGGGCAACCAGGGGGTGAGGAGGGAGAGAACCCGGCCTCCACCAGCCCCAGAGTGGGAGGCGAAGCCAGTCTCTCATCAAGGAAGGCCAGGCTCCCACCAGATAGATAGGAGGGGAGTTCCCTCGGCTAGGTGGCCTTCAAGTATCAAATGGCCAAGAAACTGTGGTATCTTGTGGTACCTGGAGCAGCCACTATACGTTTCTTCTGCTCTCCCTGGAGTAATATATACTTATATATAATATTTAATAGCAGCATCAAGCTGAACATAAAATGATTTCTTGCTAATTTTATAATCTTATAAAAACATGTATCCATGCCCTGGTCGGATTGTACCAAGCCACCAGAGTTCACCGTTCACATTGTTCTTTTCAGCAGCTGCTATTTTGAGCTCAGAGAAAAAAAGCTGAGACAGAACTGTCCATGGAAACAGCCATTCTCTAGTCTACTTGATTTTACTCATTTTGAAAGAAATGTCTCTCTTAGCATCAGAGGCTCCTATCTTGAAATTGCAGGATGGTGATTCTCCTCAGGAAACTTGTTATGGTCCAAGGCAGAGAACACATGATCAGGGAAGGAGTGAAGTTATCCAGGAGTTACTCTCCCCAGGAGTTATGGGCGTGTCCTGGCCAATGCTGGTACATTCAGGTAAGTAAAACATGGGCCATTCATTTTGGTTCCCCATTGATACTCACCCTATTTCAAGTTGACGGAAGTGGAGCCACAGTTGACGGAAGTGAAGGTCACTTGTTCTTGCACCCAGGGAGGTACAGGAAGTGGAGGAGACGACACATAATTACAATGTGAAAGGAGCTGAACTTCTTGGGAGTATGCTGGAGGATGTGAAATCCCAGAACAGACTCAGCCTGTCTTTCTAGGGCAGTGATTTTCAACTAGTGTGCCATGAGAGGACCTTAGGTGTGCTGTAAGAATTTTTAAAGATCATTATTAAATTATTTTTGAAAGAAGTTCAAAGCACAGTGAGTATATTCTTTTTTTTTTTTAACTCTTTGGCTCATCATAATTTAAGTGTGCCATGGAAGTTTAACTATAGGTTCAAGTGTACTATGAGATAAAAAAGGTTGGAAGACACTGTTCTATGGAGTTTATTTCTTTTTTTGGTATCTAATTAATATATGAATCCATTTATTTTTTATTTGTATATACTCATAGTACACAAATGCAATTCTGCTATGTTCATATATTGCATTGTGGTGAAGTCAGGGCCTTCAGCGCATTCGTCACAGGAGCGAGACGCGTTGTACACACTTCACATCCTGCATCATCCACTCCCCTGCCACCCCCTCACCACTCCAAGTCTCCAGTATCTATTATTCCACTCTCTGTGTCCATGTGTATACACTGTTTTGCTTGTACTTGTAGGGAAGAGCATGTGGCGTTTGTCTTGCTGTGTCTGAGGTTTGTTTCACTTAGGATAATGGGCTCCAGTTCCATATATGTTACTGCAGAAGACACGATTTCACTCTTGTTTATGACTGAATAGTATTTCCTTATGTGTGTGTACCACATGTTCTTCA
>NW_003852568.1:2487391-2490966 GCF_000181295.1 Otolemur garnettii
GGCCTGTGGGCCTGAACACCACCCAGGCCCTGCCCCACAGACCATCAGGACAGGGCTGGTCCCACTGCCACCTTCCCTGCATCCTTGGCCCCTCCACTGGATGGATGACCTCTCCAGCTCCAGGACTTTGGCAGAAACACTCAGTCATGTGACCTCCCCGGGCAACCAGGGGGTGAGGAGGGAGAGAACCCGGCCTCCACCAGCCCCAGAGTGGGAGGCGAAGCCAGTCTCTCATCAAGGAAGGCCAGGCTCCCACCAGATAGATAGGAGGGGAGTTCCCTCGGCTAGGTGGCCTTCAAGTATCAAATGGCCAAGAAACTGTGGTATCTTGTGGTACCTGGAGCAGCCACTATACGTTTCTTCTGCTCTCCCTGGAGTAATATATACTTATATATAATATTTAATAGCAGCATCAAGCTGAACATAAAATGATTTCTTGCTAATTTTATAATCTTATAAAAACATGTATCCATGCCCTGGTCGGATTGTACCAAGCCACCAGAGTTCACCGTTCACATTGTTCTTTTCAGCAGCTGCTATTTTGAGCTCAGAGAAAAAAAGCTGAGACAGCACTGTCCATGGAAACAGCCATTCTCTAGTCTACTTGATTTTACTCATTTTGAAAGAAATGTCTCTCTTAGCATCAGAGGCTCCTATCTTGAAATGCAGGATGGTGATTCTCCTTAGGAAACTTGTTATGGTCCAAGGCAGAGAACACATGATCAGGGAAGGAGTGAAGTTATCCAGGAGTTACTCTCCCCGGGAGTTATGGGCGTGTCCTGGCCAATGCTGGTACATTCAGGTAAGTAAAACATGGGCCATTCATTTTGGTTCCCCATTGATACTCACCCTATTTCAAGTTCTATGCCAGCCACAGTTGACAGAAGTGAAGGTCACTTGTTCTTGCACCCAGGGAGGTACAGGAAGTGGAGGAGACAACACATAATTACAATGTGAAAGGAGCTGAACTTCTTGGGAGTATGCTGGAGGATGTGAAATCCCAGAACAGACTCAGCCTGTCTTTCTAGGGCAGTGATTTTCAACTAGTGTGCCATGAGAGGACCTTAGGTGTGCTGTAAGAATTTTTAAAGATCATTATTAAATTATTTTTGAAAGAAGTTCAAAGCACAGTGAGTATATTCTTTTTTTTTTTTAACTCTTTGGCTCATCATAATTTAAGTGTGCCATGGAAGTTTAACTATAGGTTCAAGTGTACTATGAGATAAAAAAGGTTGGAAGACACTGTTCTATGGAGTTTATTTCTTTTTTTGGTATCTAATTAATATATGAATCCATTTATTTTTTATTTGTATATACTCATAGTACACAAATGCAATTCTGCTATGTTCATATATTGCATTGTGGTGAAGTCAGGGCCTTCAGCGCATTCGTCACAGGAGCGAGACGCGTTGTACACACTTCACATCCTGCATCATCCACTCCCCTGCCACCCCCTCACCACTCCAAGTCTCCAGTATCTATTATTCCACTCTCTGTGTCCATGTGTATACACTGTTTTGCTTGTACTTGTAGGGAAGAGCATGTGGCGTTTGTCTTGCTGTGTCTGAGGTTTGTTTCACTTAGGATAATGGGCTCCAGTTCCATATATGTTACTGCAGAAGACACGATTTCACTCTTGTTTATGACTGAATAGTATTTCCTTATGTGTGTGTACCACATGTTCTTCAGCCAGTCCTCTACTGATGGACATTTAGGTTGATTCTATATCTTTGCTACTGTGAATAGTGTTGAGATAAACATAAAGCATTTGTTTCATATATTGATTTCTTTTCCTTTGAATGAATAACCAGCAGTGGGATTGCTGGGTTGTATGGTAGTTCTATTTTTAGTTCTTTGAAAAATCTCCATACTGTTTTCCATAGAAATTGCACTAATTTATATTCCCACCAACAATAAAAGTTCCTTTTTCTCTGCATCCTCTCCAACATGTGTGGTTTTTTTTTTTGTCTTTTTAATAGTGGCCATTCTATAGGCAGTGCCTGTGGCTTAGTGAGTAGGGCGCTGGCCCCATATACTGAGGGTGGTGGGTTCAAACCTGGCCCTGGCCAAATTGCAACAAAAAATAGCCAGGCATTGTGGCAGGCACCTGTGGTCCCAGCTACTTTAGAGGCTGAAGCAAGAGAATCACCTAAGTCTAAGAGCCAGAGGTTGCTGTGAGGTGTGACACCATGGTACTCTACCAAGGGCAACAGAGTGAGACTCTTTCTCCAAAAACAAAAAACAAAAAAAAGATCATAATGGTCATTCTAATTGGTGCAAGATGGTATCTCATTGTGGTTTTAATAGGCATTTTTCTGATAATTGGTGATGTTGAACATTTTTCCATGTTTGCTGACCATTTGTTTGGTCAATATGTTCTTAGCCCACTTTTTGGTGGGATTATTGGGAATTTTGTTGTTACTGATTCACTTGTGTTCTTTGTAAATTTAGGTGTTAGTCCTCCATTAGAGGCATTGTTTGCAAATATTTTCTCCATTCCATAGGTCATCTGTTTACTCTGTTGATTATTTCTTTTGCTGTGTAGAGGGAAGAGTTGATTTAATTCCACAGTAAATAATTTAAAACCAGATTAGATTATATTCATGTGCTGTGATATACTGTGGAGGAGAAAGCAAACTATAAAGTGGATATTGGTGAAAGTGGCCGAGTTAAGACCTCTGAAACTTCTCACCATAGAAGCAATGAGTAATTAGCAAAAATTGTCACAGTCCATTTTTTTTTTAACTCTCAGAAGTAACCAAATTGCAGTAATCTGGGTAATGTTTATTCAAGAGAAGTGGCTAAATCTTGGTAAGATTGGAGAGTTTTGTGACAGCTTGTCTTAGTTCCAGCTCCAATAGTAGACTTGAAAAATAAAAGCCCTCACAATGAAAATCAGAAGCTTGGCAACCACCTAAGAGAACAAAATTGGCCTGGAGCTCTCTGAAAGCCCCATTATCAGAGAGCTGACATTATTTAACCAGTCTAGTGATTTTTTGGAAGACTCTGCTTATAAGGCTGTCTGCATTTGACCTGACTTTGAACCTATACAATGTGAAAAGCCATCTTCACAGAGGGAATTTGTTGAAAACAATTAGCAGCAATTGATTATGGATGGTTGAAGGAGTAGATAACTGTTGAAGCAAACAATAGACTTACCAAAAAGCTTAAAAAGAAAAGCTAAGGAATAAGATGTCCGTAAGGACATTGAAAAACTCTGAAATATTCCTGGGACTGGAGAAAGTCATGTTTTTGTGTAAGGTTGCGAACATGCTCAGGACTGTATGTATACTCAGGAAAGATCCAAGATGATCCTAAGCTCTCACCTCTGACTGACCTTGAGGCTCTGTGAAAGCAGGAAGTGAAGGCTAAGGCAGAGTTGTAAATGGCCTGGCTAGTATTACAGGTGTGCCTTAGATGCACAGAAAGCCCCTTAGCAAAGACTGAAAGACTTATTGGTTCCACATGTTTAAAGAAATCTCTGTCTAATCATTAGCTACCAGGCTAACTGAATGAGACTTCAGTGGCTGTGTACAACAAAGGATATAGACTATGCAGAATTAGTTCAAAAAAAA
>NW_003852568.1:2491701-2493087 GCF_000181295.1 Otolemur garnettii
GCCTGTCTTCTACTCAAGAGGTTAAGGCTGGAAGATCACTTGAACGTAGGAGTTTGAGGTTGCTGTGAGCTAGGCTAACTCCATGGCACTCTAGTCTGGTCAACAGAGTGAGACTCTGTCTCCAAACAAACAACAAGAACAACACCAACAAAAAACCAAATTAAATACCAAGTAGATATTCTGGAGTTGAAAAACACAGTAAGTAAGAGGAAAAATTCATCAGAAGGGCTCAAAAACAGATATGAACAGGCAGGAAAAAAATCAGTGAACTTGAATATAAGTCAATTGAGATTATCCAGTCTGAGACACAGAAAAAGAATAAAGAAAGATAAAGTATCAGAGATCTTTGGACACCATAATATGCCAGCATATACATAATGGGAGTTTCAGAAGGAGGGAGAAAGAGAGAAAATGTCAGAAATAAACGTTTCAAGAAGTACTGGGGCTTGGCGGCTAGGGCGCCAATCACATACATCAAGCTGGCGAGTTTGAATCCAACCCGGACTTGCTAAACAACAATGACATCTGCAACCAAAAAATAGCCAGGCATTGTGGTGGGTGCCTGTAGTCCCAGCTACTTGGGAGGCTGAGGCAAGAGAATCGGGTAAGTCCAGGAGTTTGAGGTTGCTGTGAGCTGTGATGCCACAGCACTCTATCCTGGGCCACATAGTGAGACTGTCTCAAAAAAAAAAAGTACTGGATGACAACTTCAAAAATTTGATGCATAGTATTAGTTTAGACATCCAAGTGCTCAATTGACTTTAGTATAAATTGAAAGTGAATCACAGATAAACGTATCTTAATCAAATTGTCAAAAGCCAAAGATAAGGCAGAATCTTGAAAGGAGTGAGAGAGAAATGACTCATGATGTTCAAGGGATCCTCAGTAAGATTAAAAGCTGATTTCTCATCAGAACCCAGGGAGATCAGGAAGTGCTGGGCTGATACATTCAAAATGGTACAAGAAAAACAAAAACTTATCAAGTCAGAATTCTATAGACAGCAAACTTGTACCCCCAAAATAAGAGGAAATGAAGATATTCCCAAGAGAATGATAAATTCATCACTCGGAGATCAGTCCTACAGCAGATATTAACAGGAGCCCTTTAGGCTAAAATAAAAGAAACACTAGCCAGTAACTTGCATCCATGTGAAGAAATAAAGAGCACAGATAAAAGTAACTACATAGGTAATACAAAAAACAGTATAAATGTATATTTTTAGTAACTACGGCACTCTAGCAAGGGTGGCATAGTGAGACTCTGCCTAAAAAAAAAAAATTTAAAATAATACAAAGTATATATTTTTCATCAAAAATGAAATAAAATTATAAATCAATAACAGAAATAAATTCGAGAAATGCATAAATATATGGAAATTAACTGCA
>NW_003852568.1:2493649-2495994 GCF_000181295.1 Otolemur garnettii
CAGGAGTTGGAGGTTGCTGTGAGCTGTAATGCCATGGCACTCTACCCAGGGGGACAGCTTGAGGCTCTGTCTCAAAAAAAAAGAAAAGAAAATACTTTTAGATAAATGAAATGAAGATACAACATATCAAAATTTAGGGGACATAAGTAACAATTTCAGAAAAAATTTTTAGGGTGTGCCTGTGGCTCAAAGGAGTAGGGCTCTGGCCCCATATACCCGAGGTGGTGGGTTCAAACATGGCCCCAGTCAAAAACTGGAGTGTCATGGAGTCAGCCTAATTCACAGCAACCTCAAACTCCTGGGTTCAGGTAACTCTCCTGCCTCAGCCTCCAGAGTAGCTGAGACTACAGCCACCTGCCACAATGCCTGGCTAGTTTTTCTATTTTTAGTAGAGATGAGATATCGTTCTTGCTCAAGCTGGTGTTGAACTCCTGAGTTCAAGTTGATCCTCCTGCCTTTCCCCTCTCAGCTTCCCAGAGTGCTAGGATTACAGGAATGAACCACTGCACCCGGCTGATAACATCATACTTAATAATGAAAGACTGGATAAATTTCCCTTAACAAGACAAGGATGTCTGCTCTCACTATTTCTTTTTCTTTTTAAACATGAAACAAGGTTTATTAAGAGAAAGACAAGAGCAAGAGGAAGATGTAAATTTACAGAGGAAGGTACTTTCAACATAGACAGCGAATAGGCATCCTTTGTTACAACCAAGTGAAAAGGCCCCGGTAATTAATGGTCTGGGGTTCCCGGGGTTCTCTTTTATATTGTCTGGGTGGAGCCCTCCTCTTGGTTCAGATGTCTCCATGGAACTACTTTGATAGACAGTTAACAGCAGGATAATTAGCTTTCCAAAGTCACTTTCCAAATTCTACTGTGCCTGGGTTGCCTGGCCCCAGCGTGTTCCTCCTTCCCTCAGATATGGCAGTTATTTACTCAGGATAGGATTAAGGTGGGGCAGCACTAAGACCAGGCCTACCCTTATCTTTCTTCCCAGGTGGGCAATTGCTCCAGACAGCCCCGAGGCAAAGCACCCGCTTTGTCCCTTGAAGAGTCTTAGAAGTCCCTTGCTATCTACCTGACATTTGCTGACCCTCTATTCTAGCAGCCCAAATCACTGGTTAAGGGCCTCAACTCATCTGGCTGCTTCTTGCTAAGGGCAGGGGTGATGATTCCCATTAGAGTGGTCTCTTGCAGGTTCTCTGCAGTGGGGTCTCTCTAGGGACTTTGACTACTCTCATTATTTCTATTTAACATTGTACTAGAGGTTCTAGTCAGTGCAATTAGACAAGGAAAAACATCAGACTGGAATTCAGATTGGAAAAGAAGAAGTTAAACGATATCAATTCACAGATGACATGACTTTATAGACTAAAAAACTCTCGTGAAGCCACAAAAAATTATCAGAGCTAATAAATGAGTTCAATAAGGTCACACAATATATAACATCAATATACAAAAATCAGTTGTATGCTTATACATAAGCAATGAACAATATGAAAATGAAATTGAAAATTCCATTTATAATAGCACAAAGGAGAATAAGATGCCTGGAATAAACTTAACAAAAGTAGTGTAATAACAAAACAGTATTAAGAGGAATTAAAGAAAACTTAAATAAATTGAATGACATCCCATGTTCATGGATCAGATGACATACTATTGTTAAGATGGCAATATATCCAAATAGACTAACCTTATCCTTATCAGGGTCTGAGCAGTTTTCTTCATAGAAATTAACAAACTGATCCTAAAATTTATATGGAAGCCCAAGCACCATGTAGCCAAGGACCCAAAGTAACCCAAACCATCTTTAAAAGAACAAACCTAGATGACTCACACTTCCTGTTTTGAAAACTTACTACAGGGTGGCACCTGTGGCTCAAAGGAGTAGGGCGCCAGCCCTATATACTGGAGATGGCAGGTTCAAACTCAGCCCCAGCCAAAAATTGCAAACAAAAAAACAAAAAAACAAAAAAAAATTACTACAAAGCTAATCAAGACAGTATGGTACTAGCATAAGGATGGACATATAGATCAATAGAATAACTAAAAACCTGGTAATAAACCCTCACATTTATAGGAAACTGATTATCAACAAATGTGTTAAAACAATTCAACAGGGAAAGACAGTCCTTTCAACAAATGGTACTGGAACAGCTATGTGCAAAAGAAAGAAATGGGACTCCTATTTCACATCATATACACAAATTAACTTAAAATGGGTTAAAAATCTAATGTAGGAGCTAAAGCTATATGCATTTTAGGATAAAATATAAGAGTGAATCTTCATGACCTTGACTTTGGTGATGATTGCTTAGATATATCAAAAGCTCAAGGAACT
>NW_003852568.1:2497018-2499146 GCF_000181295.1 Otolemur garnettii
GTGGCATCACAGCTCACAGCAACCTCCAACTCCGGGGCTGAAGTGAGTCTCCTGCCTCAGCCTCCCAAGTAGCTGGGACCACAGGTGCCTGCCACAATGCCAGCTATTTTTTGGTTGCAGCCATCATTGTTGTTTGGTGGGCTCAGGCTGGATTCGAACCTGCCACCTTAGGTGTATGTGGCTGGTGCCTTAGCCACTTGAGCCACAGGCGCTGAGCCAAGTCTGAAAATTCTTAACAAGTTGATAAAGTCATTTTACCCAGCAATTTAATTCTTAGGCATGCTCCTAAAAGAAATGAAAATAGGGTGGGGCCTGTGGCTCAGTTGAGTAGGGCGCCGGCCCCATATAGCGAGGGTGAGGGGTTCAAACCTGGCCCTGGCCAAACTGCAACAACAACAAAAAATAGCCGGGCATTGTGGTGGACGCCTGTAGTCCCAGCTACTCAGGAGGCTGAGGCAAGAGAATCGCCTAAGCCCAAGAGCTGGAGGTTTCTGTGAGCTGTGATGTCATAGCACTCTACCAAGGGTGATAAAGTGAGACTCTGTCTCTAAAAAAAAAAAAGGAAATGAAAACATGTGCCCAAACAAAAACATTTCCGTGAATATTCATAACAGTGTTACTTACGATAATGAAAAGGTGAAAACAACTCAAGTGTCCATCAGCTGATGAATGGATAAACAAAACATGGTATATCATGCAATGGAATATTTTTCATTCATAAAAATGTGCTGGTTCATAAAACAACATGCATAAACCTTGAAAACATTATGCTAAGTAAGAAAAGCCAGTTGTAAAAGACCACATGTTATATGATTCCATTTACATGAAATTTCCACAACAGTCAAATCTACAGAGTCCAAAAAAAAAAAATGGATCTGAGGTTGTAGGGAATGGGCCAATTGAGAGGCTTAAGGGTTCCTTTTTAGAGTGAGGGAAATGTTCTAAAATTGAAAGTGGTGATGGTTTCATAACGGCGTGACCACTGAATTGTATACTTTAAATGGTTGAATTGTATGGTATGGGAATTTTATGTTAATATAGTTATTAAACAATATATATGAATATTTTTTAGGCCCTGTGTACGGCTCTGTTGTATATTCTGCGAGACCCCTCTGAGAGTCTTTGCAGAGTCCATGCTGGGACAGAGGTGAGTCCAGAAGCCCAAGCAAAGTCAGCATGATGAGGGTAGACCTGCTGCCTGTGGGGAGGGGAGTCCTTCCAAGCTGTCAGGATGCTTTAGCCCCGTCCCATGGGATTAAAATGGCATGTTGGCTGGACACACTTCCAACCTGGGCACTCTCAAAAGAGGCTTTCTAGAGCCCCTCGGCTTTAATGCAGCTGCAGTGTAAGCCGGCCCCACTTAACTAAAGCTCAGGAACGAAACCGGGCAGCACAACTGAGGGGCAGCTCATCTTTCCCCCAGGACGCGCAGCCGCAGGGATCTGAGCCCTTCCTGAGCCATGGCTGTTGGCTAAGAATAGCTGGAGTACAGTATGTGAACCTCAGCTGATCTTCCTGTGGAGTCACAAGTGTGCACAGCCTCGCCTGGAAGGGACAGCCTCAGTGCGCAGCACTGCTCTGGAAGCGTCTTGTGCTCTCTCCCTACAAAAATTCAGCCTCAAATCCCTCTCTGCTGGGAAGCATATTTGATTTAACCAGACTGCCTTGATTAAATTTTCTCTTTTTTCCTTCCTTCTTCTCTTTCCTTGCCACCCTTTCCTTTCTCTTTTCTTCCTTCATTCTTTTTTAAAAATTATTATTATTTTTTGAGACAGAGTCTCAAGCTGTCACCCTAGGTAGAGTGCTGTGACGTCATAGCTCACAACAACCGCAAACTATTGGGCTTAAGCGATTCTCTTGCCTCAGCCTCCCAAGTAGCTGGGACTACAGGATCCTGCCACAAGGCCTGGCTGTTTTTTGTGGCAGTTGTCATTGTTGTTTAGTTGTCCTGGGCTGGTTTTGAATCCACTACCCACAGTGTATGTGGCTGGCACTATAACCACTGTGCACGGGTGCTGAGCCCATTTGTTTGTTTGTTTGTTTTAGACATCTCACTTTTTTGCCCTGATCATAGCTCACAGCAACCTCAGACTCTTGGGCTCAAGAGATCCTCTTCCCTCAGTCTCTC
>NW_003852568.1:2499250-2500475 GCF_000181295.1 Otolemur garnettii
CCTCACAGCTCACAGCAACCTCCTACTCCTGGGCTCAAGCGAGTCTCCTGCCTCAGCCTCCCAAGTAGCTGGGACCACAGGCGCCCGCCACAATGCCCGACTATTTTTTGGTTGCACCCATCATTGTTGTTTGGCGGGCCCAAGCTGGATTCAAACCCGCCAGCTCAGGTGTATGTGGCTAGCACCTTAGCCACTTGAGCCACAGGCACTGAGCCAATGCCCAGCTATTTTTAGAGAGAGGGTCTTGCTCTTTCTCAGGCTGGTCTTGAACTCCTGAGCTCAGGTAATCTGCCTGTCTTGGCCTCCCACAGCAATAGGATTATAGGCATGAGCCACTGTACCTGACCTCCTTTCTTTCTCCTTCCCTCCTTCTTGTTTTTTGAGATAGGGGCCTCATTCTCTTGCTCAGTCTGGAGTGTAGTGGCACAATCATAGTTCACTGCAGCCTTAAACTAATGTAAATGATCCTCCTGCCTCTGCTTTTCAAGTAGCTGGGACTATAGATATGAGCCATCACATCTAGCTTGCTTATTTATTTATTTATTTATTTAGAAACAGAGTCTCACTCTGTTGTCCAGGCTAGAGTTTTGTGGCATCAGCCTCGCTCACAGAAATCTCAGACTCCAGATTCAGGTGATCCTCCTGCCTCAGCCTCCTGAGTAGCTGGAACTACAGGTGCCTGCCACAAATCCCAGCTAATTTCCCTATTTTTTAGTAGAGATGGGGTCTTGCTTTGCTCAGGTTGGTCTAAAACTCCTGACCTCAAGTGATCCTCTCACCTCAACCTCCCAGGGTGCTAGGATTACTGATGTGAGCCATTACACCAGCCTCCCTTCCCTCCCCCCTTTTTAAAAAGAGATACAGCCTCACTATGTTCCCCATGCTGGTCTTAAATTCCTGGCCTCAAGTGGCCTCCCAAAGTGCTGGGATTACAGGCCTGAGCCACTGGGCCTGGCCCAGTTGAATTTCTTGAGTGGCTAACCCTGAACTTGGCTGAGGACCAGATCAGAGTTCTTTGAGATGTAGGTCTGTTGGGCTGAGAGGAGGGCCTCCGGCCCCAGCATTCCCTTTTCAGTCTGTTTATTCTTTTTGTGAATAAACTGATGAATACATGCATGTTGGTTATAACTCTGGTTGCAAGCTACAGAAACCCAGACCAAACTTTAGGACCAGGGTTATAGAACAAGGGGCTCAGTGCTAACAGCGCATCCTCTCCTCTCTGGCC
>NW_003852568.1:2500881-2505424 GCF_000181295.1 Otolemur garnettii
CTCCAACTCCTGGGCTTAGGCGATTCTCTTGCCTCAGTCTCACAAGTAGCTGGGACTACAGGCGCCTATCAGAATGCCTGGCTATTTTTTGTTGCAGTTTGGCCGGGGCTGGGTTTGAACCTGGCTCTCTTGGTATATGGGGCCGGCGCCCTGCCCACTGAGCCACAGGTGCCGCCCCGACTTACCAGATTCTTGACAGCTGAGACTCTCAGGATGTTAAACTCCAGGGATAGCAAACTGAGGTGATATTTACTATTTGTGCCTGCCCAGCACCTTTGCCACAAAAACAGCCCTGGGTTCCTTTTGGAGCTACCCTACTCACAGCGGGTGTTCCAACACTACCCGACCCAGGGGAGCACTCGGCCCAGACGGTCAGTCAGCATAGTTTGTTCCCTGTGACCAGGCAGTGGTTCCTAGCACATTGACAGCACCTTGAGGGCAGGTGCTGCCTGTCACTCAGCTCTGGGTCCCCACCAGGGGTGGCCTCCAGACTTAGACTCCCAGACGAACATCTAGGGGCCTCTGGCCAGTTGTATTGAATCAGTGTGTCTGGGCTGGTCGCAAGCAACTGTATTTTTAATAAACTCCTTAGGGAGTGTGGAGAATTGAGTTTGGGAATTGTCCCATGGTATTTGTATACAGTGGGTGTTTTATAGTTGCCGTGTAATGAGAAGCCTGGAGTTGGCCTTCTTGGTGTGACCCTACTAGTTGTCTTTGGGTTGACCTCAGACATAGAACTGTGGCTGAACCCTGTGCCATTTTTGACTGGTGACCCCTGCCCTTCTTGTGGGTGAGATGGCACTTGCTGACGGGAACAAGACCTCTCAATTCCAAAAGCTGGCAGAACCCCAGAGGGTTGGGACACTTGAGGAGACAGCCAACTTGAAATGGGCTCCTCCAGTTAGTTCCAATCAGGCCACCTCAGGATGACTCAGAATGTCAGGGCCTTCTAAAATTAATCACTGCCACATCTAAAATCAGTGCCTCACCTAAAGTCCAAAGCCTCACCTTACCCAACAGGGTTGGGAACTTAGGGGGCCAGGGCTGGTTGGTCTTTATCTTTCAACCCCTCGACATTTATCTGAATTTAGACTTGCTTATAGGCAGTTCTCCTTCTGCTTTTCCTTTTCCTTTTAAAAAAAAATCCTCTCCCTTCTAACTGCAAGCAAAGGCTATTTTTATGACCAGGGGTTTCATTTCTCAAAAGCAGGATGACAGGAGGTGGATATTTTCGTACCATGTCCTTAGCTCTTATTAATGGAAGTTGAGTGCAATTTTAATCCAAAATGTTCAGGACTTCTTTTTTATTCCTATGATGGGTTTTTATTTCATTTTGATTAAAAAGGCTCAATATGGTCATTGTAAGAAGTTCAGATAATGCAGAAAGTTCTATAGAAGAGAGCAACAAATATTTGGCACAACCATGCCTTTCCTCCTAATGCTTTTTTGACAACCCCCTAAAATCCAAAAGATTTTAAAAAATAACGAGGTACAATTTACATGTATGGAAATAAATGATAATTCTAAGAATGTCCTTGGCTTCTTTGTGACAAGAATTCTTCTAGAGGGAAGGAATCAGATATTTGAAGTTTACATCAATGTTGCTTTTAAACGGTCTTTCTCTCTGGGTCTGATGGTTAGATTTAAATTTAAACCTTCTGGAAGGCAATTTGGATTTATGTATTTAAAAAAACCAAACCTGCCTATTTTTTTGATACAGTGAATACAACTATAGGAATTTATTCTACAGCAGAGTTTCCAAACTTTCTTGACTCTTGGTGCCTGCGGCATCTCAGAAATTTTTTCACAAGATCCCCCAGGCCGAAAACACCTCACAGTTTCATTTCATACTTAGGTCCAAACAACTTCAGTATTTTTGTTGTAATGACTTAGTAGTTGTTTGAAAAAATGATACACAAAATTTGAAAGAAATTTTGTAATTTCATGCTTAAGTAACTGAAAGGTGGCTTTGCTAATGAACTAGCTAACAGATAAAGATAAACTATCAAACAGAAAGTAAGAGGAATAGACTCGCAGCACAACTGCTGTTTGTTTTGTTTAATTAAACACCTGGGACTCAACTGATTTTCTTTAAGATTAAGATTGTTTTATTGGAGAGTTTCATTTTCAAGCCTTGAGGAGCCCTAGGAAACAGTAGGAGTGTCAGGCTCTTGGCAAAACCAGATACCAAGGACTTTGATAAGCCAGCCTCACTGAACAGGGAAAAAAAAGGAAAAGGGCCAACACAGCAGCCGGCTGCCTCCCCTTATCAGTCCGCAGCAAAAGGGACCAGAGGCCGTTTTTTACCCTTTAAAAGGCTGAGGAGGTTTTCCCCAGCTGCCAATACGACCCCCACCTTCTTAGTGCTGTATCATTTCCCTTCTTTTCTCTCTCTCTCTCTTTCTTTCTTGAGAAAATAAAATAAACTTCTTACTACTTTCTATCCTCATCTTTGTGTGAGAAATCTTTCTCAATCCACATCGTGAGAGCTGGTGGGAGTTCCCCTCCCTAACAGTGGTGTGGACAGCAGCAGTGGCTGACAGAAGGCAAGGGACGGTGCCTTCAGTCTTCCTGCGGGATGGTGGTTTGTGTCCTGGAAGACCATTCATCAGACCGCTGTGCCTGGTTCACGTCCACATTGCCAGCTCCTGCCCAGTGTTTGACTCAGCAGATGCTCAATGAGTCTGCCGTGAATAAATGAACAAATAGATGAATGAATGAATTTTTAGGGCTGTCACACTTTCCAATTTTTCTTCCAAATCCTTACAGAAGAGGTCATCGATCCCTAGAGCCCCAGCCTTAGAAAGTTTCCCCTTCATCAGAAGCCAGTGGGTCCGGAGGCAGACAGCCCGGGGTGTGCCTCTGACCAGGAGGGGAGAGGGAAATAATCAGTCCTCTGCTTTCAAAGCCTGGCGTGAGAGAGAGTGTGATTCAACAGTCAAGGGACTGCAGACCAAATTTCAGATCCTCCCTCTCTGTCTCGGTTAAATCATGGGCAAAATAGGGATGGTGATCGTCTCTGTTCTCATGACAAGAATGTAATGTGCTTTACAGTGCCCTGGCGTGTGACTGGCATTCCATCCTACTGGCTATTAATGTTAGCGGCTAATCTGTCTCTAAAATGGAAATGGCATGGCATTCTCAGCGAAGAGTGGAGGCCTGTGGCCTCCGCACCCTCCTCCTGCCCTGCCTTGACCCTCCCAGGAGGCTCCAATCCGCACTCTTTGTGCTGCTCTCTTCTGTTTCTCCCTCTCACTTTCCACACCACCCAGGAATAGAAGTGAAAGTGATAAAAGTAGGAGAAGAAAAGGTTTAATTTCTCTTAAATTTGGGCTGTTTCCCGATACTTGGCTCCCTGGTGAGTCTGTCCTGGGATTAGGTTTGTGCTCTTTGGAAGCAGCCAATGGGCTAGTCTGTGTGTTCTGTGTGAATTCCAGACACTGAGGATTGAGACAGGAGCACTTGCTCTCATAAGGACCCTTCCTCATTCCTGAGCGGAGGGGTCTGACTGCAGCACCCCAAGCTGCCCACTCCTGAAATTCCGCCAGTCCCCAGGTGCTCCTCACTGATGAAAATTTCAGAAGGGAAGAAGGGTGGTGGCCAAGGAAGGCTGGTGACCCACAGCTGCACTCAGTCTGGAGCTGGCTTTATGTTGTAACATCTCCTCAGCAGTAGCCTTAAATGAGCTCACTCCTTTGGAGAATATTTGAGGGGGACCTGGGGCTCCTATCTTTTCTTCTCTTTCATACTAGTTGGGACTCCTAGGAGATAAAGTGGCAACTCATTGTCATCGCCATGACATGGCAGCTGGTGACTTAGTACCTGCAAGTAACCAGAAGCCACACCAGGTTTTCGTACCTCCTCTCATGTAACAGCAACGAATACAGTGTGCAATACATGTCACATAACTTGCTTCACAGAAGGGAACTCTGAGAGGCAATGAGATCATGCAGATAGCAAAGCTAATACCAACCACAGTCTGAGTTGAAGAGTAGCATTATGGGATGTGAGCATATTAATTGAAGGGTTGATCTATAAATATGAAAAATTGGAAATCATCCTCATTTGTATAGTGGTTGGTAAAAAATAATTGGAAATCAATTTTGATTTGCAACAATAAACGTAGCCACATTGGGGTGTTGTACACGATTCGGACTGATGCTGTGGTATTTACTGACATGGAAATATTCTCACAGTTTACTTTTTTAAAAAGACAGATTTTTTTTTTTTTAACAATACAGGTATGGGGGCCGGGAGTAGTGGCTCACACCTGTAATTGTAGTACTCTGTGAGGCCAAGGTGGGAGGAGGGCTTGAGGCCAGGAGTTCCAAACTAGCCTGAGCAACAGCAAGACCCTCCCCCCCCTTTAACTAATAAAAATAGAAAAACTAGCTGGCCTTTGTGGTTAGTTCCTTCAGTCCCTGCTACTCGGATGCTTGTAGTCCCAGCTACTTAGGAGGCTGAGGAAGGAGGATTGCTTGAACCTAGGAGTTTGAAGTTGCAATGAAATATGATGAGGTTAGGGAGACTGTTTAAAAAAAAA
>NW_003852568.1:2507286-2510305 GCF_000181295.1 Otolemur garnettii
CTGGTGCCTTAACCACTGTGCTATGGGCACTGAGCCAGGAGACTGTGTTTTAATGGCAGCTCTGTCACCGTAGTTAAACACTATGATCTGGGGCAAGTCTTTCATTTTAACCTGAAACATTGACTACTGGACAAAAAGCTCCACCAAAGTGTGACCATGCTTATTTTGTCCTAACTGTGCCTGTAATACAGGCTGTACCCAGTGGATGAATGAATGAATGGAATTAGAGGCTGTGATGGGCAGGAGAGTTTTGAAGACACGGCATGCAGCAGTGGGGTCCTCAGTGTGTTCCAGAGGCAGGAGACCTGAAGTTCTGGGGCCTTTTCTGGACTTGGAAATAATCAGAGACTGTACATTCAGTTCACCAGCATTGGATGGCAGTCCAGAGCCTTGGGCTTGGCGCTGACAGACTCAGGTCTGGTCCCAACATTCCTCTTTGTCAGCTGTGACATCATGAACAAATTTGATACTTTTTTCTCTAAGCTTATTTTCACATCTGTAAAATAAGAGTAATAATTCATACCTAGTTCATAGAGTTGCTGTGAATATTCAATCTCTTTAGAAATTAGTTCAAAAATGCCAGACTGAACTCTGGCCACTTTTCCTACCTCAGATCCTTAGAAATACCAGATACGATATCTATTCTATATACATATACATATATATATCCCTAAATGTTCTAGAAAACAAGAAAAGGTAATCTCAGTGGATTTGAACATGTGGGAAATTCCTAAGGGAGGAGCACTGGTGGGCTTGGAAGGAAGAAAACACTGCCCAGAGCACGTAGAAGGGATACCTGTGGTTAGAGCTTACAGTGGCTCTGAAGGGGCTTCTGGCCTGAAGACAGTGGAGGAGGTGATGGTGACTGACAGGTCATGGGTTGGAATGTGGCAGAAGGAGCAACAAGGCCAATCAGCTACCTCCACCTCCCACCTCCACCTCCCTCCTCCACCTCCCTGCTTAGCCGAGGGCAGGCAGCAGAGATAGCTGGCCAGCACAGGTGCTCAGGAAGCATCGGATATGGACACGCCTCGTTCATCAGCTTGTTCCTATGTGTTGTCATCCCTCCCAGGCAGTGACTGGAGGCACCACCCATGGAGTGGGTAACAAAGAAGCTCCAATGCAAACGACCACATACCCAAAGCCATTAGACATCGAGGAAAACCACTACTGTGAAAGAGGCACAGGGCACCGTAAGCAGAACTGACACCCAAGGAAACAAAACCAGCAGCGCAGACAGATGGCGCATTTAGAATGAGCGTAGCTATCCTCAGACAGGCATTAGAGGAAACAGTTTGAGATCTCCAAAATAAAAAATGAAACTCTTGAAGGTATACTCAGAAATGGTCTTTCTGTGTCTGAACAGACTGAACGCAGATAGATAATAGTGTGTCAGTGAACTGGAAAATCAAATTGAGGACTTTAGAATGTATCACAAAAAGAAGAGACAGAAAGTATAAAATAAAAGCTAGGATGTATGAAGAAAAGATTCAGAGGGCGGCGCCTATGGCTCAAAGGAGTAGGGCACTGGCCTCATATGCTGGAGGTGGCAGGTTCAAACCCAGCCCCGGCCAAAAACTGCAAAAAAAAAAAAAAAAAAAAAAGAGAAGATTCAGAAATTCCAATACCTATCAAACACAAGTTCTAGAAAGAGGGAATAGAGAGAATGAAGTGAGGAATACTGAGCTAAATACAGAAAGAAATTTCTCAAGTTGATGCAAGATAAAGTCCTTGTCCTGAAAAGTCCTGCCAGACGACAAGAGAACCAAAAATAAGAGGACTGGACAGGCCATGGTGAAATTCAGAACATGAAGGGCTGAGGAAAGACAAACGGATTACTCATAAGAGAAAGCTGCCTAATATTAGATTTGGCCACAACACCGCATGTTGGAATACCTTCAGAAGTTCAAGGGAAATATTTTCAGAGATTTGAGAGACAATTATTTGAACCAGCTAAGCTGTCATTCAAGTGTGAGGATGAAGTATATAAAGAAAGTTTCAAACATCCGAGGACGGACGAGAAAATGAATCACCTTCAGTGTTACCTGTGAGAAGATATTCTTTAACACAATAAAAACGAATCTAAGAGAAAGTTAGCATTCAAATAGCAGTGCTGAGTAACGAGATTAGTAGAGTTAAGTGATGAATCTAAATAAGCATTGATTGAACTGGAACTGAAATCCCACATGGAATTAACATTGCAGGTGGGGAGGAGAGGGAGAGGAAGGGGGTCTCGGTGGGCCACGCTCTGTGCTTTCCGTGAGGGTGGTGAGCATAACCACGAGCACATGCTCGCATAGTCTGTGAAGGAAAGACAAAACAGCAGTCAAGCACTGGAGCTGGAATGTAAAGGGTGTGCACTTGGACGTCACAAGTTACATTGAAAAGATCCACTCGCCTGGATGCTATCTAACACATGCAAACCGTATTAATCTGAAATTAAAGAAAAAAGATCTAGTCCAATGATAAAAAGGAAAACTGTGGGGGTAAATAGAAAGCATGGTAAATATAAATACGAAATATAATGGCCGGAACAAGCCTCAGAAGTCAGCAATTACAATAAACATGAATAGTTTAAATTATGCCATGAAAAAACAGCGAACCAGGGGGAAAAGAAGTCTCTCAAATGTAGCTACATGCTGTTTTAAAAGCCAAGAAAAATGACAGAAAAGTTGAAGAGGAAGGATGAAACAAAGATATATTAGCCGGGCATGATGGCGCATGCCTGTAATCCTAGCACGCTGGGAGGCCGAGGCAGGTGGCTTTCCTGACCTCAGGAGTTTGAGACCAGCCTGAGCAAGAGCAAGACTGTATCTCTACTAAAAAAAAACAACAACTCCCCCCGCCCCCCAGCTTGGCATTGTGGTAAGTGCTTGCAGTTCCAACTATTCAGGAGGTTGAGGCAAGAAGAAGATGGCTATAACCCAGGAATATGAGGTTGCTGTGAGCTGTGACACCATAGCACTCTACTCAGGGCGACAGAGTGGGACTGTCTTTTTTTTTTAAGAGACAGAGCCTT
>NW_003852568.1:2511190-2513372 GCF_000181295.1 Otolemur garnettii
TTAAAAAATGATAAGATGCTTTCTGTAGGTGCTGAAAAGGTATTTGATAAAATTCAATGTCCCTTATTAATAAGATAATAATGAAATAAGAGAAGATGAACTTTTATTAAACATAAGATAAAAATGTGTGTGTGTCTGTGCATGCGTGCATGTGTGTTTAATACTGCAACCCAAAAGAGGAAACACGAGAATATTCCTGTTAAGGTCAGAAAGAAAAGTCATTCCTTGGTCATCAGTATGATTTAAAATTGTTGTGGCTGTATCAGCCAACATCACTGAACCAGAGAATGAAAGAAGAACTCGAAAAGTTGGAAAGAAAAAGGTAATGTTATTATTTGCATATGTTATGGGTGGTTGCTGGGAAAGCTCAAACCTGGGACACTGTGACAAGTGATGAGAATTCTGTAAATTTAGCTCTTAGCCAAATTAACATACGGAAGTCCATAACCTACATACAAACGACAATCAGACAACATAGTGGAAGACACGACCCTACTTATAATAGCAATAAGAGATAGAATACTAAGGAATAAACTTAAAGATGTGTAAAATATTTGAGAAAAATCTTAAAATGCAGTAAGGAATAGAAGAGAAGATGAACAAATAGAAAGGTACACCGTGGTCTTGGCTGGGGTGTTACCTTCATGTAATAAAGGCCATACGTGGAAAGACCACAGCTTAACATCAAATTCAGTGGTGAGAGACTGACAGCTTTTTTCTAAGGATCAAGTGCAAGATGAGGATACCTACTTTCATTGCTTTTTTCCTGAGATAGAGCCTCACTCTGTTGCCCAGGTAAAAGTGAGATGGCCTCAGCCTACCTCACAGTAACCTCAAACTCCTGGGTTCAAGCATCCTCTTGCCTCAGCCTCCCAAGTGGCCAGGATTACAGGTGCCCATGATGATGCCTGGCTAATTTTTCTAATTTTGGGGGGAGAAATGGGGTGTTTCTGTTGCTCAGGTTGGTCTCAAAGAGGTAAAATTATCTTTATTCTCAAAGATAATTTTCACGTATCTGAAAATCCTAAAGATTTCATGAAAACCAAAACAAATCCTGTCAGAACTGCAAAGGTGGAGGGCACAAATCAACAGGAAAGAAGTCAGTTGTATTTTTGTACAGTGTTAGCAATTTGAAAAGGAAATTAAAAACAATGTCATTTACAAAAGCCATCTAAACAATTGCAGTACAATACAATCAAAAAGCATAACATACTAAGGAATAAATTCAATTAAAGAGACAAGAAACTTCACCATTGAAAACTACAAAATGTTATTGGAAGAAATTAAAGAAAACACAAATGAATGGAAAGACAACCCGTGTTCATGAGGTTGGAAGACTTGATGTTACCCACATGTCACCACTAGCCAAAGGGATCTAAGGGTTTAATGCAATCTCTATCAAAATGCCAATGACTTTATTTTTTGTACAGAAATAGAAAAATCCATCCTAAAATTGACATAGAATCTCAAGGAACCCTCAGTAGCCAAAACAATCTCGAAAAAGAACAAAATTGGAGGTCTCACACTCCTGATTTAAAAATTGATTATAAAGCTACAGTAATCAAAACAATGTAAATACTGACAGAGAATCCAAAAGCACTTGTAAACCTTTACGTAAATGATAGGAGCGCCAAGACGGGAGAGAAAGAACAGTTAGGAGAGAAAGAACAGTCTTTTTAAAAAACAGTGCTGTGAGAGCTGAACATGCTCATGCAAAAGAATAAATTTGGACCCTTATTTACAGCACATGTAAAAATTCACTTAAAATGAATTAAAGACCTCATTATAAGAGCTAAAAGTGGCTGGGCCCCTGTAGCTCAGCGGGTAGGGCGCCGGCTGTATACACTGGGGCTGGCGGGTTTGAACTCAGCCTGGGCTTGCCAAACAATGACAACTACAACCAAAAAGTAGTCGGATGTTGTGGCAGGCACCTGTAGTCCCAGCTACTTGGGAGGCTGAGGCAAGAGAATCACTTAAGCCCAAGAGTTTGAGGTTGATGTGAGCTGGGATATCACAGCACTCTAGCGAGGGTGACATAGTGAGACTCTATCTCAAAAAAAAAAAAAAAAAGATGTTAAGTAACGTGCCTAAGGTCACATGGCTGGTAAACAGAACAGGCAGATGCTGGGGAGGGTACCCCGAAACCTGTTCCTTTCTCTCCCCCAGCATCCTGTTAGTTAGG